>NW_028288569.1:5707037-6007407 GCF_059628265.1 Tinamus guttatus | reverse complement strand
CTAAGAGAGGGATGATTTCCCCCCTTCCTTTTCATAATCTTTTCTTCAGTTATGCTAATCTCCAAAGGCTCTGAATCTAAAGAGCAGCCTCATTGATTTACCAGCTAGATCAAGATACAGGCAAAAAGGCTCTGGAAACAAATGTAAAATAGATTGAACAGCTATGCCAAGGATGTGTAAATAGTTAACATGAAAATGCAAAGAGCAAGTTATTGGTATGATTTCAGAATAGCTGGTGGAATAGCTAGAAAGGTTAAAAATAAATAAATCTTCCTTGAGCATAGTCTGTCTCATTTGAGGCTTGGGTGAGGCTTTTTTCAGAGCTTGCCTTTTTTCAGAGATGAAAAAACTCTGGACAAACTCACGGCCATCACAAAACACGACTGCACTATTAAGGCTTACAGTAGGGACTGGTTAACCCCAAAAGCCTCTCTGCCTCCTCTGATTATTTAGTACCTGCTAGCCCCTTGCCTAAGCATTGGTGACTTTAGGATGGATAACCAGATACGAACTGTTTATCTAGGGAAAGAGCAGAAGGGATTTGCCTGCGTACAGTGCTCCTAACTTGTTTTCTGCCATCTGAGCGTTTGTGTGAGCGTTTGTATGGTATTTATAGACCCTGCTTCAACCAAAGGGAAGGATAAAAGGAAAACAAAAACATAATTCATGAATTCACCTGCAAGCAGCGTGCAGAAAGCTATGTCAAGGGCTGGAGCTGGGGGAGTGCAGCTCAACTTCTTGCGCGAAGTGACTCCTGCCCCTACCACACACGTGGCTAGAAAGCGAAGGACAGAACAGGAGGCCCTAAGGGGAAATGATGAGTCACGATGCCTCAATGTAGGGACTATTCAGCTATGCAGTCACCTAACCCTCAGGTCTTTCCAGAAGAAAAAGGAAAGAAAAAAATGCTTCATTTTCTTGGCTTTGAGAGGGACAATTTCACCAGATTTCATCGCAGTCCTTCTGTGACTTTCTTTGAAGCTGAGCAGATAAACACTGTTATCAAGGTCTACAGGGGCTCTGTCTAAACTCTTTATGCACATTTGTTCAAAATGAAAATGTGAGCTGGCTCCAAGCCAGGCTTCCCCCTTCTTTGCTTGCTTGCTTTCTGTGCCCCAAGAGGCACCACTGATGCAAACATGTTGCACGAGGGTTTTTCCTCTCAAGCGTTCGATTCCCTCTGAAGCTAGTGAGAGAAAGCCCAGGACTTCTGCTAATCTCTGGATGGTTTTATGTTTTAGGGCTATTATATTTATCCAGAATTTATCTCCCCTTTCGTAATTGCATGGCAACATAAGCACACATGGACTAGAAGGGGTGCGTGCATGGTCGTCAGAGGCAATTTGCACAGTGTCTGGTTCGTGTCACTCACGTTATTTGTGCAGTTAGGTATAGATTCCTGCTACAAGGCTGCTCAATTAATGTGGAAGGGGCACTGAGCAGGTGCAGAAAGGAAAAGTAGGCCATCGATAAAAGCAATAAAAATTCAGAATTGTTTTTGATGCCCTCTGCAAATTGGTGACATTGTGCTTTTGGATGCCAAATGAAAATATGTTTCTGTTTACAGGGCAAGCTATGAGAAGTAGAACAAAAAAAAAAAAAAAAAAAAAAAAAAAACCAGAAATGTCTTAACCATCTCATTGTACGCCAAAAGCAGTGCCAGGAGTGTTGTCACCAGCATACCCACTAAGCTTGTCACCTGTAAGTAGTGCTTGATTTATCTCACAAACTTTCCAGTAAACCTGGGTCTCATTTGCTAGTCTGAAACATGCTATGGAGGCACAGGGAGTATGCAGGAAACTAAAAGTCAGGGAAATATGTGTGAAATGCGATCCTTTTACCATTTGCTGCATACTGAATGCATGTGTCATCTGCACAGGAAATGAATAAGCTACAGACCTGGAATATCCTGTGGACCTAGGAGACAAACTGTAGGTGATTTTTCCCTGAGCTAACCTAATAATCTAGACAAGCTTTCAAAACGTGTAGACACTGCTCTCCATAACCTGGCAATACAATCCACTTTTTTTTTCTTGCTTCATGTTTATTATTTTGCTTAATTGGCCAAAATGATTGACATGTTTCTGCTTCAATGCAAATTCTCCTGTGTCAAGGGTCGGGGCTTAGCAAAGAGATTAAAAATAGGCTTTACTTGATGTTAATGGATTCTTGTCTAGTACAAAGCAAGCAAGGTTGAATACAATAATATCACATTTTTCCAGAGACTCTGTTCATGTTTCCTTTCCCCAATCTAGCAAATTAAATATATTCTTTATATTTCCGTTTTCTGTGTAGCCTTACCACGAGCATCTGATGTTTCCAGTGATGCACTTTGAAATTAAATGATTCATTATTTAATGAAGGGCCTATTTTTCTTCCATTCATACTTTAGGAATGCATTTTTACATGAAATTGCTACTTCTTGAAGATGGAACTGACACAAGCATGTGGAACATAAAGCACAAAGCAGATGGGGTTGTCACCTGTGAAGAGATTGAGAACAAGTTGTGTTTCCCTTAAGGACTCCTATGTCTATACACCATTATCATGAAAATGTCCATTTTTTGGCTTGAAACTCAAGCAAAAAAAGTGTTCTGCCAAGTGATTACCTGCCTATTTTGGCATTCACTGCTCACTTGCTGTCTCAGAGCCATAAATTCCTGGAAATGGGATACAGAGTTCACAGACTGGGATTATTTAGGTGTGGCTGATACCATTAATACTATGGTAATATTTGGATTTCTATTGTTTCTCGTTAGCAACTAGAGGTGAACAAATATTTAATTTTTAAATGAAAAAAAAAAACACATTATTTAGTATAATTGTAGTAGTAAATGCCTGGATGGCAAAAATCATCCATAAGCAAAGGGCAGATGAGCTACCTGATTCTACAGAGCTTGGAGCATAGAATTTTAAACAGATGAAGATTTCTGTAGCAAGGGGAGTGATTGATAAAACTGTGTTCCTGGCACCACCTATGTTTCCTACACCCATTGCTGGTATGCAGGTGAAGATCCTCTGTTTAACACATATCACAATTTTTCTGAAATCTCGTGACAACTTCACACTGTCCATCTTTCTGTAGCTTTGTGTATCCTTGTATCTAAAATTCTCAGACTCTATTCACATTATGTACCAAACAGCAAGATGATTGGGAAAGAGCACGTTTATTTTTGCTTGTTAACCTAGCATAGAGACTTCAAAACACATAGAAAAATGGTTAAAATCTTTAGCACTTTTTGTCTGAGCCGCAGAGCAGAGAGGTTCTCAGTGCAGTAGAGCTCTACCCACAGACCATTCCCCTTGGTCTCCCTGCCCCTGGCTATTACAGAGCTTTCAGACAGAAGTCAGAGCCTCTGGCTATCTACTCTGGGTCTTTACTCTAGACTCCTGTCTGTAGATAAGTGTTTTTGACCTTTGCAGTTACGAGCAGAGGTTGCTACATGGAAGTGATAGCTCTTTAGAGAGGGTAACCCACATATAAGCTGAACCCTGCTCCCAGTCCATGGAAGAATTGTGTCTGGAGATCTCCATAAAATGATTACCACTGAGTGGAAGATTTGGTTGTATAAATTCAGATTATCCCTGCCCTTTATTACAGTTGTTTTTTTCTTTGCTAATTATTGCCTGTTACTACATAAATTGGTCATGCAGCCTACAAAAAAGAGACAGAATATTAGAGTGACTGGACATGCGATTTGACTCAAGATGACATGCATTTTTTATTGTATTCTTGTTTGAACTTCACTGGATTGTTTGTGATGAATTAGCTCTAATGGCCAATTTTCAAGTCTGCAACCAACTATACCACTGCTTTTTGATAGACTAAAATTAGTAGGTTTTGAAGAGTTAAAAGAGGAGATTAGGAGTGAACTATATCAAAGGTACAATAAAGAAAGCAGAAATGAAAAAAAAAAAAAGCATTGAAGAGAATTGTCTTCGGAAAAAGAAAAGTTCGGATTTTTTTTTTTCATTTTGCTATAGGAGAGAGATTGAAAAGAATCCCCCTTTAAATTCTAGATTTTACTCCTTATTAGTAGCAAGACCAGATACTCTCTGGGACACTCCTGTGACCTGAACTGTACAAAATACAACAACAACAACAACAACAACAAATTGTTACTAAAAGACCTTGCAATTCTTGATCAGTTTTAAATTAGTTTCTTGTGACAGAGGTTTTATGTCACCTGGTATGTCACACCTGACTTGCATTTCCTTTTGCCGTGGTCAGTATATTAAAGTTCAAGTTGGAAGCAGGGGGACTAAAGGTAGAGGTAAATATGAGCAGCCAAGAGTCCTCATCTTTGAAATGACCCTCCCAAGAGCTTTAAGTGAAAACATATGTAGACTTTTAAATAAATCCTTCAGAATTGTTGTAGAATTCTTACCCTTTTTGCTCAGCCTTCACTTTAGCCAAGGAACTGTCTGCTTTCTCAGTCTAAACATATCCCCTTTGCCTTTAAACTTTCATAATTAAGTAGACTTTCTGCAGGGTGTATTCCAACTGGGGTAGGATGCCTTTTCATGTTGTTTTAAGCCGAGGCCCCCACTGCAGAAAGAGGGAAGAAATCTTTCAGTCTGCTCAAGCAAAACATGAAATAAAACAAGATCCAAAACAGATTTAAATGTCTCTGCAGTTTGCCTTACTTCACAGCACTTAGCTTAAAGAATAAACAAGGGCAGGCGCTTCTGATGCATTAGGTGCACGTCTACATGTACACAAAGGAAACGTGTCACTTGGGTAATGGGAGTAACCCCAATGTCTTTCATGCAAATATCTCTACATTTTGAGCAGTGCTTACATATCTTCCCAAATGAGGACTGTGATTTTCAATGATACGGCTTAGTTTTACATTTTGCTGTGGCTTGAATGTGTCAGAATTTCATTAACTGTCTGTGACACAGACACACAAATTACCAGGGCATTTCCTGAAATGTAGGCGCAGATAAACAGTGATCTTCGCCAGCAGAGGTTAAAGGACAATAGAATCAGAAATGTTCATTTGTCTGCTATGAAGAACTGACTTTGCTCATTGACCAGTGCTATAATTGAATCTCAATGCAGCTGTGGATAAGATTTGGAAAAGTTTGCTCAAGTTCTGTGCAGTGGAGACTTTAAAAACTTGCCAGTTACCAAAGATAACTGCTGTTTGCAGTTAGATAACTTCAATATTTGTAATATTTGAGGTATTTCCTGTAGTAAGCACAGAAACGTAAAAATGAATACTGAAAACTCTGAGCTAGCCATGTCTGCTTATCTTAGGTAAAACTGACAGGCTTTCAAAGGCCACTGCTCTTTGCGCCTTCCTCTTCACTTCTGGTCACCTGAACACAGAAGTACAGAGAGAGAGATTGGCAGAGAAACCAGAAAGGCAGGTTTCAGGTTTGACTCCAAACGGGATCAGATCTGTCATAAAATTATTCATGAACATTTCAGAAGAATTGAGTATTTTTATTAACTTTAAAAGACTAGTTAGTTCAAAAAGAACCTTTACTTTGGGATTATTTATCTTAAATTGATTACAATCTTTGAATTGCTTTTAGCCCTCGTTATCTATGTCACTCTCTTTTAAACTTAATTTCTCTGGTGGCTTATAAAATGGTCCTGCGTGTGACAATGCAGATGAAGAGGTCTGGGACTTGCAACTTCTAGGTTCTTAATTACACGAGGGGGAAAATATATATATATATATATCAATGCTTAGTGACCAGAAACTGCCACAGAAACAAACTGCATGCCTCAGGGGCTATGGCTCAAGGAACTAGTTCTCTTCTCAGGAACTGGGCAGACTTACAAGGTACTTAGACAAAGCCAGCTTCTTCGCTTTTTCACTTACTTAGGAAAACCACAACAGCAACTCTTCATGTACGTGCATTATATTCTTTGAAAGGTTCTGCTATGTCTCTGAAAAACTTTTTGTTCTGTGACCAGCATCACAGTCTCTCTCAAGCATGAAAATACAGATCACATAAACTTAGAGCTCTCTCCTTTTCAGATTTTTTTAAATTTATTTCTTACATCTCTTTCTTTAACAGCTTGTTCTGTCTAGTGACATTTCCTTACGTTTCCTGGGTTTACACCTGCAGTTTTACAGAGATGAGTTTTCCTGCTGCCCTATCTCAGTTGTTTGTCCTATCCCATCCCAACTTCAGTATGATTTATGTTTTCCGTTGCTCTGCATCTGTAAAAGTTAAACAGCATGTAGTTCCACAGATATTTCTAATCTTTACCAGGCATGTCTTCAGAATGAAGGAATTTACCATCTGAACTTTGGATTCTTTCCTTGAGGCTGGGGGGCCGCCTGGTTGAAGCTGTGGTGTCTAGTATAATTAAGATGAAATAAAGCAATATTTTAAGTTTCATCCTCTCCCCCTCCCAAAAAAAGAATTTTTAACTGGAAGAGTTGCCACCCATTCTGAAGTCCGCACACAACTGCACTCACTATGATGTTAGCCCTGTTAGCAACGCTAACATTCAGCAAGGCAGAGGTTGTGTCTGTCTCCCTTTTCACACTAAAGCCCATGTTTGAGGTATACCTTATATTTAATGTCCCTGTTTGCACAGTGCTTTCAAAATTTTCAGTGCAAACACAAGTTACAATAAGTGCTTTTCTCAGGATGCAGCTCTCCTTTTTACCAGATCATCGTGCTGCTAAGAAACCGAGCAGCCACTTCTTGCCTTGCGGAGCAGGAAGAGGCTTTAGAGCAAATACCAGTTTCTCAACGGTGGGTGTGGGTGTGCTGTGGCTGAGGGGAGGTAATCCCATGTTGACATCCCTTTGACACTGGATGATAGATTTGAGAGCTCAGGCTTCTGTAGGTCCCCAGGTCATCTCCTAAACAAGCAGCCCAGTTTTGCTCCTAGCTGTGCATGCAGACACGTAAGATCCCCAGCGCTGGTCTGGCTTCTTTCATGCGAGGGGCTATTAAATCAAGCACAGCCTCCAGACTGAGAAATCCCTCATCTTCTGAATGATGGAAAGAGCAAGTTAATGCCAAAGGAAGGAATGCTCCTCCTTGCGCCATTTCTCATGGTTTCTGGTTGAACGGGGCTGCTGTCAGTGACATAATACAGGGCAAGCCTGCCATTCTTACAATCCACTAATCAAAACCAGACAAATTAGATCTAGACTACCTCAGGTAGGCTAGTCTTCTCAGCTAGTGTACTAGCTTTACCAGTAGGGAATGAAAAATAAGGTTCTGTGATTCAATATTTAACTTGGTTAGCTGATCCAAAAGAAAATAAGGGGAAAATGCAGCTAAAGAAAGGGTGAAAAACAAATCAAAACTGCGAACAAATGAACATGGACAGAAAATTGTCCACTCCCTCTTGTTAGCAGATGTTGGGCACTCCCGGTTTCACTCAAACAAAAGAGTTACCACCTCCAGTTCAAGAGCTTCCCCGAACTCTTTGTACTGTGTGAATGCCAGTCCTGATCCTGATGAGCAAGAGACTTATGGCTCACTCAGCCCTTTTTTGATGGAGATCACTGACAGGTTCTCAGAAGAAAGCAATTTCATGGGACTTCCCTTACAGAAAAATATTCAGGACAGTATTAAAGATCCCTTAAAGAGGTATTCTGAGGTCAGCATTCAGAAAACAAGTTGGTGACATTGATGGACTGCATTTGTTTTGCAGCCCAAGAGAAAAAAAAAATGGATGGGTGAAAAACAAAAGTGACTGAAAAATCAGAAAGGTAGGAAAGAAGGACATGAAGATAAAAATAACAGAAGAGAGGCTCAGATCTGTGCAAAGCCACAAAGAAGAAGAAAAAAAAAAAAGAGAAAAGCTCCCAGATGTGGTATGGTTAGAAGTGCAAACTTTCACTCTGGTTTCTGTGGAAGGGGAACTAATCCATCTACAAGACTTCTGGATCAGAGAAAGGACCCATAAATCCCAGAAGAACTTTTAGGCAAATTTTCTCTCCACTTATTAACTGTAACTTTCTTTGTGCTTTCATTTACCTAAATCTGTCCTTTCAAACCTAGTTTACTGGCTTAACCCTGTTGCTCTGCTAGCAAAGTTTAATTCCAGTATTAGTACCACAAGGAGATTTCAGTGAAGAACAACTCTTTTGCTTCCATAGCCTCCCTCAGCTTTGATGTTGAATCTGAAGGACATGCTATGTTATCTAGATGTAATTCATATGTTTATGAGCACTGGCCAAACTAATCTGTCAGCAAGCAAAACACATTGAAGCCTTTTCCCTCTTAAATGTAAGGCCTGCATGCCAGTGCAAGAGATCCAGCAAACAGCAATAGCATGTGTCTTCAGAGTAATAAGAAAAATAAAATAGCTTCTTACTGTGTCTGAGAACTGCTGTGGTGGCAATAATGTAGAGAAATCCAATTCTGAATCCTTTCTCTTGCTACATGCCTGGAAACAGCTTGGGCTAGGCTTGCCAACTAATCTGTATGCAACGAGCATGAGTAACTTTGTACCTGTGTAAAATTTAGCTGGTTTCAGGATGGCTTATAAACCCAAAAGTCTGAGATTATGTGTCTTTGAGTGTCCCTGAAATAAGTTATGTCTTCTGTGTACTGGAAACATGGATGACTGTGTTTCACATAGTGAACTGCAAAGTTTTGGTTTAACTCTGTCATGAGTTTAGGTTAATGGCAACCTAAAGCTGAGGTTTGAGCCAAAATAAAATTGAACTGAAATTGAAGAAATAGCACTCACAAAGAGCTGTGGTGGAAACAACCCATTATGGTGGCAGATGAACTGCATTTTTCAGGCTGCAAAATATCCCTGGATATCTTTGTGTACTAGTATTCTGTTACGACACGAGGCAGCAGCTCGGAGAACCAGGTTTTATTGGCCTCTGCTCTGGCTGCAGATGGTCTGATTAAGATAATCTCTGTTTAAAATCCCTAAACTTTGGTCAGAGGAAGAGAGATGAGACCTGCGGTTCTGTCCAACTGAAGCGTTCAGAAACCCTGAATAACACCTTCCTTTCCTCACACCCTCTCCTTTCCTCAATCAATCACAGGATTGACTTAACACCATGAAAGCACACAATTTCATTTTACAATCTTTTTATATGTGTTCTGGTGCTGGAGCATTTAGGACTTTCATTTCCAGACACGGTGGGTGAGAAACATACTCCTTAAAAATAAAGTGAGATTTTCAGGCAGTAATCTCTATGCAGCAGCTATGGTTTTCAGAAAAAAAAATCACACTAAAATTGCAAAGGCTGACAAGCCTGAGACTGCTCATAGACTCTCTGTCTGCACTGGACCTTGTACAGAAGAGCCCCAATCTGGCTGGGACCCCAGGACATTCCTGCATTTTAAGTGATAATGTGATAAAGAAATGATATAATGTTCTTCTGCTCCTCTTGAGACAATGCCTGCCTGAGCACAGTTAAATAGATAGGAAATCTGTGTTTGGAAACAGCAAGAATAGACAGCAACTCTCCTCTATGATAGCTGCAGACTGGCATCTTTCCAGGCACTCTAACTTCACTGGTTAAGAACAGAGCAATAAATGGGAGATATTTAAGATTTTAATTTCTGCTAAAACCTGACCGTGTGGGGGAGAGTCCTATTTTTTCTGTGATTTATTCCTTTTATGTGAGAAAGAAAGCTCTAGTTAGTGGTGGAATCTTTGCAAGATGAGTGTTCACTGGTGAGCAATTCATATTTGCAATATCTGCATGATATAAAAATACCATTAAAAATATACCTCCTTAAAAAGAGCAATTGCCAAATGCTGCCTTCCACGTTGCCTCTGGGCCCAGCAACTTTATTTAGTTTTTGTAAATGTTATTTAGCATTTGGCCTGCGCGGCTGCCACACTGCCATTTGGCTGTCACGGTCACTTTAGGTGATGCTAGCCCCAGTTGTCCCATTGCAGTGACTCTGCTGAACATCCACTGCAGCCGTTTTTGCAGGGGAGGGCAGAGCAAGTAGCTTAGTGTAGATCAAGGATGATCCCCAGTACTGAAGCCAGATGAAAACTCGAACAAAAAAAAAAAATCCTTGGGCCATCTGCAAAGAAATGGTAGCACAGGGCTTCCTCGCCATTCATGGGGAGAAAAGATAGATCCATACTGTGTAAAGAGAATGATCCAGAATCTCTCCACTCTAAACATCTTTTTTTTTTTCTTTTTTTTTTTTTTTGGATAATGCTGAGGTGATAAAACAGTATTTAAAGCTCAGCCTGGCTAGAAGGCACAACTTGTGTTCAGGGAGTTAATAGCAGGAGCACCTAGCTGTGAGAGAAAAGCAGCAGGTGGAGAAAAACTGACCTGATTGTTCTGCTTTTAGGCCATCATTTATAATATTTTCAGACTTCGTGGAAGTCTTACATGCTGCAAATCTGTGCTAATGAGGACCAGAACCTAAGGGCCAGAACCTAAGGGCCAAGTGGCTTTCTTGGAAGTACAGGTACTTTGCAATACTTCCCTGTGATAATTGCAGTAAGTGAGGAAAAAAAAAAAAAGCGGAAGAAAAGAATGAAGGATGCTTTTTTTGTTTTTAATTTGGACAAAGAATATTAGAATTGGTGCCCATCCAGACATGCTTATGATGTGTGTTGTATGTGCGTGCAAGTGGTGAGGGAGGGAACAACAGTGGTCGTGGTTGTTTGGGCTGAGTGATACATGCTGAGCATTTGTGGTCAGGCTCAGCCTCTTTTTCTTCACCAGGCCCCTTTGAGATAAAGGGACAGCAGGTGACAGAAGGTGCCTTTGACATGTTCTTCCTCCACACTTAATATTGCTTTCGCACTTTCTTCTTGTTTCATTCTGAGTGGGAGTGAAAGCAAGCTGGCTGGAGGAAAAAAGCAAACTGCAGCTAAAACCAAGTTATTGATGGCCAGGGCCTTGCCTGTTTTGCTTCAGAACTGCTGCAGTGATAAAGAGAGGCAGAAAGGACTAGCTACCTTCCTCTAAGAGCCGGTGTGTGTGTGTGTGTGTGTGTTTTATGGCCAGCAATTTTCTGCAATGCCTCTTGTTTACTTTCCTGATGGGCGCTAGGCCAGGACGACTGTCTGCCTCCAACCTAAATGAGCTTATAACTGTATGGAACATTTTTCACTGACATTTTGGGATGAAGGAAGTGGACAGACTGTCTGCACAACTCCAAAGACATCCAGAAAAGCAAGGACTTGGGTAGCCGTGAGTGCCTTGTGGTGTGTCATATATATAGCATGAATTATCATCTTTTCTCTGCATTAAAGCAACATGACAAACTTGCAGGATAATATTAGTAAGATTTGTGCTTTCCTTTGAATGGAAAGATGGTTAAGTATCGCCTACATTCTTGGTTTTCAGTCTGTTGACTGAAGAGCCCAAAGCTATCCCGACTGTGGCCTCTTGTACCAATCCCCCAAATGTAGGTTTCAATTTGTGGTGCTATCCACAGGTGCTGATGAAGGGATAGTAGACTGAATCAATAAATTAAACAAAATCCAATTTCCAAAGGCCTGTTCCCTATCTGGCAGATTGATGAATAAACAAAAGAGCCCAGGAAGGTAAGGGTGCATAGGAATCTCACTATCTACACTTTGCTCTTTCTTCCATCACAGGTAGATTCTCAGTAGAGCAATTTCATTTTAAAAAGGATTCCACTTCCACTGACTGTATGCCTACCACATTCACAATTATTTCAGCATCTCCAGAATTCCTTTCTCTTCCCATACAATAAATATAAAGAACACATTTAAAAAGATGTCAAAAGCCTGGTTGAAGTTATAAAAAGTAGTAAAATTCGAAGATAATGGCACCAGCCTGTCCTTATTTCACCCAGAGCTCCAGAAGATTATATAGATCATTTATGTCACCAACTATTGCTGGCTAATGTGCTGCATTAAAAGAGAATACAAGATGCAGTAGGTAGTTGCAATGGATTGATTTAATCAAGTTGTCTGGGCATTAAGTCTGAACTTCATTCCCTTTGGCAATTTAAACAGGGAACAGAGGGCATCAAGCCAGCTTCCCTCTCCGTGTGGTGTGCACATAGTGGGGACTGTCTTTGGGAAATCATGTCTTTAAACTTCAGATGTCAGTTTGCCTGCTTGCTCAGGACTGCCAAACCAAAGCTCTCCAAATTCATGTGTGGACTCTTTCTGCCTCATCTGCTACCCAGAAAGGTGACTAAGACCTTAGGTTACAGATCACAAATGTTTTATAATTATATACATATATATATATAATTATATATATATATATTATAGACACTCACTGTGTCTTCTCTCCTTGCCCCCTATGGAGCTTTCAGTTTAGTTCTTTCATCTAAAATTAGCAATAACAACAACAAAAAAAATCTGCCAGATAAAGAATGTCCTGCTATTTCTACATTGAAATTTTAATGGTATGCAAAATTTTTAGTGACTACATAAAACAATTTAACTGCAGAAAAAGTTCTCATGGACTTGATGTGAAAAAAGTTCTTTGTGGATCTGAAAGGGGAAAAGAGGGAAGTGAAAGAAAAGTTTAGGTGCAAATGACTTTAGTGCTGCTAGGCTTCCAACCTTTAGAAATACAGCATTTTTCTTTCACTTTACAAACTCTAAAGGGAGAGAATAGTAATATAATGACACTTTTAAATGTAGAGAGTGAAAAATGGGATCATATTTGATGAAAAGTTACATTTTCAAATCCTTAGATATTTCTACTAAATTGGAAGAAAAGAAAGAGAAGCTAACATCTCATTTTGGTTGACAGATTTGCAGCCAGTACTATTTCCCTTCCTGGTACTCCGTTTCCAACTTATTTTTATCCCTGAGCATCTTCCCATAGAAGTACACTAGCACAGCAGAACCCTGAAGAGGGAACTTGGTTGTTTGCAGCAAAGGATCATTCTCATTAGAAGTTGTCAGCTGCTGGCAGGCTGCTGAGATTTACAGGAGCTAGTTCCAAAACTTAAATGCTGAGTGACTCCCTCCTTCTCCTCTGTGCTATTTCAAATGGGAGCAAGGAATAGAAAGGAGGAAGAAAACTTCTCCGATATTGATTTGCTGAATGGAGTTGAAAGCATAGACATAAACAGATGAGTAGGTTTTCTCCTGTCTGTTAGCAGCACTGAAAACATTCACTTGCTAATATCCTCTTTCGTGATGAATGTCACAACAGTCATTACAGATACATACTATTCCTGGGGCCACATCCTACAGAAATTTTATATGCTTCTGTGATCCTGTGGACTGCACAAGTCCAGTGATTTTTCCAGGACTCCTCATTCCTTGAATTTATGCAGGTCTGTAGGTCATTGCAAGAACAGGGTGTGGATCATAATGAGAACGACAATAGCAAAGAAATCACCCCAGTGGGATGTGATACCACAACCTCAATGATACTTAAGATTTGTTCCCATTTGCTGTCTGCTGAACCCAGATTATTATCGAGAATCAGCTCTGAATGGCTACGTGCTGCTGGTGCTGCCTTTAAGATATATGCATTGCAGCGTGTCTGTCAGGCTTTCTGTCAGACTGCAGCTCTCTGCCTGGGTATGAGCCAGCTACTATATTCCAGACTTATACCCGTTGGGGTTTGCCTAACTCAGAGAAACACACACTGCATCCTGGGTCTATTTCTAAAATTATTACTTATAATTTCCATTTCCTTCTGGGTCCTATAATTGTACTGATGCTAGTAAGGTGCCTGGCTTTTCAGGGAGGTATTTTAGAACAAATAGTTAAACAACATTTCTAGAATGCATTTTAAAATATTCAGCATTTTGTTACCACACTGCCATGACCCTAGTGAGACAAGGGCTACCCGTATGACTGGAGGATTTTATCTTCCCTTGGGAATGGCTTTATTGTTTGTCAGATTGAAAGCAAAGGTTGAATTTTCATACAGATCTTTCCAAATGCCACAATCTCCTTCCTTTCCCCTCTGACCCCAAAAACACACACATACACACACGCAGTGTTTGAGGGGCCATACTCTTCTGTCCGTGCCCTCAGCCTGTATGTGTAAATTTTAAGTAAATCAGACATCTTGCTTGGCCTAGCCTTCTCTTTGCAAAGCCTGATGCCTTCAATCTGATACAGGGGATGACCCCAGAGATGTACAGACTGTGTTTCTGCTCCCCTTCCCAAGTGATTTTGGTAGCTTCTGCAAATATAAAAGATCACAGGCAAAGAATTAGCTATCTCTGTACTAAAGTGAGAAAAATATAAATTAGTCCAGAAGCTAGAAAGGAGCCTGTCTATCTTGGGACAGCTTTGCTATGGTAGGTTTTTGTGGGACCCTACCTACCTGAGTCGCAAGCACTATATTCCCCCAAAACCATATGACTACCACCTCAGGCAGAACCATCACCCTTCCCCAGAGCTTCCACAACTGATGCCAACTGTCGTGTAGCATTTTTTCCCCTCCAATCCCCCCTTTCTCTTCTTATACATGCAGCCCACCTCCAGTTGTGGAATGGGAAGGCTAATTTCCAGGGCAATGGCAGAGAAGGGCTATTTTACACAAGAAACCACCAGCATAGTCAGAAATGCTCATCTGGAAGACAGCAGTTTCAGCTGGGATCTCCTGGGTATGAAACCTAATTAATAAGCTATGAGATGTCAGCTCTTTTGACTATAAATGCAACACATACAGCCAAGAACCACAAGATACACACTGCATACCTTAGCAAACCAAGAGAGGACAAGCAGTGTTGGTGTCTCCTTGGAGCCCCACTGTTCCAGCTCAGGGGTGAAGGTTCAAACCCAAATCAGCACCAGCCCAAAGCCCAAGTACTAGGGCAAGCTAGTGATGATGCCCATGCATACCCTGCTAACTCTTTCCATCACTGCCAGATATATAGATTAAGCAGCATCTATTACTGGGCATCATTCTACAACTTCATAGTATAGTGTGGTCCGGCCTGCATTTTGAACTGTTAAAGCACTTAAAGTTGATAACTCTTTCTTTATTCATTTGTTCATTCATTCTGTCATTCCTTTCTTCATATCTCTGCTTTTCTTGTTTTCTTTCATACAATGTACTAAATACCTTTGCAAATTTGGGCTCTAGTTAGTTGCCCAACTTCTGACATGCAGACAATAGTCCTTCTTTATCTCCCAGGGTTGCTCTGAGGACCCTAAAGATTGTGAGGCATTCTGATAAACGTTTAATGGCAAAATAAATAAATGTAAACAAACACAGACACTGCCAAACCCTCTTGGTAGGGTGGAAGCACACAATTCCCAAAGTTCTCATTTCTGCGTGCACGTTTGAGAAGTATCAATCACTAGTTCTGTTACTAATCCAATATCAGATGTTTTCTTAACTGAACATGATCCCTGTAATTTTAGGGAGAGGAGGGAATATCTGCTTTTGGGGAGAAAGGAAATAGTTTTCTGTCAGATTGCTTGAAAAATGACAGCTGTGTGTTGCTACAAAGAAGTGGTATGATGTCTGAGTCAATGCAGGGAAGGAGGATTAGTGGGCAGAATGTGATGAGGTAGCCAAGAGTGTGTAACAAATTTCTGAACTATATGCTGGAAAAATGTCTATTTTGCATATTTCTGCAATGTATATCACTGTCTTTTATGCAAATATAAGTATATGACGGGAGGAGAAGGCTTCTGCAAACTACTGAAATTCATTAGAGATGATTACATTTTAGTCCAGTCAAGGACAATGTGAAATGAAATTTCTGCCATACCACATTGCTTGTAATTGGGTTGAACTTAATTAGAGATGTGCAGAAAATCTTTCATGCTGCTTTTCCATCATTAGGGAAATTAAGATCTCCATAACACAGATGTTAATATTAATGATGTTATAAATAAGTTTACAGATGAGTCTTTCCAAACTTGCAGTAATGTTTGTCTTTTACAGGGTATCACAAAGGATGTGCCTCCAAACCCTGATCTGTTGTGGCATAGAGAATCCCTAGTTTTTAGAATAGTTCCTTTTATAACTGCAGTTTTTAAAGTTATCACCAGATGTGTGTAATTACTTGGGTTGCTGTAAAACCAGTCTCTGGGAAAGAAATCTATTATTATGACTGTAAATTTTGTTACTAGATATGGAAGCACAATTATGCTTATAAGGCTCTGCTGTTTGATTAATCTGAATGCTGACCTGTTAAACAAATTTAACATTATGTATACATTAATAGTTTGATTCCATTTGCTTGAGGCAGGACCTCATAGTCTAAATTTTGCCAGCTTTTTCACTTGGATGGTGCTAATATGACCTAGGTCATGATTTTGTTTCCTCACACTCGGCTTGCCAACTGCCAGCTTGCCAGCCCTACTAAAGGATTAAGCTTTGGTTCTTTATCCCCAAAAGTTAACAAAACGAATTCCTTTATAGTGAGTTTTCTAAGGCTGCATATTTATAGTCCTCTGTAAAAGGTTTTTAATGAAATCAGTCGGCCTTCATTGTGGAAGTTTAAGGTTTGAACTTATTTTATCATCTAAAGTTTTTCTTGATAATACCTGAAGCTGTTATGCATATAGCTCTGCTCCAGAGCACTTTCCTGGAGCACTTGGAGGGCTTTCAAAGACACTTAGAGTGAAAGGGGATAAGATATTACCAAGAGCTATTAAAAATACACAGATGTGATTATCTGAAGAGCTTCACTTGCATTAAAACAAGATTCTCAGTATGACTGTACTTCAAAAACAGTCGTTCAGACACAAGCTACAAACTATTGTACATATGTTTTCCCACTTTCATTGGAAAAGTTCAACTTAAAGGCATGACAAATCCTAAAATGCTGACAGTCTAACTCCACAGTGTTACTGCTAGGGCTCTGTGAAACAGTAAAATATCAACGGAACACAAATGGTAAAAGTTCAAAGTCTTCTGTGTTTTGCTTCTACTTCACAACACTGGCCTAGAATCGCAAAAGGCCTGCAAATTGTTATGCCTTACTAATCACAAATAAACTAAAAGTTTCACTCTGACTTTCTTCTACTTTGCAGTAAAGTTCTCAGGAATCTGCATTTCATTATAACATCCCTATGTATGAGCTTGGCATTAAAATATACAAACTTTTGAAATGTGGTGCTATGCATAAGGCAGAAAGTATCTCCCCTCTAGATCTGAAGAATGTAAGCAGCATGTTTTACATATTAAAGATCACTTATCGACTGATATACATTTCCCCTTTCTATTTAACACCCAGACAGAAGGGCAACAGCATTGCTTTCCTTCGCCGATCAGAGGAGATAACACAAAACTTATAAAGAATGCATGAAGGCTCTAAATATAGAAGTGGATTTCAGCTAGTCATAATGCTGTTCCCTCTGCAATAGCAGTGTGCTTTACCCCAGTGTGCAAAAGCAATGTGTACCCAGCACCTTTGAGATTCAAGACAGATCATGTCATCAACTAATGACCAGCCACTGGGGAAGTATGGTAGCACCTTGTGAAGGCTTTAGTTTGGCTGCAGAGGGAAGCTTCACCATTGGCTTTGACCAATATAACAATAAAGTAGATCCCCAAGGAACATTGCAGTCAAGTACTCAGAACCTGATGCAATTCGGGACTATTTAAAATTAGGGACTTTAATAAAACGACGACAATAATGAAGTGTGTTTTTGACACAGTGTAGGCAATAAACTCAGTGAAGTTTGAAGCAAGCTTTCAGAAATGAGGCAGCCTGAGCAAAATAGAGTGACCATTGCATGGCCAAAGTAAAGGAAACCAACCAGGAGTGGACCCCGGTGCACTCAGCCCCAGGAATAATCCCAGAGGGAAGGGTCTGTTCTCTCATTCAAATGTCAGTGACCAGGCCCAGATAGCTGCTGCCAATCAGAGCAAAACAGAAGTGAATGTAAACCCCTGAGTGAAGAGTACACACGAGTAGTGCAGACAAGGGAAAGCCAATGGGAACAGCTGGGCGGTCTGCAGGAAGCGGACTGGAATTCAAAAGTCCAAGCCCAGGTTTTTGAAAGCTCCTTTTTTCTGTTCCCTAGGCTGGCCTGTAGACATTTGGTCAGTGAGAGTAGTGTAAACAAAAACCTGACTGGGTAGAATAGTGCGAAAAAGAGAGGATAACAAAATGCATGAGACCCACACAAGGTGCAGCAGGACTAACCAGAACCCGTCTTAAGATCACCCATGACACAGAAAAGCTAGAAAAAGACAGAGAAATATACATACACACTGCGGAGCAAATATGACTTCTTATTCTTTAAACAGCTAACTTTCCAGATAGGAAGCCCTCAGTACATGAAGGAAGGAAGAAATCCTTCCAACTAATGGATCACCCCTTACTTTCCTGTCTCGCTAGAAGCACAATGGCTGTCATGCACCGAAATGTGGCAGAGACGAGGTTAAATCCTGGCTCGTACTAGCCACGTACTCACAAACAGGGGTTTCTTATATTAGTGAGACTCTGTGGATGAGTGATGATGATGGAACTAACTGGCAGCAGAAACCTGATTTCCTGGAAGCAGGGGATTTAAGTGAGCAATAGAGAAGGTATTCAAGTCTTGGAGCCATAACCCAGTCTTCTGGATCAAGGAAGGGCTATTCTTGGTATAGACTTTACAATAAGACAGAAAGTGTATCCCACTTTCATCCATGTCCTAAATTGTTAGATTAGATTTGGCTGTTAGCAACAGTTGAAGGTGGCTTGAGATTTGTAGGATGCTGAAAAATTCTCCTGTTTGTTTAAGGAGAAATAATGGAAGCTGATGTTTATTGCGTGCTTTCTTTTCCAGGTCTCAAAACAAACAGTGTGGTGTTTATCTCTACACAGAGACACTAAGGAGCAAGATACAATCTTGATGTCGTGCTTCATATTTTCTTGTATAAAATATTTTCAAAAGGTTACTCAGGTGTTTTGACACATATTTTCCCTGAGTTGAGCCATGGCAAAATTATCTTTACTATTTTTATATTTTTTGTCAATATTATTTATTATTTTAATGATAAAGATGTATTTTGGCAATGCTGACTGCAAGAGTTTGTTTAAAATAGATTTCACTGGCTTGTAGTCCATTGTTGTACTTAATCATGGAGGTGACAGGGAAACTTTTGGCAGCTCTTTACAATTGAGACAACGTTAAGAGCAATTGAGAAGTGTTTGCAGTCCTTTCAGACACAGAGAAAATTTCATCTTCAAATCATTCTCCCCGCTGTCCCCCTTCAAAAAAATGTGAAGTGTTTTAATAGAAATCAGCCCTTTTCATAAAAGTATGAGCTGGCTGAAATGCTCAGTTTCTGTCCTGAAACAAATGCATCAAAAAGCTTTCAAGTAGACCTAAGCTTCACCTTCTTCTAAGTGTGCATAAGAGTCCACTCTCTTGCCCTTTATCAGCTTCCCTGCTTTCCAAGGAAGTACATGAGTTTGCACAGTGATTTCCTGGTTTCCCTTTTTAGGAATTTTGGTATCATGATGGCAGACATGAGGGGCCCTCTGTTCCAGCAAACAAGATGTCGTACCAGACCACAGTGGCAGAAGCTGCCTCCCTGGGACCATGAAGCTCCGGAAAAAATGGACCGTTGTCGTCTCTTTTGGACAATCTCCTTTGTATTTCTTCTGACCTTTGCTGGGTCCTCTTCCCTTAGGCTGTACACAAAACATCTGAGCCTCTTATTCATCATTTGTGTAGCTTCTCAGGAATAGATGCATGCGGCATGCTCCAGTCCTTGCAGTCGCGTCCTGCCATTGCATTCCTGTCAGGCTGCTCCTTTGAATTCCTGCTTACTAGTTTTTCATCAGCAATGACCTCTGCACTGCTTGGATCAGCTAACACCTTGCTTTCATGTGAAGTGCCTCCTGGGTGGAGGATATTGCAAGTGTCAGGTGAGGGGACCGCTGCTAGTCAGCTGGTGGGCTAACTCTTGTCAGCCCGTTCTGCATCCCCTCGTCCCGCTCCCACCACATTTCACCCAGTTTGCCAGATTCTGGTCTGTGCATTTTGCAAAATGCACCACAGCTCTGGGGACAATGTCATCTTGCGTGGAAAGGCAGTAATTTTCTCATACAAACTTAGAAGATCTCCTCCAACTCAGCATATCAGAGAATTTTGTCACTATGTCCTCACACTGTTCGTTTTTGTCCCTCAGGTATTTTCTCCTTCAGTTCTTTATCCCTTGTGTGTCTCTCTCTCTCTTTTTTTTTATCTATTTCATGATATATAAATGCACAGCATATAAATGCAGTAATTTCAACTTCACTGAGTACATCAATATTTGGAGATATTTTACTTTTTTTTTTCTCTCTCTCTCTTTCTAATTCTTGGCTTCAATAATGACTGAGTTTAATGTTTCCTTCATATTTTTTTTTTCAGATGGAATAGCTTGGTGGGTGTAGCCTTAGGGCAGGCATTGTGGAATATCTATCCTATTCATGCCATCTCTAATATCTATATTTTTAAATAACTCCCTCGACCTTGTTGAGGGTCTAAAGATGCCTTAAGACAAAGAATTCAGTAAGGTTCTGTCTGTGTCTCACACAAATTAGAATAGCGCTCCTGAAATGATCTGGAGTAGTTTGTGAATATACTGTTTGTCTGCAGTTGCATCTTGCTTTTGGAGGTGCTTGATCTTTCTATTGCAGTACACTGGGGAAGTGCACATTGTCAACTCTGCTAAGGCAAGACTGAATTTTCACCTGATAGAGGGCAACATGCTAACCTGATTGCTAACACCCAGCTCAGAATATGTTGACTTTCCGCCTTCTTTGCTTCTGCCTACATAGATTCCTCCTTCATTTTAATCAGTGCTTTATTTTATATAGTTTTGTCCCTGAAGCTTTGGAGAGGTGTCCTCCGAAGGCGTGTTTCCCCTGGAATTCAGAATATGCATTTATTTGACCTCTGCCTCCCATTCTTCAGTTATGCCTTTTATTTCTAGTCAGGCTTTCTTTACAGCTAATAAGTTCAAAAATGAGAGAAAATAATTCTTACTTTTCTCAAGTTGGTCTTCCATTATGTGAAGATGTTTTTGATGATACAAATATGGTGTTTACTTGGATAATCCTCCAGCTTTCTTGTTGATATTTATTCTAAAGATTTTCTAAACTGTATAAAACATGCCTGAAGTTTAGCATCCATTTTGAGCTTCTTGAGTATATTACATATACATCAGCTGTCTAGCCTTGCTTGCATTACTGCTGTCTAAAATGTTTTCAGCTTGCATTGGGGCTAGGTCAGATTGGTTTCCTCTCTGATACCAGTCTCTGACTAACATCTCAGCTTGCTTGTTTATGCATCTATTATTGTATGATTGTCAGACATAACAAAATGATCCTCTTTTCTCCTTTATGATTTTGAATTTCCTCCTATTACTGACTCATGTGCATATATGAATCTATAAGGATTCCTCTCCCCGTTGTTTATCCATTAAGCTGTTCTGAGAGCCCTGTTCTGCTCTCTTTAGTGAAAAAAAAACCTTTAGAGACTTTTTGATGGCTCATCTCCGACAGTACAAGCTCACCTGTCACTTGCTTCCTATTTAATATCACTCACAATGGTCTTAGTTCTGCATTTGAGGTAAAGAAAATACTGCAGTTCATTATAAAATAGATTATGCCATATCTTCCTTAGCTGCCTGGATGCCTACTGAACTCTGTGCAATAGAAGATTTTCAAATATTTAAAATAAATTAATTTGATACTGTCCTTTGGTAAATGTGATGGTCTTTTTTTATATACTGCAGCTGAGTTAACTGTTTGGCTACCGAATTTCAGTCTGGAAAATTAAAGCCATTCCATGAAGCCTAGAGAGAGCAAGACTTGCCCTGGGTAGAGGAAGACCAGGTCAGAGAGCACATAAGGAAACTTGATACCCACAAATCCATGGGCCTTGATGGGATGCACCTCAGAGTGCTGCGGGAGCTGGCAGAGGTCATAGCTAAGCCGCTTTTCATCATCTTTGAAAGATCCTGGAGAACAGGGGAGGTGCCAGAGGACTGGAAGAAGGCCAATGTCACGCCAGTCTTCAAAAAAGGCAAGAAGGAGGACCCAGGCAACTACAGGCCAGTGAGCCTCACCTCCATCCCCGGAGAAGTGATGGAACGGCTCATACTGGCCGTTGTCTCCAGGCACATGGAGGTGCTCAAGAGTAGTCAGCATGGATTCACCAAAGGGAAATCTTGCTTGACTAACCTGATAGCCTTCTATGATGGAATAACCAGCTGCATAGATGAGGGGAGAACAGTGGATGTCATCTATCTCGACTTCACCAAGGCTTTTGACACCATCCCTCACAACATCCTCCTGGGCAAGCTCTGGAAGTGTGGGATAGATGAGTGGACAGTGAGGTGGATTAGGAATTGGCTGGATGGCAGATCCCAGAGAGTGGTGATCAGCAGTGCAGAGTCTAGCTGGAGGCCTGTGGGTAGCGGTGTCCCCAAGGGGTCAGTCCTTGGTCCAGTCCTGTTCAATTTATTCATCAATGACCTGGATGAAGGCACAGAGTGCTCCCTCAGCAAGTTTGCTGATGACACCAAACTGGCAGAAGTAGCTGATACCCCAGAGGGCTGCGCTGCCATCCAGAGGGACCTGGACAGACTGGACAACTGGGTGGTGAAAAACCTCATGCAATTCAACAAGGCCAAGTGCAAGGTCCTGCACCTGGGGAGGAATAACCCCAGACACCAGTACAGGCTGGGGACTGACCTTCTGGAGAGCAGCTCTGCAGAGAGGGACCGGGGTGTCATGGTGGACGACAAGTTGACCATGAGGCAGCAGTGTGTCCTCGTGGCCAAGAAGGCCAATGGCATCCTGGGGTGCATTAAGAAGAGCGTCTCCAGCAGGTCGAGGGAGGTGATCCTGCCCCTCTACTCAGCCCTGGTGAGGCCGCATCTGGAGTATTGTGTCCAGTTCTGGGCCCCACAGTACAAGAGGGATGTGGAGCTGCTGGAGAGAGTCCAGCGCAGGGCTACAAGGATGATCAGGGGCCTGGAACATCTGCCCTACGAGGAGAGGCTGAGGGAGCTGGGCCTGTTCAGCCCGGAGAAGAGAAGGCTGAGAGGGGACCTGGTCAGTGCCTATAAGTACCTCAAGGGAGGCAGTGAGGAGGATGGGGCTGGCCTCTTCAGTGGTGTCCACCGACAGAACTAGAGGAAATGGCCAGAAACTAAAGCATCAAAAGTTCCACAGGAACTTAAGGAAAAGAAATTTAACAGTGAGGTTGACAGAGCACTGGAACAGGCTGCCCAGAGAGGTTGTGGAGGCTCCTTCTCTGGAGATCTTCAAAACCCGCTTGCATGTAGTCCTGTGCCACATGCTCTAGGTGACCCTGTGTGTGCAGGGGGGTTGGACTAGATGATCTCTAGAGGTCCCTTAAGCATTCTATTCTATTCTATGAGCAGCACCACCAACAAATCTTGAATTTGTTATGGCTTTGTGTCTTGGTGTGAACTGTGCCAAGACGTGTTCATTGATGCCAGATATAGTTGTGCTCGTACTGCAGTGAGAAGACATTAATGGGGCTTTCTTTTCTCTATCAAGCATCTGTGTTTACTGACTGCGGAGGAACTGAGTATGTTTGAGATCCCTGTCCCTTCTTTAAAAATGGATGGTTGGTTCAAAAGTTATTAGGGCAAGAGACTGGAAGACAAGCAGATAATCCTAGTGCATAAATCACATTTCTTTGGGAAAACCAGGCTAAAGAACAAGAAAAAACAGCACTTCTAACTGAAAGATTTTAGTTGGGATTAAAAATAAACTTTAAAATAATGTATTTTGACAGATTTTCACACACCTACGTTGACTTGCTCATTGAAGATCCCCATACTGTTAACTTCTCTTTTGTTTGTTGTCCAACTCATATTTGACAAATTGCGCAGTCTTTTTAGGTAATTGTCAATCTGTCTATTTTGTGTTCTGCAAGCATCAAAATGATCAACTTCCATCTGGTGTTCTTTTAAGAAGCATTTCCCACTTCAAAGTCCACTGGCAACATTTTCCCCATATTGCTAACAAATTGCTATCTCATTTTACTTCTGACCTCTCCCGCTGCCCTCTGACGATGCTACAAAATAATTTTTCCTCCAAGAAAATCTTTGGACAGAGCTTCTTCTCTGACTGCCAGCCTACAAGAACCACTATGCCAAGTCTTCCAGTAGGCTTTCTCACTTGTTGATAGTGCTGGCAGCTGCATCTAGAACAGACCAATATATTCAGTGTCCTGGAGGTAGGCTGCATCAACCTGAGGTGCTATACAGTGGCGGGGGTGTGAAGGGATGCAATATTGCTATCTTATCCCCAGCCCAGCAGAGTGTTAGTTCCAAGAAAAGACCAGAAACATGGTAAGTGTTTCTATGTTTTACCACAGAAAGTGGTAAAACTCACCTTTCATTTTGCCATATATCTCAGCATAGCATTAACCTGAGCACCCATGTAAGGTGGCTTAAACTCTTGCATTATCAGTAAAGAACAGCCACTTTAATTATTTTTTAACCCTTTTAAATACAGGAAAATTAAAATTTTTTAATGTATTAGAGCGAGACTAATGTTGTGAATTTAAATCAAGGGTTGTCAGGAAATGGAAATGAAACTCCTTGATCTTCTCTGTTGTAATTTATATTCTGAGTAGAGCTAAATATATATCAAGAGTCACACTAGGAGAAAATATAGACTGGAAACCTGAACTCTTCTGGCATTTGCATTTGTAAACTCAGTGGAAACTAGTGTTATTTTTTAATTTCTTTCTTAACAGGAAAAAAACAGAAGCACTAAACTTCATGTGCATGAGCAATATGTTTTTCTCCCAGGGGCAGTCCCAGGAGCAGCGGATTCTTCAAGCAGGCTCCAATAGTAAAAAGAACTGAAGCACCTTTGAGAGATGCTAAGAGAAGTATGATCATCCTCTTTTTGGAAGGGAGCTGATGCAAAAAGAGGATTTCCTTTCTTCTTGAACTAAAACTTTAAGTGGTTTTGCTGATCAGTTTAGTTGGCTAGAAACCCATGGAAAGCTCTTGTTTTTGAAATGAAAGAGACAAAAAACACCTTTGTACAGTTTGAGAATATGAATTCCTCCCTGTTTGCCACTAGATAACACATGACTCATTCTTGCAGCTCTCCTGAGCCTGCTGCTGCTGCATACCTGTCAAGATGCAGAGGATTTTAACCTTACCTGAAAGCAAAATGGGTAGTCAAACATCTCTCTAATAGTACTATCCATAAATGAGAGAACTGAGAGTATAGATTGAAGACTTTTGACTCTTGCTTTGGTGAAGTGGAAAACAGAATTGTCCAATTTCAAAACAGTGATAAAGAACAACAGCATTTTGGATATAAAGTTGCTGGTTGATAGTTAGCTTAAGAACTTAGCGACTCACCCCAGAAGTTTGCATTAGAGGTTTCTTGGTACTCCTAAGGGTGCTGGTAGTATAACCAGTTACCTGAGTACCCTCTAGCCCAAATTTCAATGAAACAAGGGTGATAATAATTGAGGGGTTCAGATTTGAAGACAAGAATCATAGAATCATAGAATCATAGAATGCTTAGGGTTGGAAGGGACCTCTAGAGATCATCTAGTCCAACCCCCCTGCACACACAGGGTCACCTAGAGCACGTGGCACAGGACTGCATCCAAGCGGGTTTTGAAGATCTCCAGAGAAGGAGCCTCCACAACCTCTCTGGGCAGCCTGTTCCAGTGCTCTGTCAACCTCACTGCTAAGAAATTTTTCTTTAAGTTCCTGTGGAACTTTTGATGCTTCAGTTTCCAGCCATTTCCTCTAGTC
This sequence comes from Tinamus guttatus, assembly GCF_059628265.1. Classification (NCBI taxonomy): domain Eukaryota; kingdom Metazoa; phylum Chordata; class Aves; order Tinamiformes; family Tinamidae; genus Tinamus; species Tinamus guttatus. The sequence goes on along the minus strand of NW_028288569.1, from coordinate 5,981,806 downwards.
TTATCAGTGGCCACCACTGAAAAGAGACCAGCACCATCCTCTGCACTCCCTCCCTTGAGGTACTTATAGACACTGATTAGATCCCCTCTCAGCCTTCTCTTCTCCAGGCTGAACAGGCCCAGCTCCCTCAGCCTCTCCTCATAGGGCAGATGTTCCAGGCCCCTGATCATCCTTGTAGCCCTGCGCTGGACTCTCTCCAGCAGCTCCACATCCCTCTTGTACTGTGGGGCCCAGAACTGGACACAATACTCCAGATGCGGCCTCACCAGGGCTGAGTAGAGGGGCAGGATCACCTCCCTCGACCTGCTGGAGACGCTCTTCTTAATGCACCCCAGGATCCCATTGGCCTTCTTGGCCACGAGGGCACACTGCTGCCTCATGATCAACTTATCATCCACCATGACACCCAGGTCTTTCTCTGCAGAGCTGCTCTCCAGAAGGTCAGTCTCCGGCCTGTACTGGTGTCTGGGGTTATTCCTCCCCAGGTGCAGAACCTTGTACTTGGCCTTGTTGAATTGCATGAGGTTTTTCACCACCCAGTTGTCCAGTCTGTCCAGGTCCCTGTTCTTCCCCAAGTGCTAATTTCTCTTTCTGCCTTTCTATCAGTCAAGAAACAGAAATCTTATGAGCCTTTAACCTCATTAAGAACAGTATTGTTGGAAGAATATAAAATATGCTCTTCACAGTTAAAGATGTGTATAACAGCAAAAAATACTTTCTTCATATAATATCAACACTGATATTAGCTTTTAAAACTCACAGAAAAAGCTGTGAAATTTTGCAAAGGCTGCTGTATCACAGTTATGCTGCAATACAGTTATTCTTACATGCATAGACGGACTGGTGATAGCTTGATACACCACCACAATTATAGAAGAAACATATCTTCCTTTGGTCCAGCACTGCTATTCCGATGGGCTTATGGCAGGTCTTAACTAATACATTGTCAGTCCTGTCTCCACCTACACATGTTCATGCTGAGGTGTTTTTTTTTTTTTTTTTTTTTTTTTTTTTTGGATCATATTTCTGAGCCTCCCAAAGGAGAAAAGACAGCAAGGTGAGAAGTCTGTCTGTGACTTCTCTGAGCTCATGTCTTTTTAAATGCTATAAATCAGCCTGGCACTTGTTGGCTGTCTTTATTAACCCTTCATGATATATGAAAATATGCAATAGCAACTGGTTGTGCCAGGGTAGTTCACTTGTAGGTAGTTCATTTGGACATTTTATACATACTGGTAGAAATATCTTCTGTTCTTAAGTTCAAAAAACTGTTTAAGGGGTATGGAATTAAAATGTTATGGATATGAACATGTACATACTAGAGCTAGAAATGAAGCCCAGCAGTTTTCAAAGCTTAGACATTGACTCTTTATAGATGCTATGGTATAGATATTCCAGGAAAAAAAAAAAAAAAAAAAGGAAAAAAAGGAAAAAGCAGAATTTAGCAGAATTTCTTTCCCTTCAAGATTTTTTTTCCTCAGGCATCACTTATCACTACTGAAATAATACTTACAACTATTAAATCTGTAGAGTGTTCTGAATCTGCACTGTCAGCATGAATCATGTTTAATTGTGAAAATAGCTCAGTTCTTAATAACTGGTCAATTTGTTCCTTCATTTTTCCTTCCTTAGAGAAGGCCTGGTAGTGCTTTTCTTGAAGTCCATGTGTGAGGCCATTGGAGATGGAAAAAATCCAGTAGCGAAGGTCTCAGGCAGCCCCTTATCAAGCCTTTGGATTTGGCCCTTAACGAAACATTGGGACATGGCTCTGGATTCTCACTCGGACATGCAAGACCAAAACAAAAATGGAATATATTTGAGTACACAAGTGATGCTTGCAAATATCAGGCTTTCCCTTGCTGAATATCAGTGACCTAGTAAGAAACTTCTTCTCATTTCAAATTAATATTTAATGTTTTAGTGCAGGATTTTAATTGGTCCTCTGATGTTGTAATATATCCTCAGAACTCTGAGTATGATACACACACACTGGCCACTTCTAAAATACATTTCTGTGAAGCTTTTCGCTTGACTATCACTTGAAGGAAAATAATGCTTTCAGCACATAACACCACTTTTATACTGCCTAATATCAATCTAGTTCTGGGATGGCGTTTTTTATTCAGTCTCTAAGGAACTAAGCTAGAAGGTTTTTTATGGCTGGATTGTCAATATAATGGTGTTCAACAATGCTATAATGCATTTTGGGATTAATTTATTGATATTAGCAGATCCACCAGGGAAACACAGGTGGCAAGAAAAAAATGCCTGTCAGAAAAGGAGGAGTTTCAAAACCTTTTTAAGTAATGAAAAACGAAAATAGATTGTAACAAAAAATGACAATATCGCTACAGAGGACTCAGTGTTACAGGTGACTGCTGACAAGCAGGAGCATGATGGAGCCAGCAAAACCAGACAGAGATATATCTCTGATTTAAGGGATGAAATCATATCACTACAACAGAAGAAAGCTCCAGGGAGAGTAAACATGTCTATAGTGGAATGACTTCAACTTGTGTGAGCATACATAGGCTAAATTTAAGCTAACTAGGGCAGGTATTTCTAGCAATGTAACCATGGCAGCATAAAGCTCAGTTGAGGCTAAAAACCCCCACCTGCACAAGGAGTTGCATAAATACTTGCTAGTTGGCCCCACAAAGCCCTGTACAGAGCACAGTTACGCCTCTAATAATATCCATGCTAGATCTGCTGCACGTAATAACTGTAGTGTGAGCTCTTCTTCAGACAGTTTTTTAAAAGACCTAAAGCCCTTTGGTGTCACTTGCAGACTTTCCGTTGATTTCAGTGAACTTTGGCTCAGGCCTTTTAACGTTAAAGATAAATGTAACATATTAAATTATACAACAGAGTACTTGGTCTTAATAAGAGCAAATTATTTCTTCAGGGTAATAAAACTGATCCAGTTGTAGTGAGACAACTGAGAAAACAGATTCAGGGAAAACTAATTAAAGTATCTTGAGTACAAGGACTAAGTTTTACCTCCCTGACATAAGAAATTACTTCCAGAAGTTTTATAAAACATTTATTCTCTTATAAAGTAGGTAATAGAAGTGATATACTGTGGTCTTCTTGCTAAGATCAAACTATCTACCTTCTTTGGAAAGGAACAAATTGCACAGGATGTGCCTCTTGAACACAGAAAAAAAAAAGAAAAAAAAAAAAGATGTTTGCTACTGAAATGTGAAAGCCCATTAAGTGCTGGGCTGTGATTGCTTTTCAATTAGCTTTTACCAAGCTCTAAGGGGAAAAAAAAAAAGAAAAAAAAAAAAAAAAGGTGGTTCCATGCCATAAAAGACAGCTATTAGATTTCTACTCAGAAAAGGGTCACCAAAAGACTGTGCTCTGTGTAGGCACATTTCTCTATTGAAGCGGCAAAATTCTAGGAGGAAAGTCAGAGAAGGTGAGTTGTTCTTTAATTTGCAAAACTCAGGCTAACTTTACTGAAGGTCAGTTATCCTCAGTGATGAGAACTGGCCTCTGCAGTAAATTTGTTTGGGTCCTGAAAAGGTGTTTGATTGGGTTGAGTGGGGTTGTTCAAATTCTGGGTTTTCAGAGAATAACTTTTGAGCCTGATCTGGAGCACTGTGTAGTGAGCCAAAAGGCGGAGTAATTGCCCAAAGAGAAGGTGATGACCAGAAACATAAAGCAAGACCTTTTCTTACAACAGCTACCGTGGGATCTTCAAGCCTTGAGGCAGAGGGGTTAGCTCTAGATAATCATTTATCTGAGTCTTTAACTGCAAGTACATGGAAAATCCTGTTGACATCACCAAGACAGTTTCAAAGTGAAGAACATCTGTAAGTCCTTTGCTGGATGAAGGGCAGAGGTAGCCTTCAGAGTTTTAAAATCACCTGTAACAAAATATGAGACCCTAGATGAGCCCATTTCCATACACAACAGCTAATTTTCTGTTAACAAGGGCTTAGACAGAAATGTTGTATTGGGCTTTTAAATAGCTTTAGAGGCTTTCTATATTTGTTGACTGAGACTTTTAAAGCAAAACATCTGGGTCAGTGTTTATCTCCCTTGCTGGAGTTGCTTTGTAGTCTTTCTGATCTTATTCTGCAGGTCAGAAAGAGGACTATGTCCAAAAGCCTTCGCTCAGGAAATGGCTTGTAATAATAAATGTCAGCCAGGTATACCAGATCCCCCTTTCTCTGGATGGCATCCTACACTGTTTTCAAATGTTATTTGAAATCAATTATCAGACTGGGAAGGACTGTAAAACATGTCAGGAGGCAGGCTCCAACTCAACTGAATTGGCTCCAGTGCTTTCTAATCCCTGAAAGAGAAATTTTCTCTTTAGATTTATAAAACTTTCTATCAGGTTGCTGCTACTTATTTCTAGCTAGTCAGAGTCAGAATTTTTTTCCAGTACTGTCATTTTCTAACCCATGGGTCAAACTGATAGAAAAAGAAGAATGCCAGGACTCCTGAACTGTCTGAACTATTATGGATAAACAGTACAGAAGCAAACATCCTATCACCTGTCATTACAGTCATTTTTGACCATGAACCATTTGTTCTAACAAGCACGTTGCATATTTAAATTTATTTTTACACCTCCAGAGGTCTGGAATCATGCACATTCCCAACCTACTAATTTTTGCAAATTAAGAATTTAATGTGGTGCTAGAGTATTTTTGTTACTGTTCGTAGTTATTTGAAAGTATGTCATGTCTTTCTTGGTTAGAAGTAAGAATTATGTGTATACTGCTCTTCTTTCCCCCATTTCTGAAAAATATAGGGTTCCACAGGCTTCTACTGAAAAGCAAAGATTCAGTGCAGGCTTCACAAATCAATTGTTGTTCATGAATTATTATTTTTTAAAATATTTTACAAGCTTTAATGGCCCTTTTCTGTTTTACTCCAATAGTTTATGGAGAGTTTGGGACATACATCACACATACACTCAAATCAAAATTTTGCACAGAAAAATGGAGTGCTATTCTGCAGCACAGACTGAGAGCAGATTGACATTTATCCTTCACCTTAGCTGAGGCTTCAAGAATCCTTAGCTAAATGATGGTAAAGATTGGAAAGAATTTGCTTAACTTTGTGTGCTCGAGAGCCACAGAAATCTAGACGGTGTACCACTGTATTCCTGACATCTATATGAGGTAAAAAAATAAAAAAGAAAAAAAAGGGCTACTGTCAAAGCATTGATCTGGGATCTGCTCTGAATGAGTTTCTCACCAAATATGTAAGGAGCTTGGATATTGTTGATGTTTCTTTTGGTCAGGTGAGTTCCCACCAGAGACCCATACATACACATTACATGCCAGGCAGATAGTCTTAGCAGACAGAGCTGGCAAGAAAAGTCAGAAAACAGGTAAGGATGCTAATATGACTTTTGTAGAGCTTCGAATGCCCTCTAGGTAAAGCTTTATGATAATCTATGCTTTGTAAATTTATTTTCCAGGATAGGAAAGGCTAAAAAATAGTGTCAAAGAAGTGACATTAAGGGAAGAGGGTGTAGGAGGAAGCTACAGAAGCAGTGAGCAGCTCATTCTGATAGCTAGTCTGGCAGCTAGAACTACACATGAGATCATACTGGGTCAAGTAGCCACAGGTATGGCCATCTAGACACAGGCTATCTAGAAGGTCTACTTAGTTTCTCCAAAGACAGAAGACAGAGTTATAAATTAGGATAAATCTGCTGGTCATGTGTGTTTTCATGTTGTTTTGTAATAGCAATCAGGTTATAAAGGACTTTGCTCTGAGGAGGTGTTTCTCTGGCGTGCTACCAGGATGCAAAAACTTTGTATCCTGCCAAAGTTGTCAGCTGCAGATGCAATGAAGACCGTGCTACTTCCTGACTTAATATCTGAAGCCTGGGCATGATTTATTCCCAGAAGACTCAGTGCCTATGAGTATTTCGTACTGCCTTGGAATTTATAAATGTTCCTGGAGAAGATTTTTTTCCTCTATCTGAAACATATAAGCATTATATTGAATAGGCACTTATTTTAATAAATATTTTCAATGCAAAACTTTTAATTAGTTTGTTGTGCTACTTGGTTAGTATTGTCCGTGAATTTCCCTTGAAACCATTCATTTAGGCTACTTCTTTGGAGAGGGTTTGTTTAGCACTCGGTTTATGTCCATGGCCAAGGCAACATGCACATATCTTCTTTTTGATTCCTTAGGAGACGGACTTACCCAATTATCTTTCATCACTGAGATGAGTTCTCCAAAGGTGGCTTCTAAACCAATTCTAGTTCCACAATTTTCTTTCTTTCACATGCCTTGTCTAAGCCTTGGCCTCTTCAGTATTTATGTTCTTTAAAAATGTAAGCACATAGAAAATCTGTTTAATTTCCAGGAGTCTGAGGCACTCTTGGATTTCTGCAGTTTAGATGGGAACGTTGGATCAGCTCTGGCCTCCATTGCAGTCAGCAGGATTTTTATCAGAAGGTGAATTTTGGCTTACACATTTAAACAGTGCTGAACAAATCACTTTCTTTTGGGGCCCAAATAAGGATTTAAGTTCCTCAGTTTAATGCACCCAAGCCTGAAACATTTGTTTTTTTGCAGCTGTGAGAAAAACAAAATGTTCGGGAGAAAGTTTTACTTTATGCTGAAGTTGAACTTGAAGCGATCTCCTGAGATGTCTTTTATTTGTCTGTTAAGCAGAATGCACATTTATGGTGCCGTATAAATAATAATAATAATGTTATCACCTCTCTGTATTCTGTTTATTGTAATCTGTTTATTCTGCAAAACTCAGCAATGAAAGTAAAAATAGCCTCCATATATATTTCAGTGAAGAGCCATAGTCATTTTTATTTCTTACAAACTTGTGCTCTCTTTCCTAGTTCTCAGACACTTTGTATTTAAAACTATCAAAGAAAAACAAACCCCAAAAAGATCAAGTCTCCAAAATATGTATTCTAATGATATTAAATAACTAGACTCCATAAAGCATGAGGCCATATCATCCGATCTTTTTTTTTTATATAAGTACTCCTCAATCGAATCAGTGAAGAGTGCTGCCTAAAAATGAGTAGTTGTCGATGACCCAAGGAATTTAAAAAATGAAGTGGATCCATACAACACAAGGAGTAAGTCATAGGATGGTGAGCCTTTTACCTATAAATCACATTTTGAAACCATCTCAGCTTCAGTAAGTAGTAACACTGGTTATGGATTGATGGCCTATAGGGATCAACATTAAAAAGCAGTAGCTACCACATTGTGGTATCCAAGATATTAAAGCTATTTCCCGTACCTAAAAGAGGAAATCAAGATTGTATTCAGATATTAATGTTGGCCAGAGTTTGTGAAATGAATAGGCTTGACCTCAGTCCGCCCTCTTTTCTAGCAAATAGATGTCAACATTATGGAAACATTGCAGAAAGTGTCTCCTTATTTGTGACCTTGAAATCATCAGCCCTGTGGATGATTAACTGTGTGAGGTGGGAGAAGGAAGACATACATTGGTAGAGAGAAGAAACATACAGGCTTTCTGCAGAACTTGGTGCTCAGATTACGCCCTTGCTATAGATTAATAAATTTTCAAGTTCTGAGGCTGCCTATCCTGCTCTTTATCAGCTATAAATATATTCATAGCATATAAAAGAATCCTGTAAAAATTAAGACAGAAAATACAAACTGACAGTCTAGACATTAATCATGCTATTTTGTATTAATCTAGTAAGAAAGCCACCACCTTTAAAAACTTTCATTTATCATACTTCTATATTTAAACAGTTTCCAAAGAATTTGCAATAGTTTCCTCATTCCAAGGCTAAGGAATTACTACAAATGCAATAATCAACATGTCAAGCCCCAAACAGCACAATTTTAAACAGTAAATGCATGTTGCTGTTTGAGATTTCAGGGTATTTTGACACTCCCTGCTACTAGTTGGCCAGGCTTTCACTGAGCAATGGGTGCAACAGGCAGGGGAGGAAAGTCTGTGAAGAAAGGGGGATCAGGCACAGCAGTTTAAACATGGCCACAGAGAAAATTGTTCTCTTCCAAAATAAAATAGAGGAAGCTCAGCTCTATGCTACTTTAACACTTCACTTTCATCAAGCTCCTGTGAACTAAAGGAAAAGAGGACTAGCTGAAGGCATGGCTTTCCTAGCCTTCTTTCCTGGTTGCAAGATGCGGCCAGTGCAAGGAGGATCCTTATGTCCCATCGAAAATGAATGGTGTGTCTGTTCCCAAAAATGGAAGTCCCCAACACATATCTCAGGGTATGTCACATGTTGACAACACAGGAATGTGGAGTGGCCTAAATGTGACCCCCTCCATGGTGGTGGTGGTCGGACCAGCCCATGCCTGAGCTGTGTTACAGCAGTGACCCAAGTAGTGACTGGGCCATTTTCATAAAAGCTTGGATTCTGCAAGCCCTGCTTGCGTGTAACGCTGCAACTCACCTGCACAGCCTTTTTTCCTTCTTTATTTTTCCACTGTAAGCTTAACATAGCAAAACAACATCCTCCCCCATGATCAGTGCTGGGTACAGCATCCATCCAAGCCCGATACCTGCATCAACCTCTGACAGCCTTTGCTACAGAGCTCTTTGAGATGTTTTTGTCCCATCTAAGTCCTGTCAGCCCTTTGCTTCAGTCCAACCCTTTCCAGCCATGAGTGGAAACAGCTTATTAAAAATTCCTTGCAGACTTACATTAGTATAAATTAGGAGGTAGAGGACATTATCCTGCATAAAGTGTGAATTTTTATTCAAATAATTCTATTTGCATAATTATCTTTTTGAGAAATTAAATGTACATTATTACACTTGATGTGCTACAAATTATAAAAGCAAAATTTCACTTGTAAGGTTGCACAGTTCTCAAGCAATTAGCCATATTGCACCCAGCAAACCAAAATTAAACATATAAATTAAAACAGCAGGGGAGTATAATAATGTTAGAAAGGGGGCGTAGACTTTATGCAGTTTGTTGCTTCCAGAGCTCAAACTAAAGATAGTTCTGACAGGAACAGGTCAGACAAGTGGGGTTAACAGGTTTCCCCACATTTTTCTAACTTGTGATGAATAAAACTTATTTGACAGAAGAATTATGTGATCTACTTTCACCAGTGATAACAATATTATCTAAGCAAGTAATTTACTTGTGTGTCTATTATATAACCTTGCAGTATGACTCTGATTTTTACAATACATAGCTATTATTGGCAATTTAATCAATCAATAGGCACACTGGGCCTGAATTCACCATTCATTCTCTTTTTATGATTATTCAATGCCTGCGGTTGTATCTATATACAGCTACCTACACAAAACCTACAGCACTCTGTGCATACACTTTTTATCCAACAGGAATTAATTATCACCACCACAAAAATTTATCAAAACACAAATATATTTCCAGGAAGAGTAAAGCATTTAGATAACAGCAGTTAATCGAACAGCATGGAGAAACATATGAGTGCTGTTGAATAGGCTCCAAAGTTATTCTCAATTCACTGAGTTTCCTAAAATTCTTCTAGACAAGCTGCAGCACAGAAAACGGCCCACGTTTGGGAAATGTTTATTTGCCTTGCCAGACAAAGCTGAAAAAAAAGACACAGGGAGTGCTGGAAATCGCAGCTGAGGAACCTGGTTGTCCCCTGCTATTAAAGTGTGCACTAATGACAGTGCCACGGCGCACTTCTCCAATGCTGTCCAGTAAGTCACAGCTAGCAGGGACCAAGAGGATCTTCTTCTGTCCATGTCAAAGGAAGATTTTTCTTTGGATTGACTTTGTTGAGCCTTTTCAGAAACAAACTCCTTTATTCAGTCATATGGATACAGGTTTTCAAACACTGTCAAGGCAAGGCAAAGTGAGTGAGTAGGACCAATCTGTGCCAGGTCACACTGCCTTTGCAGGAGAGATGTTTGGAGAGCCCTGCACATGCGATCATTGCAAATCTCTCTGATTCACTCACACCATTAATTTGAGCAATTTCTCACCTAGACAAGGCAAGCCTGTAGCATTGTTCGATGACTCTATTTCTCCCCTTCCTCAGCCTTTGACCTTCTAACAGTACTGGCCACCCCCATTTGCAGCATTTGCCTTAGAGTCCCTGTCATCTCAAGGCACAACATGCAATTCCAGCCCTGAGATCTCCAGCTCTTAGAGTTAATAAGATCCAGCACCTCCGACCTTTTTAATTGTACGTAGGTGACAACTTACTAACTGTTCTTTGCATTTTGGGGAAAACTAGGTATCTGTCTATAAGCAATGGTCCCCAAATGAGAAATTTCAGACTGGATTTGGCAGGTTCCTTAGAATACTTGAAGGGTCCTCTTTTCCCCATGACTTCCAGGAACTCCCTTTCAGTCTCTGTACGCTGTAATGGGATACATTTGTGCTTCCCAGGGCCACAGTCTTGAAGGTCATTCCCAAGAAACACCGATTCCTCTTTGTGTTTCCCTAGAAGTCTCATGTGCCTTCTCAGCAGACAGCATTTGATCTCTCAGGAAGAGTCTCAGGCTGCCTGTGGCACTGAAGGAAGGTCCAGAGGAATTATTTTAACTTTTTTTTTCTTCTGTAGATGTAGCTTCTTCCATAGTTGGGAAGAACTATACTTTCGCATACTTTCATGTTTTACCTTTGACATCAGTAAAACTTCCATGCCTGCCTCAGGAGATGGAGAACGAAAGAAAGCAGAGGAAATGGAGGGGAGAAGTTTTCACAGCAGGGAGAGGGAAAGGCCTAAGAGATGATCTGTACTGAAACTAGAAAGCACAGGGAAAGGGCAGAATATCAAGGCACATTTACCAAGTGAAGTTGCATCAAGAAGAGAGGGACCTTTCTCGATATGGCTACAAGAAGTGGCCCTGCATCTGCCTTCGGAGAAACAACATCAGTAATGAGTAATCAGAGATTGTGTGATTTGTTTAGGGAGCCTCATGCATGTCCAGGCAAAATCATTATCAGAACTCAAATAAATCAGTCCTAAAATCTGCACTTTCCTGTGATATTTTTTGCTTTGTCAAAGACAGGACTTTACACATTTTTGCAAAGAAACTCCTGCACTCTCCTGTTTTCATCTAGGCACCAAAGAACATATAGGCTTAAATGTTCAAGGATACTTTCTCCCCTCACTATTAGGAGAAAGAGCTCTTTGAAAGCAGCCTGAAATCTCTATGAAAGCTATAGTTCTGATTATTAAAGCACTAATGTGAGTAGGTACAAAAGTTCCAGTACAACAGGATTTCTGTTTTCCTCCAACCTTTGTTTATTTATTCAGTGAAGCAAAGGGAGAAAAAAAGACAATTAAGAGTGGGTGAGCTTGGAAAGTACCCAAAGGAACTCACTGAAACTGTGAGTCTGAGTCACATGAATAGTATTTAGGAGCTCTGATAAGGAAGTGGAGAACTGCAAAATAATGCATACCATACATAGATGTCTCATAACACCTTGTCAGGTATAAATCCTATGTTTCATATAGGGAGGCTGAAAAGGGGCTTACATGATTTTCTCAGGGAATATTTATCAGACACAGATTTTTCTGACGTCTACTCTAGTGCTTTGACCACTAGATAATGCTGAGGTTAAGATGATCATAGCCTTCTGAGCTTTCACTTGGCTTTATAAATCTTTCCTTTTTTTCTAATTTTAAATAAATAAATGGGGTGTCTTAGTGAAATGTTAATGCAACTATTGCCTAGGGCAGCTAGAACTGGAGCAAGAATCAAGAGAGGCTTTCAGGGTAAAGACAGAGGTGAAATAAAAATAAAAAAAGATTAAAAACAAAAACCTGGGATAATCATATTGTTGGTAAAATGCCAGAAGATCTGGAGAGAATGGCTTGTCTCCAGCATGCAATGAAAATGCAAGGGCAGAAGGCAGGGGAGTTGCAGGGATGCAGGGGACTGTACTCCCCTAGACCACCTTTGATTAAGAATTAGAAATAAATGAGGCCAAAAACAAATAAATTGGTTTTGTAAGGTTAATTTGCTGTTGGTTTAGCTGCCTAAGCCAGCCAGCCACCATCAGACAAGCACAGAGGGAGAAGAGAAAATGTGGAAAAGCTCTTCTTCATCTCCAGTCAGGTTGGCCAGTCTGAGCTTAGGGGCATGGCTTTACCTCTCAGAAAGTTCTTACCAACTTTTGGACTTGTTTTATACACCCTGGTCATTGGTGCATGATGTGTATCAAATGTCCCCAGCAGCAAATGCTGGATTATTGCCTTTTTCTTGACCAAGTAGAGGTGAGAAAGACAGGCTGGGGGAGACTCATATGTGTAGTGGCATCGCTGTGAGTCAAGTGCCTGTTAACCCAAGAGGAACTGGGCCTTATGCCCCTCTTTTTAGGGCTCAGGCACAAGACTGAGCTATAAAGGTTTAACTAGTTGAGTCTGAAGCTCCTGAAGCTCTTGGGAAGGAAGAGCAAAAATAAGGAGTAAACAAGCAGAATCTCTTAAAACAAAAAGGGATGCCTGCATCATATATTCTCCCCAAGGCACTTAGGGAGGAGAAGTGTGAAATCCTGCCATCTTGTATTTGTAATTTCTGAGCAAATTATGTCTCTACAAAGTGGTAGATAATGTCACTGACATATCCAAACTTCTTTGCTGGTGTTTGGCTTCAGTTTAGATTTGTTAAAGGTGAAGTGATGAGGATAGAACAAGTTTTCTAATCATCTGTGTGCCATTTGACCTCAGGAGGCAGCTCACAAAAAAGTCTACTATTGAGGACATACTCATTAATTTTCCATAACATACAGTGTTGAGAAGATGGCAGCAGCATTACACTATCTGAAGAGAGTAAGTGATTTCCTGCAGTTTGGCAAAGTTATTTTAAAAGTAATCTAGATTGTTTTCTCAATATATAGATTCAGGGGACTTTTTAAATTATTGCATCTAAAACAATGAAAATCAGTATTATATAAATGATGAGACACCCTTATTAGCTAATTACAGTTCCTATAATTAACTGGAAGCAACTAATCACACTGATGTATCCTTTGAATAATTGACTGATTGAGGTAATGATTAGCTTTCAAATGTATTTGTCACTAGTATGTAACTCACGTAGGTGGAAATACGTAATAATATCAATGACTGAGTGGAGTCTGAAGTAAGAAAACAATCCTCTATTCATGTCCAAGACAGACAGTTAGATGAAGATGCTTTTTAAGTGCTTCTTGAGGAAATTTGCACATGTGTCATTTTGCCATTTGTGTAGTCAACTCTCTTCCTCTAGAGGAGATGGGCAAAAGGGGAGATGGAGAAAGGTGGAGCCAGCATCTTAAAAGGGGGAAGAGACCCCTCTGTTTATTCCTAACACTCTCTGCATCATACACTGGTAAGAGATGCTAAGCTAACAGCCTGGGAGACTAGAACTTGTGTTAATCCAAAGACTACTGGAAAAAAATAGAAGCTATCTGCTTTAATCTATAGCTGGTTTTAACCATGAATGTTTTTTTTTTTTTTTATCAGAATGATGAAAAGTCATGAAGAGTGCAACCTCTCTCAAGTCTGCATCATTTGCATCAAGTCCTGCCTGACCTGAGATCAGTTTTCCAAAGGTAAGGTTCAATTGCCTAAAGGATCAGGGAGAAATAATAAAAAAAACTTCTGTCTAACCAGGCACTAATCACTGCATTATCACCTCACAAATAAAGCGTGTCATATAGAGCACTTATTGCCTTTATCTCAGAGGTGTTGTTTGCATCTCAGCCTTTATCTCTGGATTTTCCAGAATACCTGAGGGCATTAGAATCAAAGCATGGAGAACAAAGTGATCAGTAATGGCCATTATTCAGGTTTTGTGACACTTTCCACGATTGTCAAACAAGGGATTTAGCTCACAAGACAGCCCATACCTGTGAAAGGGCTGTAAAGAAAAAGGACTCTGCCCTCTCCCCCTACACTAAGTGAATTGCTGAAAGGCTCCAGCTGACCACCACAGAGAGCCAAATCTGTGCATGCTAGAGAACCTAAAGCAAAAAAGCCCACCTGCCATTGAGACGAGATTTATACTTACAACAGAGGGTAGACATGTATCTGTCACAGCAGGATGCAGGAATGCTCTGCCAGCCCCACTCCCAGCACAACCCTGCATTCACAGGAGCCCAATTCCAACGCTTCTTTCCTCCACCTTGAAAACAGACTCCCTTAACTAGCTCAGATTCTGTAAAGATGATCTTTAAATCACTTTCACAAACTTGATATAAGACATTTTTTAAGTTTAACTGATTAGTAGGTTTTTTTTTTTTCAGATACAGGAAGACAATGATGCAAATGCAGTAGGTGGCAGAAATTTTTCGAGTTTGGATTAAATGTATGTGGGATGAAGAGCACTAGGATAAGCCCTCCTACAGGAGGTGTTGCAGAAATATTTCCACTTCCAGGGAACATATGATAATACTGCAGAGAATTTCATTCCTTACTAAAACACTGACCCTTTTTTGTTTCTCTCTGACTAAGTTGCACCCCAAGGGGCTAGAAGTCTGAGTTTTTTTTCAAGCAATTATACATAATTACATAGTGATGCAAAGTGCCATAAAATGAAAGAGGGAAGACATTTGCAAAGAAGTGTTTTTCTTTTCCTTGTCATAGTGTATATGGAAGACTTTATTCACATTCAATCCCCATATTTCTCAAATTTACATTATACATCACATCCATATTATAGGCAGCATGCTTCATTGAATTTTGCATTAATTGCCCTGGATCTAATTCTAAATAGAGGCCATATAGTTAATTATTAAACAGTTGAAGGAGTCAGAAAAAAAAAAAAAAGTCCTTTCTTATCAGGTTCTACTCCAGGGAAGGTTTAAGGACTAGTCTTAAAGGAAGAGTATCATTACTCTAAAAATTATGGTCCACGTTTTGCAGTTGTGAGCCAAGGAAGTCTACAAATAACAGGGCCTAAATCTGCAGAGAACTTGCAATCATACCACCTGTTTAAAGGGGTGCAAATTCCTATGTTATCGATGATATTTTATATGGCATTGTTCTGCTATGCAAAGCATGGACACAGACATGGAAGTACCATCACACAAGGGAGCTGCATGATGTATCATATGGTCTTAGCTACTTACAAAAGTAGATAGGATAAGTTAGCAAATTGTCTTATTTAAACTCATTTACTTTGCATTAGCTACACAACCACAATTTCTTACTTGTGGTAAATGTGATGTAATCTCCGCTCCCTATAAATTAATATGGGATCAGTTAACATGCAGTAAATTCACAGTCTGTCATAACTGATGGCATCTTGCTTATAACAAAGCCCCAAATGCCTGTGCCTTAGAGGAGTCCCCTTATACTCCATGGTAAATGAGTGGCCCTTTGTGGGACAAGGATATTCACATGCCTCAAGCTTAGAAAAGAGTACCCTGCTGCAGGCAGAAATCCATATTTTGTTCAGAAAGTAGAAGAAAAGGACAAATCAACACGATTCACAATTTATGACTTGTTAAATGTTTTGCTTCACAACCATAATCTGTTTACATGAATTGCTTTAGCATAAGAGTCAGAAAGCTAATTGCTCAGTTACAGGAATCTTAGATAAAAGCTTGTTCAGCAACTATAATTCACTATGGTCTACCACAAGCCTGGAAGTAAATAACTTTGCACCAAAGTAATTGTGCTGCCCCCTGATGACTCTACAGTAACAGAAGGAGCCTGAACCAAATGAAGAGTTGAGTTTCTTATTACGGGATGCTTTACTGGCTGTGATTTATTATAACCAAAGTATATTCAAGTAGCGCTGTTTCTGTGCTCTTCCCTGTCTCAAAGTATTGCTTCTAAGAACACCCTATAAGCTTGGGTCAAGATTTTCAAAAAACAGTGCTTATGCTAAGCTCCCACATCTGTAGTTAACACCCTTGCATCAGGAAAGAAGGAATTTCCACCAGGTCGGGGCATTAGATCTCACCCAATATAGAAAATGCCCTTGAAAGTTAGAAGCCTGAAAATTCAGCGTTTTTATTTCAAAGACTCATAAGGACAAAGAAAAGGAACTGGAGAGACCTCTTTTGGAATCCCATGACCTTGTGAGCGACAGTGATGTATTAATTTGCTTTAAAATTCAACCAAATATAGAAACATGCTTCTGATATGGGTAGGGGGTGACAACCAAACTTTCATTCCTTTTTATTTTTTTCCAGATTTGCTCCCCACCCATTTTTTGACTGTGATTTGTCCCAAATGCCGCAGCTGTATTCCTAACAGTGTGCATTTTCCCATAGCAAGTTGGAGTCCAGCAGCCTTTAAGATAATGTCCAGAGGTGACTACTTGATGGCCTTCCCTACACTCCCCATAAACCGAGATGTCACCTCTCTCAACTTCCACTGCCCCAGGGCAGCATCTCACTGACTTTCCGTCTGCCAAAGGGACTGCAAAAGCAGGGGCTCCCAGGTGGCCCGAGGCGCAGGGAAGGCTGAGCTTGGATTACCAGGCTACCAAGTTGTCACTCATGTTTTCTTTGCCTTTGTGGCCAACGTGGGTTTTGAATAGATCCAGACAGCTGACTTGTCACGTTATGCATCTCAGTCACCTCTGCCCTGGAATCGATGTGAAATCTAACAGCGGTATTTCAGGGCTTAAAAATAACACTCCAGGCTTGGTTGTGAGCACTGGCTTTGGACACTGAGCTCAGAAAATAGGCAACTCGCACTTGCCCTTTCTCCCCAGCTCCTTTGCTTTGACAGGCACATTCCCAATATCCTATTATCTTATGTGTTTGTACTACAATAAGTAGGCATAACTGATTTACTTTCTCTCTAACATTCATTGCTTTCTCTACTTCCAACTTACCCCCTTTTTTTTCATCTTTTCTTCTGAAGTGAACAAAGGCTTTTGTTAGAAAAATGCGAACAAGATTACCACTGTAAACTGCTACAAATCTTTCTTACCTTCACTGCACTGGCTCTGTTTGAAACCTTCCTTCTGGTTCCTGTCTCCCATTCAAAGAAATATCCACTTCCTAAACAAAGGAAGCTTCTCTCTTTTTCTTCCCCAATATGGGCTTTATCTCTACACAGACCCAAGTGACCTTCCAGAGCCTTCACCTTCACAGTGACACCTCACACCAGTCCTGCCTGTGCAACATCCCAGAGCCAAGTGGAGCAACTGACAGCACAGCCAAGTTGGACCAGAGACTTACGCACTGTCTGCTTTTCATCTTTTTAGTGTGCTTTAGCTACTAAAAATCAGGAAAAAATGTCAGTACCCAGGAACAAGCAAGGTCTACCAAGTGTCCCACCTGACACATGTGGTTATCAGGCCACAGCCTCAGGAAACCACATGTCGGAGAGGAGCTCTCACTAAGCACTAGATACTTCCTTCTTGTTAGCAAAAATATTTTTTTTTTCTTTGACTTTCCTGAAGAAGTGAAATTACCAAGCAGGAAGCAAACAGGGTTAGGAGATAAAGGGAGTTATAATCACAGGCTTAGTACCAGCATAGAAGACTTTAAGAAAAACTGTGCTCAGAAAAAAAAATGTTCAGTAAACATCCCAAAGTCTGCTAAACCAAGAATATGACTCATTAGGTACCAACTGACTGTCAGTGACTGCTGTTTGTTTGTTCTCAATTTTTATTTATTTCTTCTAACTCAGATAAATAAATCTTGCACTAGCCCTAATGGATGACTCACTGTTCCACCAAAAAAGCAGGTTAGTGGCAGCAGCCTCCTCAGCTGAGAGGTATTAAACATCTCTCCCTATCTCTCCCCTCCTTTATAGCAATAACTATTTGGTGTGGAGATGATAAGAGAAGCCCCATTCAAGGGTTCAAATGCTCCCAATGAAACTAAAAATTAGTGCTGAGAGTAGCCCTGAGTTGGAAAGTGGATGTCAAAATTTCCCATTCAAATTGTAGAAAGGGGTAGGAAAGAGGCAGAGGATATGAGAGGAGAGAATGACCTGCCTTTTCTATGCTAGTTCCCAGAAAGATTCCAATAAATCTAAAGCTTTTTTTTTTTTTCTTTTCTCTTTGCAACAGTAAATAGTTGCTTCAATGAAGTCCATCCCCTACAGGCCAAGATTCAGATTCAGGCCAAGAGAAAAAAGTTACCTCTTCCATTTGCTAGCCTCTATAGCTGAAAGAAATTAAAGTTACAGGGATTAAGGCTGCTGCACCAGCTCTGCACTTGTTCGGCTCCTGATTGAACTTGAGCTGCTTGCACAGCACCCCTGGGCAGCACGACACTGGAAAAGGCACCACGGTGCTCATGGTGACCAGAGATGACAGCACCAAAAACTTGTAGGCCGTTGTAGAAAATGGCATTGCCATTGGTGGCTTCTGTTGTTTGCCCTCGTTGGCTCTGCAGAGATCTCTGCTCTGGAAGACAAGCATTGCCCAGCAGATACTTGAATTTCAGCCCAGGACCCTGACTTAGTTAATGATGCATAGCTGTGTATTCACACACACATATAAATATACATTTATATGTAAATATTCCTTTCTTTTTTCAGCTTAGTTGTGACTTCTTTCAATTTAGTTTAAGCCTTTCTTTTGTAGATATATATATATAACTGAAACAAACTGCTTTTAAACAGAAATGATAAATCCTCATAGAAGCTGAAAGCATTCAATTCGTTGAAGAAGAACAAAAAAAACCCCAAATTGAGACAGTACTACTTTCCACATAAGCAGGGCTTTTCTATTTTTGTGCAGTCTTGTTACTTAGATCTAAGTGCAGTCTTGACACTTAGCTCTTCATTGGTGGTATATTTTGAAATTTCTGAAATGCATCTATAGAAAGAAAAGCTCTTGGGGGGCATGCTTATTTTCATTTTATCCATAACACTGCCCATAAAAATTTGTTCGTTGGGTGAGAAGAGGTAGGTGCTTCAGACCATGCATTCACGCCACACTCAAGGCCAGTATACACCTGCCTTTTATTTCTCTCAGTTCATTTCCTGCTTGTCATATATTCGCTATGCAAAATTAAAACATGTAAGCATTTTACGCTGGTCCTTCTTCTAGGCGAGTTGGGGGACCATCAGCTATACTAAAGCTCTTCTCTTTGACAGGCCATATTTACATTGCTTACAATGTTGGAGGACAACTATTTGCAATATAATATTCTATTTTTGTTGCTGCTTATTATTGCTTTTCTTTATTTTGGGAGAAATACAGTTAGTCTTTGAGAACAAAATCAGAGAAAACAGTTTTCTTTTGTCATTTTCTCCCGATCTTCTCTCTGAAAATCTCCAGCACCCTTATATTTCAAAGAAGCCACGGCCTTCTTCTCAGGACCATACCTCTTCCTGTCCCCAAGGGGAAAACTCCCAAATTTCACTTAATTATAGTCCATGGGGAAGGAATCCAGATTTCAGAACTTCATTTTGTGGATACCAGTGCCACTGGCCATGCACCAGTCCAGGACTCTTTTGGAGCTCTTGCAAATGCATTTCTAAGAAAGAAATGTGATTCAAATCTCAATAAAACCTCAGCTAAATCTTAGCTGAGTTTCTCTTGGGAGAAAGCTGGCTGAAACATAAAGCAGAGCTGAAAAAGAGGATCAAAACAACCCTCTGGGCCATAGGATAACTCAGGCAAATAGGGTCCAGTCTCCTGCTAGACATAGCAGGTCAGGATGATTGCATGGTGAACAGTTGCATAGAAACAGCATAGTCAGAACTGGCTTGATCCACTGAGGTCTTGAAAATCTCCAAAGATAGAGCTTGCTTAGCCTTGCTGAGTAACTTGTTCCACTGCTTTATTGTGCCTCTGGGGAAAATTTTTCCTCATATCCAGTCTGAATCTCTCTTGTTTCAATTTGTGTCTGTAGTCTCACAATCTTTCACCATGAAACTCTGTGAAGACCCTAGAGCCTTCTTTGTGATGCCCTCCTCAATTTGCGCAGGTTGACTTCTCACAAGCAGTCCCTGGCTCACCTTCATCCGCTCCTCAAATCCTTCCTGTTAGCTTGGAAGACCTTCTAGGTGAAGACTGGAGAGGCTGAGTGTGGGACTGGCTGGACGAGGAGTCTGGGACATGGGCCAGAAGTCTGGAGAGCTGCGAGGAAGCTTATGAGGAGGCTAGATCTAGGGTGAGAAGACTGCGGAAGAGATGAGGGCTGGAGTAAAAGTTTGGAGAGGGAACCATGGAAAAGAAATGGACCAGACAAGGAGTCAGAAACTGCATAAAGCAAGCTTTCAATTGGCAGATTTTAACCCCAAACTTGTTTTTCTGAGTATCTGACTTCGTACCCTGAGGCCTGATCTGTGGAAGTGCTGAGTACTGCAGCTGCAGCTGAGCTCAATGGGACCTGAACTCTGCTTTTTAAACACATAAAGCTGCATGCATTGGAAAAATCTACCCTTAGGTAGCTCAGACTGGAATCCCGCTCCTCTCCTTTTTTTTTTTTCTGTGAATTTGTAAATTGGGACTAATAATATCCCTTATTTTCACAAGGATCCTGTATAAATAATTGCAAAGTGCTCGTATACCACAAGGATGAGCTCGATTCAAAAGCCCAGGAGGCAACTAAAAATTCTGTCTTTAGAGAATAATTTGAATAGTGCACAGTAAACAAGGCTTGGGGCCTCTCATTTTATAATGAGGAGTAAACAAGAGACTGAATAGCTGCTGATTAAGTGAGCAGCATCCATCCTGTGCACTGAATGAGGTATAGTCCTTTAGAAAAAAAAATTATCACTGTGTCATTAAAGACTATGACATAATACATAGACACAATGTAGAGGACAAATTTCTCTTCTGCATGATTTTATTTCTGATATTTCCTGGCTTTTTGGTAAAATGACTTTGCAGGCATAAAACTGCTCTTTTAACATCATTTGTGTGGGTGTGCACTCTCTTGTATGTATGTGTATTTAAAACAGTGTATTTTAATACAACTCCAAAACAGATTTATTTTTGACATATGGCTTTATTCCTATAATATTGTTAAAGCAAGAAATACTGTCACTGGTTACATTTTCTTTGTTGTACTCATTGCTCTTAGTGCCCATGAATCGTTCTAACATTATCAGTGACTGTGAATTCATTTCTTGCATGGTTTTGTATTCCCATACTTAATCCATTGCATCAATAACTGTATTACAAAAGTATGTGTTAAATGTGTATCTAGCATAAAACAGGCAATCCCATTAGTTAAGGAAGGTGTATTCATGTCTCCATATGCAGAAAAATCCTGGCTGATGTGTTTGTCATAAACACCTGTAATAAGAAAGGAAAATTGAGTTCTGAGTTGCTAGAAGGAGTTTAAATAAATTGTTTTATTGCTATTGAAAACTGCAAAAATAAGAAGATGCTTTCTAAAGCAAGGTGAGGCACTGTTCTCAGGAAGTAAGCTTTTTCCTTCTTTAAGCCAAAATAAGTTTTTTTCAATTCCATTTTAGTTTGGTGAGGCAGCTGCAGTCAGAATGTGTCCTGCTATGGCAGTAGAGGCATTTACGCATTGCTTCCCATCTGGCTTGGCTCCGCATTAGCCTTTCTTCAGAATGTCAGTTTACTATCCTTATTCGACTTCCTTTTTTAAAAGGCAACCCGCAGCTAGGGATTTGCCCATCCATTCCTGAGGCGGCTTCTCTAAGCATATTAGCCAGTCTTAAGTAAGGCCTTTCTCCCCTTCTGTATGCAGCTGCCAAAATTAAATCTTTCTTGCTTTGTCTATCACTAAGGCAAACTGTATCTGAGAAATAAGCATCAGAAACCTTGACAGTTAAAAGCTGCACAAATCTTTTTAAGAGCATGGGTCCATTAAAACCATTCCAGAAAGCAAGTGAAAACCCAGGCCAGCCCGCAGTGTCTGCTGCCATGAGTTAACTACAATATCATTAAAGCACAGGTTTCTATGAGGGAAAGGAAAGATGTGTTTACAAGAACATGCGAATTTGCTTCACCTATATGAAGGGTTTAAAACTTCATATTTGGCCATGTCTAGTATGAAGAAGAGCAACCAGTCTGTCAGCACCAGAAACGGCATCAAAATATTTTGGGATTAACCTGTCTTTTCTGTGGGCAGTGAGGTGTGGAGATTATTTGCTCTCAAGATTTTGTTTTCTTCCCTGTGCTTTAGTGTCATACAACTCTGCTACCCCTAAACATGACAGATGACACTTCTGCCCCTCCTTCATACTGGAAGGCTATTGGGGAACTCAAGAAAGAGCTGAATGTGGTTTAAGCTTTCACCACCACCCTTGTGGTCTGCCTAAGAACTTGGGCTGGCAAAAGGGGAAAGAAACAGCACAATTATGAGGGGACCAATGTCAAAATTCTCCTCGCTTGTAACTGCTCTTCCATGGGAAGCTCTTAGGATCTTGACATTTTGCTGTCAGATTAAAATCCTGCTGCTGAAGTGATCTCTGCTCCCCCGTCATCCTCTCAGTCTTCTCACAAAAGCTGCTGCCCACAGCTGAGGCAGGGCTTGTGCATCACCTCTTGACTGTGGGGTTTTGCAGCATGGTGGATCACAATGATTTATGAGTTAGTTACTGTAATAAGCCCAGCAGAAAACTGCGCTGGTTTAGGAGAGGTCCCACAGTCCAGACTGCAGGGGCAGAAGTTTTGCAGAGAGGGACAGGACAGAAAGATGGAGATGATAATTGTTTTGCCTGCCACTGTTTAATCTGCTCTGAATGTGTGTGAAAACCTTCAGTAGATATGATAAAAACATAAAAAAAGAAAAAAGATGAGGAACTCAGAATAATAAGATTCATGAGGTAACTTGAGGATCATATAACATAACCTATACACTCGGATCACATAAGAAATCATTGCTTTTGTGAACAGATAAATTGTCATTTAAATCTAAGTGTTTAGAGTAAGGAGGTGAGTTTCCAAGGGACTGGATAGAATTAAAAGGGGGAAAGAGGGGAATGACAATTTCACTAAAGCTACAAATGTAATCTTGGGCAGTGTCGTTATTAATTAACAGTTAAAAGAATAAAAGATAGGACAATGAACAGAAACAACGCAAGGAACTGAACCAACCCCAAATAATATCCTTTTCTCCTCACCATCACCTGTGTCTTAAGACTGGTTCAATGTACAGAAAAAAGAGAGAAATATATAGACTAATTGGCTATAATTATAGCAGCCAAGCTTTTTCACACCCACCATTTAATTCCCTTCCACAAGGCATATTTACCATGCAGGCATGAGTAGGCAAGCTATGCCATCCGCTGCAGGTAATCCTGCAGATCAGTGGGACACTGCCTTTCGCAGGAGCCCATGATGGAAAGCAATTTCCTATCCCTACGTGGGCTGGAAAAGCACCGTCTGGCCCCATGGTGTTTTTCTAGCCATATCCCAGAGCCAGGGCTGTACCAAGGAGAACCTGTATGAGCTTTGGTGATCTGGGGACTCCCAATGTCCTGTCAGATCCTGGACCCTTTAGGGGAAATGTAGTGATATCCAGGGTGCCACAAGCCCCCGGCACTGGGCAGTAGCCGCGTGCACCTGCATACCACATGCCTTAACGTAGGCTGTTGAGGCATGTGCCGCAGGGAACTTGTTTGTATTGCAAGAAAAGGCAGTAAAATTCACACGAATAATGAGCAGATGGCTACAACTTTGTTTTCTCCAGCTGTATATTGTCCTATTGCATGAACTGCAGGCACTGAAAAGTAAATGTTGACTACTAAGTAGCTGGGTTTTTTTTTAAAAAGTGATACAGATGATTCTGAGTAGTATAAGCACTTCAGCTGATATCTTATTCTAAAAAGCAGCACACTTTCTTTTCTCTTGCATTGTAGGGGATCTGACTAAACTGTCAAGTCTATTGTGAGGAAGGGACATCTAGAGCCATAGAATCGCGTAAGAATACCAGCATGGAAAGTGGCTGTTGCTTTCAGAAAATACATATCTTTGTTGTTGCTTGTTTGTCACAGGAGCAGCATCTGGAACCCCTATTGTGGTGGCGAGGTCTAAAAGGGAGCTTTATTCAGTAATGAGAGGCAAAGCTGTGCAGCTCTCGAGCGGCTGCAAATTTTGCATGTCCTGTTCAGAGGCTGCTTTCAGAAGACCCTCCACCTACACCAGCTGCTGCCACGGGGCAACATCCCCCACTGCCCCTGCAGTTCCTAGATTCAGTAAGCAAAGATGAAAGCCAAAAACAGGAAGAAAAATGCTCTTATTTATTTCCCCCAATCTCTAGAGTTTCCGTGACACTCAGAACATACCTCCCAAATGAATAATTTAAACCTTTGTAGCTCATTCAATTTCAGTTTACACACTTCATTTTATCCAGTTCCGTCTATGTCAATATGGAGCAAAAGATAGCCACGCAAGATATTGAGTTACTATTCTCCATATTTCTAACACTGGCCAGTATTCAAGCCTGGACACAGAGGCTTTTGTGCAGATATTTTTGGCTATAATGGAAAGTGTTTTGATAAAAAAGGATGGAAGCCATCTGCAAAACCCATATGCACACACACACACACACACACACACACAAGCAGTTTTATTGGTCAAGAAATTCAAGATCAATGCTACACTTGAACTCTGGATATTATCAGAACTATACATGAGCCAGAATTTCATTCTCAAAGACACTCCAGGATTTGGAAACTTTCCATATTAGATCAGATTTTCAGAATTTGTCCCACAAATGCTTTCAGTTAAAATGTTACTTTCCAATTTGACATGTCTTTTGTAATTTTTCATTGAAAAATAAAATTTGAAGTGAAAAGCTGCTCCAAAATAGAAACGAGGGGTTCCAATCTCATTAGTTTCAGTCTTTCCAAAACATTGCATGACAGAAGGCAAGGAGGTGGCTTCATTCTTTTTCATTTTGTTCAAAGTGAAATATCATTAAAATCAATACCTTTTGCAAAATGTCCCCAGCATAATAAGTCGGTATAATCGAACATAAAATTGCTCCCACTGAACATATTTAACCATATTTGCTGGAGGTGCTCATATACATAAGGACAAGTCAAAAACTTGATACCTTTTCTATGCAGTGATTCTTACTCCTATCTCAACCTCATTTCTTACTGAAGTCACAAGAAGCAAGCTAGAAAAGCTTGAGGAAAGGGAAAGGAGACCTAGTGGGAAAAGCAACAGCTGATACAACAGAAGGAGATGCTTTTTCCAGGGAGAACACAACAGTGAGCAGGCACTCCCTTTCATGCATATTGTTGCTGCCAAAGATCTGTGGGACCAAAGGACGGGGGTTTCTGAGCTGAGCCTCTCATCTCACTCAAACATACCATGTTCAGGGGCTCTGGGGTCAGTTTGATTGAGTCTTGTCTTTGCTCAAATGAAATACTTGGTAGGAGTGCTGAGAGAATCATCTCTGAACTGGGGACAGCTCCTTGACAGCAGTTCTGCATGTGATCATTCCCTCTGCCCCAGGGCACAAGCAGCGGTACCGAAAGGGTCAGATGTCTTGGAAGTGCCACTTAAAATTAATGAAGATGCAGGCTCATGTCCTCACGAGAAGCATGGGAAAATCAGGCACTTACCAGGTGCCCTAGGAAAAAAAGGCAATGCTGAAGTGGTCAACCTACATGTCTAAAATGAGAAATGTTACTGCAGGGAAAAGAGCAAAACATTAATTTTAGAAACAATGACAGACCAAAGGATTTGTTTTCTGGTAAAGCAAAGAAGAGCCCCCATACTGCAGGTGGATTTTAGCATAGTTTCCTGCTGCTGCCATATCTCTCGGCATTTGCTTTCCTCGCCGGTTCTCTGCCCAGCCCGGGCAGGCTGTTCCAGGAGCTCCTGGAGACACAGGACAAGCCCCTGCAGCCTCACCCTGCCCCTGGTGCAGGCTCTTCCTGGCCCCTCTGCCCAGCCGTGCTGCAAGGGAGTGAAGGCTGGGGCATGGCTGGCTTGAAGTGGCTTGCTGCTGCTTCTACTCACCTTCTGTCCCTCTCCGTCTTTCCCAGTGCTTCCATCAGCCGTGCAAAGGTGGCACCGTGCTGTGTTCCATGCCTTTCAAAGTCAGGACCTGTCCAACATTGTTGGGCATGTTTAAGTGATCTCTGGTGGCGCAAGAGGAGCAAGGGCTCAGTGTAATGGAGAATCTGGCCCAATGTTGTCTTTGCCTTTGTTTTCAAAAGGAATATTTCTTCTTCCTTTTAAAACCAAACGAGAAGACCATTTCCTCTCTGTCCTAGGTTTGCTTTGCAGTGTTTCAGCACAGATTTGGACTTTATAGTGTATTATTAATATGAGTTATTAATAGGAGTTAATAATGGAAGCACAGACACTTTAGGGAATGAGATCATTACAATTAAGAATAAGAGGAGCCTACACGATAAAATGAAACCTTACATTGCTTAAACAGCTTTAACAATAACCACTGGGTTTCCACTCATTAAGATTACTTTAAGTGTCTGTATCAGAGAGATGGCCAAAGAAAATGTATTCAGAGATAAACTGAAGGATAAAGCAGGGCAATGAATGGAGGATGAGATCACACTTCTTTCTAAATATGCAAATAGATAAACATCAGAACAATAGATTTCCTTCTATTCCTTTCACAAAGGTACTGTTTGCTTATCTGCAATCTGTGTGAGCCTGGAATATGAGGCTTAATACAAAAATCTTTCAGAGGCAGATAAACAGTCTGGCCAACATGGCTTTAATGTAGCAGAACTCTTTATATATATATATGTATATATACACACACACAAAATATATGTGTGTGTGTGAATATTCATATTCATATGTATATGTATAATCCATATATTTATATTAACACATGGACATCTGTGTGTAAAAAAAAAAGCAGGTTTTTCCCTTTCCATTTATTTAGAAATATAGTTCTGTAATTAGAACAGTGGGCTCAAGAAAATAATTATTTTTTAGCTTACTAGAGATTCACACAACCACATAAAGAATTTCTTTGTGTGACATGCTTGCATAACTACTTTAACAGACCTTCATCTTCCATTATGTTTCATGTGTCATCTTACCCTGTAGTGATGATAATGAAACACCTTGGGCAGTTGAAAGAATGGAGTGAGTCCATATTTCTTTGCAAATTCAAGAGTATCATCTAGCACAGGCAGTAACTAAGCCCTAAATAGAAAGAACATCCACCTCCTATAGGTTTTACTGTACTCACTTTGTTTTTTCTGCTCTATTTCCCTCCTTTACCAGTCCCATACACAACAAGCTACTGAGGGAGGAAGAATTATGCATTTCTCCTGGATGCCAAAGTCAGGACTGCTGCCTCTTCACTGATACTTACCCCAGCACTATCTAGACTGAAGCTGATTAAAGTGCATTTGCCCGTTCTGGGATAATTCCTTCCATCACGACATAAAAAACTCACAGTTGGGAATCCACAGCTTACTGTTTGTGTTAATGAACAGGGACAGATGTTCCCTGCTGTACACCTGTGCTATACTCCTTACCAGAAAAGTTTACTTCGGAAATTTTTCGTGGTACATACCACATTTACTCAGAGTTTGCAGTACCGTAACATACAGCCACACAGCATCCCCCATCCCCTTTCAAAGCTGTGTTTACCTGTGTGTTATGCTGCAGGTGCTGAAGGCAGGAGTTATATTTACCTTACTTCTTTCCTGATTACATTAGCTTCCCTAACAAGGAAAGGGAGGTGGAGGAAGTTACAATGCAAACCAATGTGTCATACCTTTTAAAACAATAAAAAAATATATTATTGTGGCTTTCAGATTTTCATTACATTTTACCGCCATTAGTTAAATATATTTCTGAGATAGATGGATTTTTATACAAGACTGTGTTAGTATCAGGTACTGGAATAGGAACAGGTCACTCTGTGTTTGACACAAGCTAATTCATAGAAGCCACCTGTGTGAAAAAAATAAACTGCAACTGTATTGATAAAACATATTGTCCATGAACAGGAATGTAGCCTGAGTAAGTTTTCATCAGCGCTGTTTCCTTAGAAAGATGTGTCATCCCCTGAAAGGTATGCGTTGTGCTGAGAGATGAAGAGCAAACATGCAATGACTGGGTGCCAACAGTTCTGCAAAAATAATATTCCCCAGATAAAAGGGAGGTTGTCATCTAGAAAGCTGTAGTCAGCAAAGATAAAAAGACTGTTTTAACAAGGGAATCGATGTCTGTAGTAAACAATGTTAAAATGCGCAAATATATAAATACAAATGGAAAAAAAATGTGTATTACATCATGCCATGTTATTGGAGCAACAACATATGTGATCACAGGAGAAAACACAGCCAACAGAGCCAAAAGGGGAGAATTGTGTTCAACTTGAAAATGTCAATAGTGAAAAGAGGCATAGGAGCCTGAGCCTGAAGGGGACCTACATAAATTAGGATCTTTAGTATTTTTTTTCCTGTAGTTACCTCTATCCTTTACACTAATTAAAAACTTCATTTACATGTACTTTGTCTCCCTCTTTCTCCTTGCAGCTTCACTTGGTTCTGTTCTCTTTCTCTCCGCCACTTTTTATCTTTGTAAATATCTTTTTAAATTGATTTTTCTTTAAGGTATTTTTTTCTATACAGTCCAGTAGTGGAAGTCCTTTGTCTTCCTAACTTACACCCTTCCTTTCTTCCCTGTGTGTTTCTTCTCCCTTCTCTAATTAGTCATTTTCTTCCTTTCACCCTTTCCTTTTCCTGGTTCCTTGTGTTCTCTCTCTGCCCTGCTCTATCTTCTTTCTTTACTCCCATACACCCTCCCATCTTCTCTATCGCCAAAATTCTCACCCTCTTCCCAAAGCCAACAGAATGCTGACTGTAACTTTTCACCAGGCACACTGTTCTCTTCTGGTGATTTTTCTCATTGTGTCCGGGAATTTGCATGCAGTTACATACTTCCTTTCCACCAAATTTACTTATGACTTGTGTGTATGCAGACTGGTATTCTTTTTCCCTCTGGTTGTAAATAGAAAAACCATCATCTGCTATTGCAATGCCAGAGGTAGGCTAGATCCTCAAAACTTGAAACCTTCTTGTTCTGACTGCCAGCCGCATAGGCTACAGGTATCCTGCTCCTCCCCAGAGATGTGCCAAATGGATGAACATGCAGATGGGTGGATTGTACTCTCTGTACTCTGGGGTGTCTCTAAATGTATGAGTCTTATCATCAAAGCACGTTGAGGACCTCATAACCTTGGTGTGGTTATGGTGGTGTCTATTGCTCCAACATCTCCAGGGATGTGGAGCTGCTGAGGAGAGTCCAGCGCAGGGCTATCAGGCTGATCAGGGGCCTGGAACATCTGCCCTGTGAGGAGAGGCTGAGAGAGCTGGACCTGTTCAGCCTGGAGAAGAGAAGGCTGAGACGGGACCTGATCAGTGTCTATAAGTACCTCAAGGGAGGCAGTGAGGAGTATGGTGCTGGCCTCTTCTCAGCGGTGGCCACTGATAGAACTAGAGGAAATAGCCAGAAACTAAAGCATCAAAAGTTCCACAGGAACTTAAGGAAAAATTTCTTAACAGTGAGGGTGACAGAGCACTGGAACAGGCTGCCCAGAGGGTCTCCTTCTCTGTGGAGTCTCCTTCTCTGGAGATCTTCCAAACCCGCTTGGACGCAGTCCTGTGCCACGTGCTCTAGGTGACCCTGCGTGTGCAGGGGGATTGGACTAGATGACCTCTAGAGGTCCCTTCCAACCTTAAGCATTCTGTGATTCTATGATCTCCACCAAATTGAGGAGTGGGAAACTAATGAGAACAGGAAAAAACAATGCATCTGGGGCCATGAGAAGACCCTATAACAGAGCCTTAACTCTGTTGCTTTGCCAGTCCATTGTTCTTCAACCTCCTCCGACAGGCCAAGCCAACCTCAGCTCTCTCCATGTAGTCCTGATGCTGTACCAACATAAGCAGCCTTCTGTTTTTCTTGGGAAGACACGTAGCTCTATGTTCTTTTCAAACACATGAGTCTATACTCTTACACAAACTCTTTCTTCTCTTCCTATTGCCCTTTCCTCCATTCATGTTCCTGCATATTCTGAGTACCTTCCCAAACTCACTCACTTCTGCCTTCTCGTCGTACTTCCAGCATCCAGTGCCAGCACAGACTAGTAAAGAAAACTTGTTCTTGGGTCAAGGGAAACACATAAGTGAAATCTATAGCTTTTCCTCGCTCTGTGAGCATTAGGATGTTGGTAAAGGTGACTGGCCCATTGGCAACAGCCACCAAAGGTAAAGAAGTGTGATAGAAACCAAATATAAAGGAAGAAGATGCTCCTGGATGATTTTTAACTACTAACTGGGTAGCAATTTCACCAGGAACAGGAAAAAACACAAGAAAGACAGGAACATCACTGTATCAGTGTTAAAATGTCACAAGTGCAGGAGCAGCCACGTGCTGAGGCCAGGTCAGCACTCCTTGAAGTAAGAGTGCTTGCAGAGGTGGTGCTTCCAAAGCTTCCATTATTCATATCCCTTTAGCACTATTTTCTATGTGATCCGAACATGCATTCTTACATATCCTACCATTCTGCAGTCAGGTTTCAACTGGATGTTTTTTTCTAATAGAAGTAGCATATTGAATTGCCAGCCTGAAATACGTTTTTGCCTCCTTTGATGACACACCTCCACTCTCTCACTTTATCCATCTATTGGCACTTGCTCAGCAGCTCTCTAAATACCAAAGAACTGAAAGTCCAGGGGAGTGATTAAGAAGATTTATGACAATTTATAACATACCCTTCATAAGTCTATAATGAATTTGAATTGATTTGATGAAAACAGGTCATTGTGATTGTTTTAATATGAATTTACAGTTCAGAATTACTTGCAGAGTTGGCACCACGATAGAGCCGTGTGATGTGGCACTTGCCTGGCAGCACCACTTAGTAAGGTCACGGTCTCACAGAGAGTGGTGGTGGTGGTTGGTCCCTGTCAGTTGGCTGGAGAAACAGTTACTTGCAGGAGGAAAGACCTGTCTCCATTATAAATGGCAAATTAGCCCTGTTCCCCTGTTCCTAATGCTGGAGGTTTCATGCTGCAGGTGGATGTCCAGATAATGTAGGCCTTTTAACTGGTTAGGTAACACGGACATTTATTTTCCTTGTTTCTGTTCCCCCTTGGTGCTTTGATCTGCAGAGGACTACTTTGTTCCATTTCAAATAACAGCAGCTAAGTGACAATCCAGCTAATAAAACCACAGTACTAATTGACTTAACATGTTGTTTCACCTGCCTCTCTTATGTTCTCCATTTCTTTTTCCCTTTTCCAGGGGAAATGTTTACTTAATTCATGGACACACGTTAATTCCAGCTGTCCGTTTCCTCAAGGGAAATTTTCATTCACAGCAACAGAGCTGCAGAAAGCGGGGAAGCAAAAGGAGAGCCCTGATGCAATGCATAAACCGGGATGTCAGCAAAGTACCGGAGTTTGTTTGTTCTTTCTTGTTAGTATTCTGTCCCCACTGGTTCAATAGCAAATTTTAGCTGATTGCTCCTTTTGAGAGGAGTCCCCCAAAGCCTTCTCTCCTGCCACTGCCACATTATTTTCCTAGCCACCGCCTTCTGCTTATTTCAGCTACTTTCAAAAAGCATTTTGAAGTGATCAGCAACCCCTCAAGCCAGATCTCTCCCACGTCATCTTTGTTTTCATGTTCATTCACACCTAAACTTTGTCCTCAGGGAGAAAAAATATTTGTTAGCTTGAGAAAAATATATATATGTATAAAATCAGTCTGCGTGTTAAGTGGAACTTGACCACAGGGGAATAGAAGCACACTCCTGCCTACACTAAAACTAACTCATATTGTCTCTCTGCTTTTTTTTTTCTTTTTCTTTCTTTCTTCCTTTCTTTTTCTGCTTACGACTGTTTTTATTCTATATTTGCACTGTGGGAGAGTCTAAAACACAAATCAAGGATAGGGGCATTGCTGCACAAGGCCCTTGCAGACAAACAACTAGAACTAGTTGAAAATGTCCTCAGGGAACATGCTGATTCCTTGAGCTTAACAGGTTCAGCAAAGAAGTGTTGATTTTGAAAAAAATAAAAATAAAAATCTTTTTTTTTGGCATAGTGAAAGCAGAGGGTTTCAGTTTTCTCAGAAATGAAATTTTGATGCTTGGTATGAAGACAAGCTTGTATTTCAAAATGTATGATATATTACCACATGTTTAAAAAGAGTGCAACACAAAATAAAATAAATAATGATCAAATTTCTGCACAGTGTTTCTGTTCATAAAAAGAAAAAAATGCAGTGCCATTATCTTACTTAATTTAACTATTGTGCAAAAGTCTTTTATTGTGGAAGATTTGGAATTGTCAGCCTTTCTGTGAAATTTTATACAGAATCGTGAAAATTCAGGCTTTTGGATATACTTCAGTGTATTAGGGTCTGGGAAATTCTTTGTGTTCCTGAATGACATTTATGGATCAGAAAAAAAAATGCAATAAAATTAGAAAGGAGCCAGTTACTACTCAAATGATGTGCTATCTTTCTTACATTATGTTTGCTGAATTAATAGCTTGCTCCTCTGCATATGTTTGATTTGAAGAGTTCCTCGCTCTGGAGATTCTGTAATTGTTCAGATATAATGATGCAGACTGAAAAATGACACTGCTCAGGCTCAATCGCATCCAAGCAGGGCTCATCGCTAACCACAGGGAGCACAACTGCTTGCAAAGGCATCATTAGTCAATAGCTAAAGATGGTAACTCACCAGTCGCAATTATTATGCTTTGCTTCTACTTTTCAATTCTCATGCTGTGTTTCAGTGCCACCGAGAGTAACAGGCAGGACAAATGAAACACAAGCGATAGCTCCTTCCCATTGGAAAAGGAAATTTTCCCCTAGAAAAAGGAAATGGATCACTCTATTGCATGACCTTTTTCAATGAGACGTAATGAAGTGGCACAAAGACAGCTACCAACTTCACACTCAAGAGACTTTATCACATCATTCAATTGACATCTAAAACTTCCTCTGTACAACATGGTTGCCGAGATCAATAAAGGCAAACTATAGAATAATAAAGTCTCTTGACTTCAGTAGGCTGTGCTGAGGCTCTTAGAAATTACTACTCTGTCTTCCTGAAGGAAAAAAATGTTTCATCTAACACTGAATGACTAGAGAAGGTGGGTGCAAGCAATACATATGTGAGAAAAGAGTACAGCACCCACAAGGAGTTTGCAAGAGAAAATATGGAAGTTTTTTTTTTCTAAAAAAAAAAACACAAAAAACAGAGAACTACATTTCAATGTGTTTGTTTTTTCTCTGAAATAAAGATTGCTATTTAATCCTACAAAATGTTATTGCATTTTAGCTGAATTAAACAAGTAATGTGATCAAAACACCTGTTAATCCTATATGATTCATTTTTTCTATTGCTAACACCACCCAGAACTGGGGTCTAATTAACAGCAGACAGAATTATTGATTGCTTCTGTTTTGGATTTAAGAATAAGAAGTTCTTTAACCAAATTTCCAAATTCAATGAACATATAAAAGTTCCAAAGAAGGAGAGAAAATGAAAAAGCAGTCCAGCATTACTGGAAGTAAAGACTTTCCTGTTTTCAAAGAGCTTTCAGCAGCAGCACCAACTCTTTTAGTTGGTTCTCCTGCAGAAAACAAAACAAAACAAAACAAAACAAAAAAACTCTGAGAGATGGAGAAGATGGAAAATGGTAAATGGAAGATGAAGGAAAGCACTGAGAAGAATAGACGCTCCAGAGGTGATTCCCTTTATCAATGCAGAAGTTGCACAGCCCTCACAACATCACATGTAGGCAAACAAGGCCTCTTCAGAGTAAAGAGTCTGCTTTCTATCCAAACCTTCAGTGGAAAGCAGTGTGCATATCTGCACACCTATGGATGCTCAAGACAGCACCAGTAGAATAACTTTGATGATTTTTCTTTGAAGAATATATTTATTTAACACATTCTACGCTTAACTAGTCAAAAAACCCTACTGTGGCTTGTTTTGTGCTCATTTTTACCTAAAAAACAATCGTCTCTTCTTCCCTTCTCCTTGAAATAAGTAGCCTGGCCTTCTCTCTTGTTTTCCTGAGTACCATATCACAGTGCCAGGTAATTCAGACCTCTGGCATCTTCTCCTCCCAGTTCTGCAGACCCCTTTCCCTCACAAACTTCCTCCTCATCACTCATCACCAGACAGAACTCGGAGGCAGCTTTGTAGTGGCTATGGCATAAATTTCAAAGCAGCGGAGCATGACTAGCACAGGAACAGCTTTCAAGCCGCCGAAAGGCAGACGGGGGAGCAGGACAAGGTGAAAGCTGACGAGGATGCCTGAGCAGCTGGCCCAGAAGCTTATGTAGAACCTATAGACCAAGTCAGCTGCTGAGAGGTGAGGCAGACAGCTTGAATTGAGACACAAGACTGATCATTCAAAAAAAGGAACTTTTAGCTTTTTTAGATGAAGAATGGGTTCCCTTTTCCTGAACTCGTTTCTCTCTCCTTTTCTTTCTTTTTTCCTTTTCTAACTCCGCATCCATTGGCAGGAACTCCAATAGGCCTTTTGAAGTGCTGGATAGGTACTGCCTCCCTTATACCACTCACACCTTGAGAACTTTTTACTCAGGAAAGTGTCTCAGCCCACCTATAATGCATGCTAAGGAAGGAGCTCCTTCGTGAAATACCGTTAGTTTCAAATAGCTGCATGAAAGTGGAATGTGGTTATAAAATCAATGTTATCCACAAAAAAAAGATAGGGTCGTCAATGTAAACTACCTAAGCTTCACTGTGTTCTGTCTAGCGGTTATCTTTTTGGAGGCTAGTAGGCTTAGAGAAAAACAGAAGAAAATGAAGCATATATAATATTCTCTAAAAAGTCACTAGATAATTGTTGCTGCCCTAGTGCTTTATTAAGGGAAGGCTACACCTGTTCATCATCAGCAATCAGCAATGTACCACTTTGGCACTAATGCTCAGAAACCTCAGGGAAGTGATAAACATGGAGGGGAAAAATGCCATACAAAAGTGGTCAATTCATAACACCAACTTTCAGCATTAGATGGTTTAATTAATTGAATGTTCAATTACCGAAACACTTTGCTTTCTGCAGTAATGATGTTTCAAATAATAGGTTAAAAAAATAAATGTCCAGCAAAGGCTAGGAAGCAAAAGGAGAAGAAAAATACCTTTCAGGATAACAGGTTAAAAAAAAAAAAGCCATTTGGTAAGTAAATAGTTGTCTGAGCAATGTTTTGTTTTGCAGATAACTATTCACAGGAGACGGAGGGCAGTAGTTCAAGTGTGCCCATTGCTTTTCATCCTTGTATCAGACAAAGATGGTGCTATCATTAAATCAAAATGGATTCTATCTGAGGGTTGTTCTCATGTTAAATAATAGCAAACAATTTCCATGTATATCTGTCTCCAGCTTTAAGAAATTGTTTGTTGATTTGGAACCTTAGCATGAGGCATTTCTTTTTAACATTTTAAAATAACACTAGCTTTATTATTTTTGTCTTAATATTTAAATAGGTTCAATAATTTAACAAAGAGAATAATCCTCTAATTTCACTTTAATGAGGGCTTTGTCAAGACAAACCCTGCAGACATTTCAAAACTCCATCATGAAAAATCTAGACAGTAGAAACAGGGGCCAAGCATTAAATGTGGCAATTTTGAGGCTGTCAACTCAATTCACATGTAGGTACCCAATTCATTGTCAAGTCACAACAACTTGGCAATGGAACAGAGTGGAACAGAACTCCAAATGGAGTGGAACAGAACTCCAAAGTCAATTTGACCTATGTGAGACTATGCCTAAAGAGTGACAGTACCCAAATCTGCAAAACAATTGGGCCAAAAACATGAGGAGACTGAGCACTCACTGAGTGACAGGTAGATGGAAGCCTTCAGTGAAGCCAGTGTAAGTCTGATCAATGAGAGCTGTAGGGAGCCTTTTGGTCCCAGGGCAATTTAACCACAAGCATAATTCTAAGTACATGAGTCGAAGTCAGTAGACTGCAATTTTAGATTAACACTAAGAACATACCAAAATGCTCCAAACCCATATTCTGTCAATCAGTAAAATAGCCACATACACCTTGAATCCTGGACCTGATCATAGACAACTTTCCTAAGCACAGCCTGAATTAAAAACACCCCCAACTAACCAAACCAAACCCCTCGAACCCTACTTTCAAGACAAAATAATGACCTGCATTCCAGCATAGCACTACAAATCTGTTATGCAAAAGCCATGTTCCCAAAAACAGCCTCTGGTTATAGCAGTGCTGAAAATATGTTGTCTTTTTTATCAAGGAAAACAAGGAAAGAAAAAACCCTTTATTTGTGAAAATAAATGTCCAGGATTTCATTTATACAGGAATGACTTTGTTGTGTGGTATGCCCTTCAATAAAATTATAGCTTAGGTCCACAAGTGTGTGCATGTTTTGATGTCTTAGTTTTATCCTTTCTTCATTTTGAAAGGTATTCAGCATCATTAACAATCAGGACTATAAGTTACACACATACACACATGTGTAAGTTGCCTACCTAATTTTACAGCCCCCTATTAAATGTTCTAACTACACACAGGGGTTATAAATAATAAGCCTCAAATGTATCTAAATATTTTTTACAGCAACATTAGAAGCTATGAAATGTCTTAGAATATGTAAGGTCCTGGTTGAAAAATAGCTTCAAAATTTAGAACTGAAAAGTCTTTGAGAAGTCAGACCGTTAGGTTGGATTTTTTTCCCAAACTTTAATCCACTTTATACTACATTAACAGAATTCTTTAAAGTCTTTTGTTTTAAGGCCCTTGTTGTTATGCTAGTGTGCTCACATATTAAAAGCTACACTGGAAAGTCATTTCTTTTACCTCATTATGAAGAAAATGAAATTAATATACTCCCTCATAATAACTTAGCATTTCCCCAAATGCACATATTTTCATTATTTGATTGTACAATATTTATTTCTACCCCCTTTGACCTTATTCCTTATAAATATGCTCTAAAATTCTACAAGAATATGGAAAGAATACTTAATACAAAGTGAAGTAATTATAGTCTGAAGGTTCTGAAATATAGCTGAAGTGTATCCCTGGGGCTATTTCCTGGTAATTAGGTATGATATAAATAATCATGATTAATTATGTTTCTGGATAGTCATCTGCCTCCAATGAAATATTGTTGTTACTGATAATGCTTAAAAAAAATCTAAGTGTGTTTAAATGGAATATTTTCTTGAACGTCATATGCAACTCAGGCTATAAGTGACTTTGATGCTGCTCTGATATATTGTGCTACTGGAATTCCAATTCTTCATTTCAGAGCACATTAAATAATACTGTCTGGCAATAAATCAAAATGCAGGAGACCAAAATTACAGCAAATAATTTTATCTGATGAGTTTTAATTTAATAGGTTTTGAACACAATCATGTTATTTTTTTCCTGTTTTTTCCCAGTTTATAAGGATGTGAAAAATTATTTGCCTGTTATGTTGGTTATATACCCCTGGTTATGGATATATTAGCAGACAATATAGGCAGGTATGTGAATCGGAGCTGGGACAACCCAAGATAATCTCAAAAGAAACTTCAGTTGATTTTTTTTTGCTGATGAATTTGTACCAAATGGGTTTCTAGATCAAGAACTGGATTTTCCTTCTTCCAAAGAACCCCACAGCCTTTTCTGCTTATGGCCAGCACATTAATGTATTATTTACATACTGTAAGTGCCTTGAGACTCATCTTAAACTGGACAACACAGTGTCCTGCCAAAGAAGCTCAGAGGTAGAAAGTAGAACTGAAGGACACAATTAGCAGTATCTTGCACATGAAAAACCTGGGGTGCCTCAGAGCTTGACCTTCAGGTTCGGACTTGCAGGTGATCAGTGACCATACAGGCAGTGACTGCAGGCACCTCTTACTGGGACCACGGGCAGGTATCATGTAGCTGGTGGAGACTCCTCTTCCAGAGAAGCAGGGCCTCTGCCATGAAGTCAGTGAGCACACTTGATAGGAATGGCCAAGAACCACACACGTGGACTGAGGTGGGTTCCCTAGGTACACCACCATGCCACACGCTCAAGAGAAACACCAAGAGACTACAGCAAGCTTTGCTTCTTTGTGCTGGTGGTTTTCACCACGACTAAGTTACAAACCTGCTTGCAGGGAGACAGTGGCAATGTCACCTTTGAGCCAAAAGCAGCACATTGGCAATGAGAAAATGTGACAATACCTGCTAATGTAACTGGGTGATCCCTGGAGAGTCTTGTTTTCAGCAGCCCTGTCCCTGGACCTCTAAAGTTAATGCCAAGTTGATACAGGAGAAATTTAAAGTGGTAAGGTTTAAAGCAGCCTTCTTAACAAGCCAGAAGGTGGATGCAGGAAAGCCAGAGGGAATGGCAGCTGTCAAAATGAAAAGTAAAATGACTAAACAAGAAGCTCAATTGCAAAAAATAAAGTAGAATAAAATAAAACAGTAGGAAAGAAGGGGACATATTCTTAAAATAGTTCAGAAGACCTAAAGAGGAGAAGCAAGGAGTAAAAGCAGATGAAACAAGAAAAAGCTAATAAACCCCCACCTGTCAAGATTGTCAATAAAAATGACAGGAGCAAAAGGAAGAGATTTCTTTTTTTCCCCTGCAGCAAGAAACACAGATGGACAAATTTATAAAAGAAAAGACTATATGAGTTTCTCATCTGTGTTACCTTTCCCATGAATGAGTGCACAGGTAAAATGTTTGCCTGAATTATGTTAACTGTGAGCAAAATATGGGTTTATATTCATGAATATTCTCACCAAAAAGCCAGGTTAAAGATTTTCAAATCCTAATCAGTTTGGTTCTGAGAGAAGTGTAATAGAGTAGCAATATATTTGGTGAGCTGTATTAGTGCAAGATGGGAATACATCGTGAATAACGCTGAAGAGATTTATTTTAAACATATTTGCACTTGCCAGTTCTTCATTGCAGGAGCTGGGCAAAGTAATAACTAAGCAAAGTTTGCAGCAAATCAGAGAATTAGAAGGCATTACCAGTCTCTCTATCATTTTGCTGGAATGCATGCCAATATTTAACATACAAATTTGTGCTCCTGTCACTGATGTAAACCCTGCTTCTACAAATATTCAACAAATATGGTATAAAATTTCTGCCAACATTCAGTCACCAAGCTGCAGCTAAACTCTGTCCATGTTCTCAATAACTGTGATCATGCTATTTTTAAAGCTGCTTGAAAAATAATTTACATGGCAAATATAACTAAGCTCTATAAAAATACCTGACTTCTGCAACTACATGGTTACCTTATTTGAAAAAGCATCTCTCTGAGAGACAATACTCTAAGGACAATAGAATCAGCAGAATAAAGACTGTGGAAGGGACCAGTTCTGCAGCCTCTAAAAGTTAGAAAGAACTGGAGAGTCTGCACTGCCTTTAGGAAATGCAGAAGTTCCAGCTCCCAACTTAGCTAGTGAGACTTGACTGGTTTCTTTACAGATGAAAGTTTGGCTTCTTTGGAGCAGCCTGTCCAGATGACTCCATGTCTTGACCCCAGGGCAGTCTGCTCAGTTTTGCTCTTTTGGAGCTGGGAAGAATACAAGCAGAACCCGGAATACAAGCTCAGGACTGAAGCATGATCTGAATCAAACTGACACTGCAGATAAATAAAGATGGGCCTGAACCAAGCAAAATAAATAAATAAATAAATAAATCAAAATCTGTCTCAATTCCATCCTTGACGGGGGGCATTAGGTGCAAGTCATATATATTTTTTTTTATCCATGGTCCAGATTCAGCCTTCTGGTGTGTTTAAGAATTATCCATTAATTTCAAAAGAAGTTGTGCAATTCTACCTATGAACTTGGAAGCAGTCTGAGCTTTCTTTTCAGTGTAGAAGCTTCCCTGATCATTTTTCCAGTTTGTGGTTCTGTGCTAGTTGGCTTGGTCAGCATATACTTGCTTCTTTCTTTGCCATATTGCTTTGTAATGAACCCTTAATTCAGCATGGGGCCTCTCTTCATTCTGCCTTTTAACACAGGCATGTGGTAATTGGCTCCAGGAAGGAGCCAAAACATATGTTTCCTTATGGCACTAATTAATTGTTTACTCATATGCACACTCGATACTTAATTGCTGTTGAACACTTTAGCCTTTGAGACTTAGGTGAAAATATCTAACTTTATACCACTCTCAATTAGAAGCACATGTAAAAGTGAAAAGTGCCTGTAGTCACAATAAGCAAGAGCATCAAAATTTCACTATTCACACCAATCATTCCCAGCACATCACTTAAGAAAAGTCTTCTGCATAGCTTTTTATACATTTTTCTAATGTAACCAGACCTGGAAGCATAAAGCATCTGCGCTCTGCTTAAAACTGCTGATACGACAGAGAAAAACCTCTTCCTCAGGACTACTACTCCTCTCCTGTAGCATAACAAGTGCTAGTCAACCACAAGTGCTCCTAAGAATGGCTACTTTTAGTGCTTCTTACCAATAACAGGCAGAGGTTTGCCCATTAAGGGTTTTATTTTCCATCTTACAATAGTAGCGACCATTTGGAGTTTTGCCCATACCTCTCTGTGCTGAATTTTTAGGTATTTATAACATTTCTATGGTACTTACTGCCATATTACCAGAGCCCCTCACACTCATTAATCTCCAGTATAAATTGTTGCTTTGTTCATTTCTTAGTAGATGACTAAGATCAAGACCACAGCCTCTTAAGAAGATCTAGCAGGAAAAAAAAAGAAATTGAGAGTAAATAAAATATTCTTATTTTCTCATTACTCTTCCACTTTAAGTGTTCCTGAAATAGCCAGAATGATTAAAACAAACAAAAAGAAGCCACAGCACTAAATTTTACTCTTAAAAATGTACAAGAGACAGTGAATTCCATAGAGTCCAGGACTCAGTATATCTCAAAGACTGAACATAGGTAATTTTATTTTAAAATGAGAGTAAAACATTGCGTATCTTTCAGATCACTGTGCTGGCTCATTTTGAGAAGCTCAGTTCTAAAGAGAATCACTCCAGAAACATTCTGAGACTGCTCAGAGGACTAGCTCTGCCAATATACTATTACTAAACTAAACCTTTAAAAAGTGCTGGATTTGTAAGCAACTGGAACGCTGGATAAACAAATAAATATAGGCAGCCAAATAGATAATAGATAAATTAGAGTAACTAATACACTCGAAATACATCCACGTGTAAAGATCTGGTATGCAAGTAGGATGACTCACCAGAAAACAGCTGTGGTGATGCTCATCCTTGGTTGTCCTTCTTTCTGAGGTCCCAGTCCTTGATGGCAGGAAAACTTGACCTGCTTATGAAGCAGGGGATGGATGGCCTTAGTTGCTAAACCAGAATATTAAACAAGTTTGTGCTTGTCTTAATACATCAGCCAGTTATTTCCATAGTTCAGAAGCTGGGATGTGAGCGAATAAATACTCTTCTAATAAGGGCAGAATGGCCAGTTTAAGTGTGAATTCCTACATACCAACAAGAGTAACTATTCTTGAGATCTCATAGAACACTGAATTTGCTTACAAGCAAGCAAACATGTACAGAGTAACAGGAATTGTTTGCAGCAAATCTGTTATCTGAAAGGTAATATTGCACAGTCCAGAGGCCATTTGAATCTAAATTCGGGTTTGTTCAATGTTTGCTTTAGTTTGCAAAGTTTACATAAATATCTAGAGTGGCCAATGAAAGATTTAATACTTTCCTATGCCATTGCACAACTGTGATTGCAAGTATAACTCTTGCTCAGAGTAACTAAGCTAGACCTAATTCCTGACCATCTCTTCTCCTGTCATTTATACCTGTGCAATGAGGGCAGAAAATGGAGCACTGAAGGGTTCTACATTTTCTCCATTCCTCGTGGAGTAGTAAATGAGTTCAACAAAGTGAAGGACAATGAAGACAGTGGTGCAGACTCAGGCAAGATGAGTGTCAGGAATATAATTGCATACATTCATGCAAATGGCAGATTATTCAAGGGAAGTAAGTCCATAGGCAACTGTATTGATACGATTTTTCAAGAAAAAGGGAAAGAGAAGGACTGTTTTGAAAATTACCTTAGAATCCTTAGTAACCAGGAGAACCAAACTAGTAACCATATAAATTGAGCAGCTGATTTTCCAGCTGTTAATACACCTCAGAGATGTAGCTGCTGGCATACAATGTCTGAAATGAATGTAGTGCACAGCAAGTAGCACTTTCCATAGGCACCCATTGAAGCTTTTTTTTGTGTGTGCTTACTAAAAAGAAACTGGAAGCTCATTCTGTACCATTGAAAGCATTAACTTCTAAAGAAGGTACATCCCAAAGAAATACACATAGGAAACATGAACAAAAAAAAAGTGCTAGGAGAAAAGAATTAAAGATAACCTTAGGTGGCATTGATTTCATATAATAATCTATCAACACAAATTTGGCCACTCTACCTTTTTTTGAGCCAAGAGGTTAAACCAAAGTAAAGTTTTAGAAGATCCGTGTTCTAAAAAAAGCAATGTGATGAGAACTAAAAAGACTCTCATTTCATCATGCCAAATAGCAGCAACAGATCTTGAATTTTATTTTATACCTCTGGGCCGAGTGGTCGGAAGCACAGGATATTCAGGTTGGTGATTGATGCAAGTCTGGTCACATCAGTCGTGATAGGCCAGTTTACGTCATATCATATAATGTAAGGATTTGAACTAGGACAGAGACTTTTTCTTGAAGTTAATTATAGACCCCTCTGAAGACCTCTCTGTGCATGCTCTTGTTTTGATTTTTCAGCAGATCTTGAAGGCAATGGATCTACAATGCCTGAATATCTGGGCCTCTGTGAATACTTTTATTGTTCTTATATTGAACAAGCCATAATAAAAACACAGAGACAGATCTGTTGTTACACAAAGGAGAAATTAAGTAGCTAGTTCCAGTGAAATGAGGGTCAGATGGTTAGCTTTCCTGTGTGTCTTAGAAAAACTTCCTCTCCAAAATCCTAACTATTCCCATGTGTTCACTATATTCCATGGAATAGTCTGTTCTTGTATTTCTATTTGATCTCAACCACTCAGTTTATTGCAGATTTGGGGATAAAATACCATCCACACTGCAAAATAGCAGCAGAACTCTCACTCACCACGAAGAGGCCAAGTTTCATGAATGAGAAATGCACTGCTCCTAACTTGATCAAAAGAACTTGCTTCATGTAGATGAGACTCTTAGTAGGACTCTGCCTGGAGTCAGACTCTGTCCTTTGGCCACACCAGCAAAACTGGAGTCCTGCAGGGACTCTATCCTCCAAGCCTAAGAGAGCTGCTGAATTAGTGAATCCCCAAAATGTCTATATTGCAATTCTTTCCAAGGGGAGAGGGCTCTGCCCAGCTTGTGCATGCCTGATGAAGAAGCTTACCATCACAGTGCAAAATATTTGTGTCCTGAAGGCCATTTAACACTAAAATCAGCAATCTAAAATATACACACATTCACGGAGGAAAAGATTATAGATGCTTATGATTTATAGTGACTCAGTGCTGAGAGGAAAAAAAGCCAGTCACCTTCTTGAGTTCATTTGCCTTGGGAACGAAATCAGAATTTTCAACAGAGGTACATAAAAAGGAACTGATACTGAATGGAGGGGTAGGAAGATACAAGCTCTCCATCTCCCACCCTTGTTGCATTCATTACCTTACTCAGATATCCACATCAACACTTGGAGGCTACAGGTAATGGATGCTTAACACAGATTTTCTTACTTCGTTGTAGAAGAGATGACAAAGGCAAAGCTTATGGTTTCTTTTATAATAATGATGATTAATTCATGTCACAATAAATTAGCACCAAATGTAGTGACGATAACAGAGAACTGGAAAATAATTGCCTGGAATCCTACTTTGGGCATTTTTGGAAAGTTTCCTGGTTTAGTTTCTTAGCAAACTTTCAAGTTTCATTAAAATAATACAACCCTACCTGCTGTTCAAGCAGAACTCTATCTCTCTTTATCCTTCTCCTATCGAACCAGCTTCACTATAATTACGTGTACAGACACAAAGTGAAATTACTGTAGCAAAGGTGCAAATTTAGCCTAGAATGAAAAGGGGCTTGAATTTCATAGTCTATAACTAGGTTCGTTTCAATATCAAATGCTCAGTAGGAGGCCAAGAACTTCAATATTTATTGAGCA
Organism: Tinamus guttatus; assembly: GCF_059628265.1. NCBI lineage: Eukaryota > Metazoa > Chordata > Aves > Tinamiformes > Tinamidae > Tinamus > Tinamus guttatus. The sequence continues at coordinate 5,937,854 of NW_028288569.1, read as the reverse complement.
CATTACACTTTCTCATTACATAATACAGTCCTGTGCTACAACACAAATGTATTGTTTTTACAGAAGACTTTGGATGATATTATTTGAAATATTGCATTAACATTCAGTTTAGCTTTAGCTGCCAGAACAAATGTATTAATCTGAGAACCATGTAGTCACAAGTTCTTTGAAAACACATTTATTGTAGCTATATATATAATATTGTAACAAAAAATTAAAATAATTTAATATTGGCACTTCAAACACGGATAACTTGACAAAATAAATGCTCTCTGCTAACCCTTGCTGATGCTGCCAGTTGCCCTTTACAGAAGTAATTAAAATGATTTGCAACAATGGAGAATGAATATAAAATTAATCTCCTCTGCTTGATCATTGATTGGTAGTAAAGTAGTTGCAATCAAAAAGGGTATTCTGAACATGGCAAAAATGAGAATTTTCATCATATCTAACAGCTTAACTTTTCTGGTATGTTAAACTGATCACTTAATATTACATTTAATGTTTTTACACTTACCCAGACTCGACAAGAAACTTAGAGTAAGCCGACACATCATTTGCTTTTGGCAGATGTCGATTGCTCTCATCATTGTTTAAAAAAAGAAAAGAATGTGACTGCAAGAAATGAAAAGGAAGATTACCTCATTTTCATTCCAAATAAAAATGTATTATTGATTAGATTTGCTGCATTGTTGTCTGTTTATCTCATATGTTGTTTACATTATTTGTTCAGAATTTTTTTGTTGTTGCTATTGCTGTGGCATCTTTCTGGAGTTAAAAATGCAACCGGGGAACATCATTTTCCTTTATGCTTCTTACTAAAGGAAGGAATGCTTTAATGTATATGTCCTTGGCTTCCAAGAACATCTGATAGGAGCAACTAATAAACCTTTCACACTGAGCAGTCAGGCCATCACAGTCATAGCAGCTCAGAAACAAACTTGGGTGATAACTGTGGGGATTTGCGATATCGTTGCAGGCTGACAAGTTTCTTTCTTCCTATGAATGGGGATATGAGCCAGATATGAACTAGCTCTGAACCATAGTATAAAGCCATGTAATTACAGTTAAGCACAGTGCTGAACCCAAATTAGCAAGGCTTACCAGATCTTCTGTGGTATCAGAAAGGAATTGACCTGTCTGCGCAGCAAGGGTTTTTCTGTTAGCCAGAAGTGTTTCAAAACAAAATTCATGTAAATACTGTTTTATCCATGTTCTTTTTTAAAAAAGAAGAAGAAGAAAAAAAGACAGGAAGTTTGAAAACTCAAGGTTTGAAGCACCATACTTAAGTCACATTAGCATAGATGATGGAGTAGCTCAGGGAATGGTGTGCCACATCCTGCACCACTGAAGGCAGACAAGAAATGCTCTCATTGAATTGAGATAATATAAAATTAAGCTTCTGAGAGAGAGGCTGTAGAAACATTTAGAAATAAAAACTTTTGCTTTTAAGCATATAAAGCTTCAAATGGATGTATTACTTCATAAGTAAAACATGATCATGCAACTAAGGACTGGAAAATTCACACTCATTCACTTGAGTACATGACATACCTTAGCTTCAGAAATGCTCAACTTCAGAATGAATAACAGTGAAACCAAAATACTGTATCCCGTATGTTTCTGTATTTAGTGTTATATTAAAGAATGTCTGTAGGCATAAATTGTATGTATAAGAAGCATACACAGATAAATACCTTTCCCTGTATACACACATAAAACTTTTTATGCAATGCATTATTCACACCCAGTAATAAAATAAAAAGGTCATGCTAGAGAAGTATTTAGCAAGAATGAGCTTAACCCTCAAGTTTGCCAGAACATTTGGTCATTCTGATTTCTAAAGTAAAACAGAAAACATGCACCAAGCTTACACATTTTTTAAAAAGAAAAACTTCTTCACAGTGAACTTTGGTTGTGGACTCAAATAGCTTGCTATTTGAATTTTTTGAGCTTCCAGAGGAGAGGGCAAAAATTAAAATACAATCATTGTGCACAGAATTAGTGTGTCTCAAAGGAGACTTAAGGCTTTCCATAATAATATAATAATGACATGCAGGATGTAACTTATGTAATTTTTTTTTTGAAAGACAACCAAAAGTCTTTAAATTAGCAGAATTAGCAGGAAATTTAAAATGGCGTCTAACAAATTAGTGCAACTTTCAAGAAATCAGCTCAACCAAGTATCCAAGATACAGTGGGGCAATATAAGGGGACCTTTACCTGAGCAAGGTCAAGTCTTCAATCCTAACCCAAGTTAGGTAAGAAGAATAACTACTGATATTGAAAATAAAATATGAGAAAATGGATTAAATTCCACTATTCGTACTATAAATTCATTTTTTTATAGAGAACCAGTGATGCACATAAGAAAAGGTTGCTAATTTTCAGTTTTAATAATTACACATTTAACAAGTTACCATTATACTTCAGAAGGTTCACACTAATGCATGAATAATTACTGGCCCAATTAAGCATTTGATATTGCATCTACAGACAAAAATGAAATATTAGTTAAGAGTGTGACAATGTTTTTTTTATGTTGGATAGAAAACAAGAGGTAATTTGGATACTGATGCCCAGACTGAATTTATGACACAGCTCATAAAAAGCAGATAATTTCTACCCTTTAAAACATTTTAGGAGCATATTTTTCCCCTCTCTCTCTTTTCTGATTATTTTTCAACTGCACAACCTTTTCTTTTTCTTCCAGAGATGAAATCAAAGAGGAATTATCAGAAACTGGAGAATCCTCAGATGGGTTTGTATTTGGGGGAGAGGTTTTTTTTGCACAAGAGTGAGCAGAGGGGCTCTACGCTGCAAATCTATGAATTCTTAAATGCTACAGCACAGGGTGCTCTTTGGTATTTCCAAGGCTATAGGAGGCAGATGAAGTCATACAGTAAATATCAACACACAGTCAAAGAGAAAGAGCACGTCTTTCAAGTAAACAGGGAGGTAGTTACAAGATTACTAGATATTTTGCAAAACGCATTTGAGAGCGTGGCACACAACAACAAATAGCCAACATCGCAGTGGCTTTCATCAGCTTGCTGCTACTGTGTTAGTTTTCTTCACACCAATTCACCAGGTGTGTAAAGCCCGGTCTTGTTATAACAAGTATTTATTCCCACTGTTACTTGAGTCTCAGCAACATAGGAGGGTAAGTCACAAGAAGGATCCCTACTCATATTTGCAACATTCCAGTAGTTTTCCACTGGAAATGGGAAACCACTTTGAATGTACCACTGTTATTTAACTCCTTGTGGCTTGCTTCAAAACACGTCACCTATGCCATAGCTCTGCACCCCTGAATCTCCTGTAGCCCCCTCTTACTCAGCAATAAGGCTCCAAATCTGCTTGTTCAGAAGTCTGCTTTAAAGCCTCTTTAGAGAGGTAGATGAGAAGCTTTATAATATTCCCACCTTAAAGTTTTCAGGATTCTGAGATAACATACAGGCTCAGACACTCTCACTATAAAAATCCCTAAATACATGTGCTCCCCTCATACCCTGGTACCACATAGGCAGCAATTTTTCCTTACCTGCTCTTAAAATGGAAGGTCATCGGAAACACTGAGAGCCACTCTCCTCCTTGTGCTCATTACACCCTCAGTAACTGAAATGACGCTTTTATTGACTGAATCCTCCCATACTTGTATATGTAGATTCTATCAATTAAAAAAAAAGTATATATTTTCATATTTTAATTGATCTTGTTCTTCCTACACCCTCCTTTTGACTCCTGGATCATTCAGTTATCCAGTACTTCTCATGCACCCCAAGAAGGCTCTTGAATTTGAAAAGTCCCTGTTTTCCTGTAACTCCGGTTGAGGAGAAGCTCACTGATGGCATCAACTAGGGATGCATGGGAAGAAACTCCTGAAAAAGCAAAGCACCTAGAGAGATTCACACACTAGAATGTGCTTCAATTATTTCTACAGACCCTATCAAACAATTTCAGTAGAATAAAGACCACATCCCCTCTATTTTTCTCACCTGAACACTACCCCATCACTGTTAGTGGTTTAGGGCATTGTGGAAGGAACAATTAAGGCCCTGTTTTACCAGACTCTTCCCATGAAATTAGTGGGACATCAGCTCTATCTGCAAAATCAGCTGGGAAGCACCTTTTCCATTCAAGTAGACCCTGACCACAGCTTTATAGTTGAGCACAAGATTAAGTGGTTTGCATAGGGACAGACTTAATTAAATACACGCTTGCAGTATAAGCCCAGGTTCATAAAAGCCTTTTAGGAATCAAAGAAAAAGTAATTCTGGAGACATGTCACCTAGTCCATTATGCATACACTTACTTTCATTTTTGTCATATATCTCTCTGTCTTTTGAATGTACTATTTCTTGTTTCCATAGTTCCATAGGCTGAAGTGGGGATGACAATGGAAACATGGGCAAATTGCAATCACATTTTTAAGACATTAAAAGCATAACAGCAGATTATATTGTCTTTCCAAGCAAAAGCTTAATGCTGGTAAATTATAAAATTGTAGAAGCCACTCTTGGTTAAGGGACTTTTCACTAGTCTTTCAAACTTAAACAGATTACTGGAAGAAACATTCTGTACAAATTGCAAAATGAGTCAGTAACACCTGCAAGATTTGGGGACTGGGCTTTACTGGAGTTATTTTTTACTTAGAGCTTTTAGCAACTATTAAATTAATTCTTTCAATTTCACATTGCATACAGCAGGTGGAAAATGGCAGGGTGTGGGGAGTGGCAAAGGGGAGATGAGCTCTTTAAGGCATTAACTCCTTCATTCCTGAGGATTCTTTTTATGCTTGAAATGAATTTGATTATTTCGGTTTTCTTCTCCTTTGTAACTTTGTCTCCATTAGGATTATTGCATGTATCAGGGGCTGCAGAGACTGACCCTTATATTGTAATGTAATCACAGATGGATTCAGCTCTGCAATCAGTCGCTCATCTATGACGCTCTTGGTCCCACCAAGAGTTTCTGGAAAGCTCAGCCTTAGCTTTGCACTGATCACATAAATCACTAAGAAAAAAGTTCCTTCTGTATTACTGTATATTAATTCACACATGCTGTTTTGAGGGAAAGGAGAGAGGAAGAATCATGAAGCCCGCTTCTTTACAACATTAATAAAATAACTGTGCATACCACCCAGAGCAAACACTGCCCCCCAAACTTGCACATGCAAAGAAAATCTATTAACTAAAGGGGAGGAAGATTTAAAAAAAAATAAAGAATGGAAACAGTTTGTAATTTAGAGTGTGCATGTGGGGAGAAAAGGGATATCCAAAGATCAGCATCCCTGAGAATAGGCCATTTACCAATGTCTAAATAGCTAATAACTGAACGTAAAACTGTCTACTCAATGTAATAAAAACATACCATTACATTATTTACTACAGTATAAACTTCAAAACATTAACATGAAAAAGGTAAATAGAAAACTGAATATTTACTGTGTCAAAGACTAACCTTGCTTTCTGAAGTTTGAGTCAAATATTGCTATTAATAATATTGACAAGAATATTTCCCCTGACATGACTGGAATTAATATGAGTTAAAGGGAGTATAGAGAACTGCTGAATTTGGCTTTTTGTCTCTTGCTTCATGATATCCATCTCTGCAGAGTCCCTTGTGCTTTGGACACCTGGAAGGCTAATACCAGACTCCAATATTAGCTAATGGCTTGGACTCTCACGTCTGTGCATGTGGTGACAAAAATTCATTTTATTTCTGGCAGGCAGTAGGTATACCTCCCCCTCTGGAACTGTCACTGCTATCTTCTTATTCAACAGCTTGTATCTGGTACTTTCAACAAATGTTGCCTTCACTCTCTATAGCCTAAAATGATAAATACTTCACCTGGAGGCTGTATCTAGCAGCTCTTGCTAGCACTTCTTTCTCAAAAGGCGACATAACACTTTAGAGATGGAAAATAAACATCCACAAGGAATTCTGAAGAGGGAAGGGCATGTGCAAGTGCAGCCATGCAGTGAATTAATCTTTAACCACAAAATGTCAACGTCCTCTTAAAATATGGAACAGCTCAACACTTGAGGTATCAGCTAAACAACTTCAGACAAACACCACAAAGCCAGCGGTGGTGGGTACTTCTCGTATCTGCGTTGTTGTTCATCAGGTCTCTGCATGGCAGCGTGACTGGAGAGGAAGCAGGCTTGATAGCAGTTTCTCTCTGGAGTGCAGTAGTTGTCCATGATGATAACGAGGATTTTGCTAATGTGCTGTCCAGATGCTTGCACGCTAGCGACCCAGAGGCCGCAGCAGTGCTCTGGGCTGCACTGCTATGGGTGCCCACCTCAGACACTGCCCGTGACGCCCAGGCCCGTGATGTAGATGGCTCTTGTCCCCTCTGCAGGTGCCTTTCCCTTCGGAGAGGAAATGTTCAGAAAGACGGTGTCCTCCGCAGGAATTTTGGCCGGGTCGAAAGTGCAGGACAGTAGCACTCTGTAGTGCACTCTGCTCTCCAGACTCTTCACTGCCCACAGAGCAGAGCATCCTTTGCAGTGCATACTAGTTCTCCTCCAGCTCAAATATCCAGGTATTTTTCCCCTAGAAATCAGAATATAGTCCAGAAATGGACTAATGGACTATGTGTTGCCCTGCAACACATTCAGTGAACAGTCAGGTTACGCCAGCCTCAAAACTTCTCTATTTGCAGCATAAAGAAGGCAGTGCAGCTGCAACACTGATAACTTGATCCTTCCACATCAATGTCCACAATGTAGTCACTTTTATACTCCACATCTGCATTTTCCAAGGAACCTCTTCTCTATCACATCTGTGTATAATTTGTAATTTTACAATGGAGGAGAGGAGTTGTGTTGTTCCTTGCTATTCAACCTGTTTTATTAACTTCACTAAAAGGTAGGTGTCTTGTTAGCGGAATTGGAAAGATGGCAATATAATTTTCTCAGACTATAATACAGGTTCCTGACCAGTTTAGTAGCACTTTTCAGGCCAGAAAATCTGGACTGGCATTCAACCCGGAAGGCCAGAAATTCCCTACAAGACTTTTTTTTTTTTTTTTTGGTTTTCCATGCCAGGAAACAGGTCAGAACAGTCTTTCTGAAGAACAGTATAATCATACTTATTTCTTACAAGAATTCACTAAAGCAATTGGAAGCTGAACTTCATACCACCAGCCAGCAGTACACCTCCTGCAATGAGAAGATCTGCTTCAGAGCCGGGGGCACAATATGACCTGTAATTATTAAGGCCAGAAGAGGATTTGGCTCCCTTTTGTGAGCACTATCACTGACTATTCATATGAATTACTGCTTTTCAGTAAGGGAGGTAAAAGACTTTAAATCCCTTTTCATTCCCAAAGCAAATAGGAAGCTTTTCATATCCAGCAAAATGTTTCAACTATATTTTCATTATGAATAATTCTACATGTTTCTCCTCAAAATGTAGAATATCAATAATTCTTAAATGTTGGAACATTTTTAGATGAGCCTATTTTATTGTAGTAAGGCCAGACTTTGAAACTCTAAGTAGCATTTTACTGCACATGTACTTCCACTGACCCTATGGGACTACTCTTAGCATATGTTATCATTTGGCACAAGTAAATCAATATCCCATAAATTGGCCATAAATTGTAGCAATAGGTCTGATTTTGCAGCAATAGTTCAGAAGTGAACTGCATAGGAAAGTTCATTTGATTTCTAAAAATGAAGAAAGACATAAAGGTATCAAAAACTAGGGCTCCTTCTCATTATCTTAAAGAAAGGTCTGATATTTGGCAAACTTTCAATAATTTCACATTATTTCTGTACATGGCTCATAATCAGATCCAAGAATAAAGTGAAAAAAAAATCAAACCAGTAGTTAACTTGAAGTACTTTTTAACTACACATTGTTCTCCTGAATGCGTTCAACAGATCTCTTCTTGTTAAAATTATGGCAAATTGAAACAGTGTTTCCTTTCTGAATCAGCATTCATTTCTTTTTCCTTCCCCCTGAAGATTGTTACATTTTGAAGCCACATATGATTATTTATTTATTCCTCTATAAAATGCACACATGGTCCCAAAAGCTAGAATATAACATTCTTTAGTACTCACAAATGCAGTACTCATTATTACAAATTATTAGATCACTTAATCTTCTTCGCCAGTTCCTTCTCTGAAAAAAATATTCACAGTCCCTCAATACCTGCCTAACATACAAAACAATAAAAATAATAGTAATAATAATGATATGTTTGCTTGGTCTTTTATGGCACAGAAAACAAATGCCCACTGACTAGTGCTGTTCAGATTTACACATTGCAACTTGATACATGGCCGCGTAAACTCCTTGCTCTGTGGATGCTCGGGCCGCTTAGAAAACATTCAGTATGCCTTGAATGCTTTGAATGTTTCTCTTTAAGATGAAATAAGACTCAGCCCTCTCAGCTGAGAGGTCTCTGTATTGAGAGCATGATCTTTTGGCTGGGCTTGTTCTCCTTGTGCCCACAGGCACTTGTTGACTGCTGCCGTGGGACAGCACAACAGCAGACTCCAGGCTGACAGAAAATCCTATCTGGGATTGGTCTCCTTGCCCCTGGCTTTTTGGCCTGCTTTTCCCAGACCCGGCCTATGCTCCAAAGAGCTATTTGTTCACCTGATCTTCCTCATTAGTCTCATCTTCTGTGTCAAGGGCTGTTTTTCTTCCTTTATAGTCAATGAGAGTAAGTGTCTGGTTACAAAGGGACTTTCCCAGCAAGAACAGACAAAAGCAAAGACATGCTCTGCGTTTCCAATAATCCAAATCATGATACGAGTAACGTAAAATACAAATTCTTCTCATTCTCCTGGCAAGTGATTACTGAGAGATGATGTAAAAGGAATATGGACTGTTCATGTCCTCAGAAGTCCGTACATTGGTAATGAAATCACATTAATATAAGGCCTCCTGGAATAAAATCACTGTATCTACTTATTCTTCCTGTTCACTAGCACTGAATCAGGTGAGCGCTGACTTCAGATTTTGGCTCTGTACGCTGAATGAAAGTAACAAATTCCTGGTAGACATAGATGGTATACACTAACCCACTTTCCCAATCTGGACATCTCAGACTTTCTTGCATACAAGGAAAGAGCACTCAAATTACAAAGGAATTGCACATTTTCATATCTCAAGAAATTCTATCACAACTGATATGGTAAAGCTGGAACTTAACACATCTAAAATCCAATTGATTCTTGTGTGTCTTTGGAAAAAAGAAAAGACAAGTGGAAAGAGAAAATTCTGATCTTTCATCCTCTTGTTAAAGAACTGTAGAGCCCTGTGATTTTTTCAGTTTTAACACTGAATATAACTAATTCAAACTTTCATAGAGTTTGTTATTATTTAACTGGGTCATAGCAACAAGGCTGCACCCATACATAACATCCATACGGCAGCAATAATAATCGTTGTATTTCTCACTGGGCCTGGGAGAACAAAGCTCAAGACTGATACTTGATTTGGCAACACACATTTATAGTCTTTTACAGTGTGGGAAATGCAGATAGGGCTTCTGAGTCTTTGGACTTAAATTTCAGAATGAGACCCTGTGAAGAGCAATGCTGATATTTGTGCCATTTTCTAGAATATTTTCAGAACAGTTATTTATAAAGTCAGACACTGTGTCTTTATTTTACTATCAGAAGGAGAAAACTTAAGCATTTCAGCATAATCTATTTTCTGTCACCATTTGTGTTTCAGAATTACACACATGAAAAACAGGTAAATCAATTTTGGAATTTAGAAGATGAAACACTGGATTAGTTTGATCAAACCAGGAACAAGGTAGACGGCTTGTTCCTCCTGATAAATAGTTGTGATAAAACTTCACTTTCTACTGCCTTTTTTGGTCAAAGACAAAAACAGGTTGTTAGATGGGCTGAAATTTCCTATCCACTCTTCCACTCCCACTCTTTCAATATCTGTTAGTGCATCAAACAATTATCCTGAGACTGTAACTCATGCTACGTAACATATGTTGAAAAGATAAAGTAAGAGTCTTATTAGCTGTCTCTATTAGCAGGAATAAGCAGGAATAAAATAGCAAGTTCATTTCTGGGTGTGGGGCATTACACATCCTGCTGAGCTGAACAGAGAAAATTCACACTTCTTTTGAATGCTGTCAGAGCGTAGGCTGGGGGGGATAATGCAGCACTGGGTTACACAAAATACAGGTACTGTGTAACCAGAAATGCTGGAAGCTTAAGAAAAGTCACAAAAGCTTAAATTCTGAAGCTAAGTTTTGCCACAGGCATTGATTCCCATGTCACAGGGTAGCTGAAGAATCCCATAAATTAGGCAGCCTTGATTAGAGCAGAAGCAGTCAGCAGGCCTTTGCAAACTTCCCACATAAATCTGCACTAAACAGGGGGATTTCAGCCTTGGCACACCTATTCATTTCTTGCACCTGTTTCTTATTTCCACACAGTCCAGAAAGAAATAGCAACACTGATGAAGGAGGAATGATAGAGAGGGCATCCCTCCTTCTCCCATTTGTCATCTCAGCCCAAGTCACGCTCAGATCCACAGGCCACAGACTTCCCTTTGTGTTGAATGACAACAGGAAGAAAAAATTTAAAACTGAGCCAGAGATGTTGTAGAATAAGATTTCCTGAAGATTGCATAGGAGCTGGAAAGGAAATCTATGAGATTTGAAGAAAAGATGTTTTGGTGACTGTGTTCATACTGGGAAACTGAAGCAAGTCAGTCACACAGCACAATGTATAGGCTCACTTTCTTAAACTCTTAAACTCTAGAACTTCACATAAACTGTAAAAATTATTTGCAGGAGTTAAGCCTGTATGTACTGATTTCTAGCCAGTTACAGTAAAACTCTATTGTCGGCCTTCACATGTGTGCGCTGCTCCAGAATCTCTTTTTCCAGAAGTAATCAAAAGGAAGGAACTTGGCACTCTGAGCAGGCTTGGTACCCCTGCCAAACGTACTGACCCACAAAATACTTCCCCCAGAGATTCTCAGGTATTTTTGAATCATCTAAGCTTAACAGACAATGCCAGGTGACGTATTCAGCGTCTTGCATGCAAAGAGCCATATCATGTCTAGTCTTGCAGTCATCTACCAGGATCTCAGAAACGGCTTTTTCAGAAATGGCTTTTTCAGAAATGAGTAAGAGCTGGATGAGGATGAACTTGAGAATGCACAAAATTTTCCTGCCTGGGAAATGTAAAACTTAATTACATGAGAGCCTACCACTGCTTTATTGTTGCAAGAAAGCAGGATGTTGGAGTCCATATTCCCTCTTGCACGGAAAAAAATGTATTGACAAGTCTGCAGGCAACAGAGAGCACGGACACTCTCTTTTTGTTACAGCAGCAAGTTCCTGCATGCTCATTAGGTCCTTCATGAAAGGGCTTGACTAAAATTCTACTCGTCAAATGTGTTCTTAGAAGTCTCCTTTGGGATTTGTCTTATTGTCATTAGCAGTTCAACCATTTCTAATATCAATTTGGAGGACAGGTGAGGAGGAAGGGAATCTGTTGCTGGCAAACACTGTTTACAATGGACTTTGTTTTCTTTTTGGTGTGGAAATAGCTTGATATTGACCAAAGTATACCTGAAACAGTTGGGAAGAAGTAAAATATCTCCATACAGACACCTGTGCTTGCCACTTAGAAAATACTAGTCTTCACTAGATAGTACTGGAGACTTATCTAAGAAGAAGTGCAAAGTGACGACCGCAAGTGTCAGGTCCTTGTTTTGACAACTCAAGGGGGGAAAAAAAAACTTTTTTTTTCTCCCTTGCTGCAGGAATGAATGAGCTATATATTGTGGTTATAAGGAATGGACATTATTTAATGTTATCCTATTTACGGGGCCAGGTCCTCCTCCCTTGAACACACTTTACACTTGGTAGGATATTTTCTGACTGTATAAAGTCAACATCGATGACCTGACACAATGTGCTACTTGGCCACATGCACCTGAATTCTCTTTTACCATTTCAAAGTATGAGGAAAGCTTTGGCAGCCTGGGACAATCAGGAGCCCCTCTGGGACCCAGTCATCACTGCCATGGATAAAGCAGCCCTGGGACTAGACACATCTGTTCCAGGAGCCAGAACAGAAAAAGGACTGAAAGGTGACAGAAATTCACTTTTGCCCCACCCTCAAAAGAGTAGGCACATTCCCCATGGAGTCTTCAAAAAGGAAACGCATATGACATGTATCCAATTATTTTAGATTGCGAAGTCTAGAGGCACTTATGTAATGTCTGTGAAACACCTTGATGTATCTGAAAGAAGCGGTTGACCACACAAAGACATCAAGGGTGATTTTGCTACTTTTTTCATCATGCAGCACTGTGCAGAGGATTCAGATCCAAGTATAACCAAACGGTCTCCAGAACCAAAATGCCCTCAGTCACTGCGGGCTTGGGTATGAGCTGTTAAGTCTTTCAAGATGTTAAGCTTGCATGCACAGCACGGCAGCTTGCTTTTGGAAGCAAAGCTACGCTACCTTATCCTGATTCTTTGCCAAGAAGGACCAGATTCACCATTACGCTGTCCTACTTGGAATGGTCTTAGTCCAATCTGTTGATTCATTGACATCAGTGGAACTCTTAATTCACTTGAGAAACTACAGAACTAGATCAGCATTGGGTACCTATTATCAGAATCTCTTCTTCTCTGTAGAGGGAGACAATAATTTCATTTTCCTTTTATTTTCCATTTTTAAATGTCTACAGTTCACATCAGATTCACGAAATTTTATGTGAAGATACAAGCATATCCGTTTTAGTTATTAATGTATTTAGTTTGCACCACTCTGTTTATAAGTATTGATCTGTTTGGATCATTAACTGCAGCAAAATTCTAAAAATAGAATAATTAAATTCAATAAAACCTAAATTTAAGAATAGAAGTTTTAGGCTTTTAATACACCAACCATCAGTTAAAGGGCAAGCCATCTGGACAGAAGAAGAAACAAGTCATGAGGCTGTTTCCTACAGCTTCTGAAATAGAGATTAAAAATGCATCATTTAGTTGCTAATAAGAACAACTCCTCTTCCAACTAGAGATTGGCTTAACAGAACCATTAAATAGACAGTGGCCTGCACTCTGACCATGGTCAACCAAGCCCTTAATGATGATAAGAGCACTGAAAGGGTAATGACTACCTTTCCATCATAATCTCACAAAGAAGGTGGAAACTTGGATATCAAGGATCACATATACAATGAAAGGTAGAAGTAATAAAGAAATTCTACTTCTCCAGACCAAAAGAATAACGATCCTTGCCCAGTGAGGAGAATGGGGGCAGAGAAAAAGGCCTCTTTGTGCCACCCTGGAGTGAACAGAGTAAGGCATCTCCCTGAGGGAGGAGCCTCTCCACCCAGAAAGGCAGCTTACAGGCTCCTCTGCTTCTTTCCACTTTCCAGCCTCCACTGTGCAGCTCCACAGTCTGGAAGATGGGACGTAGCACATATTAGGTGAGTACTGGAAACCTAAGTTTAAAGGAAGCTATCATCATATGAATATCTATCTGGATAAATTTATATGTTTCTTGGCTTGACCAAACTTTGCTGACACTGAGACTACCGTAATGTCTGGAAAGTGGATATGCAGTTGGACATTTCACACATTAATCCCATTCCTCTTCAGGACAAATGACTTTCCCACTTATTATTATAGGAGAACCACCGATACGCTGTAATTTACATGTTCATTCCTTGTGTTCTCATCAAGACTGGCTGGTCATGATCTCAGTGTAGTGCTACAAGGTCCAGAATAAAGGACCTTCTGCAAAAAGGGAGTTTAAAGTTCTCTCTGAAGCAGAATGATAGATGCTAGATGGCAAGGAAGACTCAAGGAGAAAGTTTTGTTTATGATATATAGGGTAAGTGGCTCAGATTTATAGAAATAAACATCTTCTAGCTCACATGCATTAGGATAAAGAAATAGGGAGGTGTAAAAAGCAACTTGCACTAATTCTCCCTTGTCAGGTAGATAGAGTGCTGTGGAGCACCCTCCCAGACAAAACTCCCACATCAGACTCGTACCAAATCTGATTCTGAACACTTTCTTTTACTCAGTCTGGAACAGAAAAAAATATCAGTCCAGTCCTTGATGGTCTGCCATTCACCAGTTAGCAAGCAGAAGCTCACAAGCCTTCCTACTTGTTGAGTGGCTGGCCCCTTAAAACAATCCAAAGTGAATAAATGCTATTTAAACGGACAGTGTTCATTCAGTGATTAAATTGGTTTAAAATTTATTACATGCTGTAGCTTACTTTGACAAGACAGAACACATCATCCATTTTAAAAAACAAAAAAAAATTTTTAAGATAATCAAACATTCAGTGAAAGACACTTACTGTTGCTTTCTTCATTTGTTGTGGGGATGGATTTTTTTATATTTCTTTGGCAAACCCAGCATCACTGAATAAGCATGGAAAGGTTACAGGAATTTGCTTGACTGACTTTACTATTAGTTTGAAGAGTGTCTGAATTTATTTTTATCTTGATTTAAATGTGTACTGCAGTATATTCATTCTGCAATTCTTGAATAAGAAAATATACCCTAGAATATGCTAAATAAAGAACATAATGATTTTAAGGGATTTTTAAAAGCAAAGATACATTAAAATCTTATTCCACTGTACTAGTTGCATGCTTCAAATGTAGATAATATTTGCTTTACAATTGTAAATTAATTACTATGGCTACGAGATATAATATTTAGTTTGCAAAAGCAGGACACTATTGGACTACATTTTCGTGCAGAGGAGAAGCGAAGGGGAGAGAGATTTGGGCAAAAAGTGTTTTGTACTTGTGAGTGTTCAAGCCTTTTCAAAGGCCTTTCACATCAGAATCAAAAAAGGGCTTTCAAAAAGCTTTCAACAAGAACCCTTACCAAGGGGTTCCAAATAAATGTGTTCACAAATTTCTCAATGATGCTGAATTATTCAGGGGAATAAAAACAAGAGGACGCTGTAGAGACATACGGGAATCGGAAGCAGGAACTGGAACGATAGGAATTATCAGGCAAGAAGCAGACAACAAATCTGAAAATATCAGTACGGCATTTTATGAAGCCATGTTATATCCACATTTGAACATGCCTGCAGTTCTTGTTTTCTGGTCAGAAATGGTGAGAAAACATGCAGAGAAGGGTAACTAAAACAAAACAAAACAAAAAAGCTATAGTGTCCATATGCAAAACAAATAGGTTAAGACTCTTTTGCCCAGGAAAGAGACAACTGAGGATAGATATACCACAAGAGAATATAATCATCAAGGACACTGAAAGGATTAATACAAAATGATTATGTAGATTTTTTACCATACAAAAAGTAAGGTCAACACATGAAATAGTAGGGAGGGAGGCAGGCTGAAGACAAAGTAGATGCTTTTTTCAACTAGCATATAGTTAAACAGGAGAATTCCTTGCCTGCAGATATTCTAAATACTGCAAATTCTTGTGGGGTCAAAAAGCAAGAGGACCAATCCATGGAAGCAAATCCTCAAAAGGAACATTTCTAGTCAAGAAAATTGCTACGCTGCGGATTGCTGGAAACTGGAAGAATATGTGAGGGAGGTACCATTGTATTCTTCCTCTCCGCTTACAAGTATTCCCTAGGCATGCATTACTTGACTATCCTGTTGAAAACAGGATACAAGTTGGATGGATTTTATTATCCCTCAAAAAATGCCGTAGAAGTATGACGTGCCTCTTAAAAATACAAGTACTGGTAAATACAAGTACTGGTATCGATGTAGACGGTTGTGCTGTATATTGTGATCAGTGGGCTTGCCCAAAGAAGACCAATGAGTCCCTGGCAGATTTCAGTGCTACAGACAAAGAAAGAAGGATGATTTTTTATCACGCTGAATCAGTGAGAGCTTGGGCACTGACAGCAATGGAGGGAGGCATGATGTTCCCTCCTGCTGCCTGAGTCCCAAGGCTCAACACTCCCCACCGTGCCAGGGTTCCTCCGGGCCTGGTGGCTGTCTGAATATTCACTATGAAATGGTAGAGAGATTTTCAAAGCTCAGAACTCTGTAGCATGTTGTCCAGCACAAATGAGGAGAAGAGTCTAAGAACTACAAGAATGTTTATTTAGACAGCATACAAAAATGCACAGCCATGGTGGAATTGTTCTGTATTGCAGTCATTCTTATCAATGCATTGGCTCTGTTTTAACATTCGGATAGCTGAGCATGGAAAGCAAACCTACTTTTGCATCTTGAACTGGGAAATGGAAATGTTTTATAGGCTTTCATGCTTTATTTGAAGATTATCATAAAGTGAGATTTTTCATATTGCAAAGGCACTAAACCATAAACCCTTAAGACTGCTGACAGTTATCACAATTTTTTTCAGGGAATGATCTGATCTGTATTTTCATCAGAACTGAAAGAATCAGAATTTAGGTAAAAATTCTACCTACTTTTTAAAATGAAGAATTACTCCTGATTGAACAAAGCCTCCCTAAAAGATTTTATTTATATGGATTCTGTCAGCAAATTTTCTTTGGCCTTTTAAGAAACATTTGATTCAAAAGATTATTTGGTTTTTTAAAATGAGCATGATAATGGATTTCAAAAAGATTTGATATAATACTACTTTGGAGCTGAAATGTGGAATTATGAACTACAGAAAAAGTATTCAGCATTGTGAATCAATATATATCTTCTTATTAATATTTGCTTGATCCATATAAATCCAATAAAGGAACAAAAGTAGAATCTCAGCTTGTTAGGAAAATCTCTCCATAAAGCAGTATTTTCTGCACATTATTCTGCACCTATCGCCATTTATTAACAAGAGTCATTTCAGTATTTCTTTAGGAACAGCAATTTGCTTAATTGTAGCTGAACATGATGTCTGGAAAGTGCTGAGATAGATACACAGGGAGATTTTTACCCCTGACAATTCATGAGGTAAACGAATCTCTCCCTGATGGATGAATCAGATTTTTAGAGTTCAAGTCTAAATCCAATAGGTGAAGCTAGTCCACTGAGGGCTTTAATAATAGGAAAGGGGGAGGCACAAGAACTATATAGCTAAATCATTGCAACTAGACAGTTGGAAAGGCAGAGACAATTTGCACTTGTAGAAACTTAGATCTCATGAAACTATTTAATGAAATAAAAACCTTAACAAAGAATTAAAACAAAGATGGAGGACTTTAATTGAAAACTTGATCAATTAGCAGAGAGACCATAAGAAGGAGGCAGCAGAGCATGAAAACTGATTAAACAGAACCATACGTCCTGCCTCATTCCAGTGATGTTGCGAAACTGATGACCTTGAAAAGAGAAGACATTAGAAGAGTGTAAAACAGCAGTTATCTCAATGCTGGTTAAAACAGAGAACTGATAATAAATATTGTACAGTAAGGAAGCCTTAAATTAAAATCACATACATATTCAGAATTGAGAGATGGGTAGTCATAAATTTCTGTAATTGACATGCAATTCAAATTTATTACAATGGATATAGGCAGAGGGAATGCAAGAAAGTGCCCTAACTTCACAAATTTGACAAATGGAGCAGATCACACTATAGGTTGCTGACTAGTCAGATTATTTTTGACAGCTGGCACGACTCTACTGCACTGGGTGATCCTTTGGCAGTAGATAAAGTAGATTAAATTCTAAAGATACACTCAGTGTCTACAGCAGCATGGCACTGGAGTCACGTTCTGATTCTTCTCAGTGTTGCCTCAAAATTTAATCACAAAAGGCCATTCCTTCACCCATGCAACACTGCCATAAACCCATTAAAACCTCCCTTGTTTTTATAGCTATGATAACAGGGGAACTGGACATGCTATTGAAGACAATGTCTCTGTTGTTGTGGCCCACAGTTGTGGCTCATGGCCATGGTTCAAGATTCTGACAGTCCATGCCCACCCAGCAGTCTATATTCTCCCAGGACTAGATGTAAGCACCTAACCGCACCTAAAGCACCTAAACACACAACATGGGGCTTATGTCTTGAACTGCATTTCAGCTTTACACCCGTTGTAAGCAGACAAAAGGTGCCTTTCCAATATAAAACCAAAGGGAAATGAACTTTGAACGTTTGAACAATTTGGATTGATGGAGTTCAGGTTCAGTGCTCTATGTCATGTGGCTATGGCATTTTGATTCTCTTCTGTGCACCATAAAATTAGATCTACTGCAGGTGGAAATACAGCTTAAGTGATTTTGAGGAGGATCTTTTTCAAATGGCATATCCTTGCAGTCACTTAAAGTTAGCAGGATTGGAGTGAGAACAACACAGAGTGCTTTTGAGAAGCCCACTTACAGTGAATGCTGAAATTTTTTAAAAAACAGCAAATGTAAAAACACAGTGTGCTAGTTTTGCCATTAGCATTTCTCTGGGGAAAAGTTTGATGGATAAAGATCCTTATAAAAAAAATCTAAACACTTTGTTATGGGCAAGAGGATCGACAGCTTTCCCTGCCTATTTACAGTCCCTGCTGATCTGCTCATTGCAAAACTGATAGCAGGAGATTGATATCGGTATCATGTCATAAAGGTCATTTCATCATTGTTATTACTTTCTGCTAACATGTTAAAAAGCTAAATAAAGAATATTCAATTTTGTTCACAAGGTCAGGGAATGGATGGAATTTGTGTATGCAGTATAGCAGGAAAAGTTGCACTGTGCTCACTAAATAGGACTAAATCAGTTAAACACAATGGACTGGATTCGCCATTAATGTAAATTGGTTCTGTTTGCCGTATTGGACCACCTCTCCCTGTTTAAGTTTCCTGCAAAAGAGTAAGAGATAAGTATGGCATAATATTGGTTTGCAGCCACCAGGGCTTGGGTATGTGCAGTCTCAGAGGAGCACACATGAAAGGCTTAAAAGTACAAGACATGTTGAACTCTGTGCAAATCATTCATGCACATTTTTAATCTATTCCCTTATTTTTATTTCTCTTTTGAACAAGCTACCAAATATTTCTGGCTGCAAACTTCTCACTTTGACCTTCTGAAGTCCTTCAATTTTTTCTCTAATTCTGTGATAGACAGAAAGCTTGCAAACCCTGCGTGTTTGTTATATTACATTTGCTGTCACTTTGCTGGACTGGGAGAGTACAAGTTGCGGCCCTGATATTCTCTAAGGCTGCTTTCTTTTTTATCTTCCATTCTTATTCCGTTTGTTCAGAACTGTTTTTCTCAAATGAATGAAAGACACTGCCACCCACTTCCACAAACACTCATCTAAATGATATCAATATGTAAGGAAAAGGTGTATTATTTATGTGAACTGCATTTTCTTCCTTTTTGTTCCAATGAAGCCTATACCAATTTTCATCAGTCTGGTTTCTGAGTATCCATGGTTATCCTTTCCTTTCCTTTCCTTTCCTTTCCTTTCCTTTCCTTTCCTTTCCTTTCCTTTCCTTTCCTTTCCTTTCCTTTCCTTTCCTTTCCTTTCCTTTCCTTTCCTTTCCTTTCCTTTCCTTTCCTTTCCTTTCCTTTCCTTTCCTTTTCCTTTCCTTTTCCTTTCCTTTTCCTTTTCCTTTTCCTTTCCTTTTCCTTTCCTTTTCCTTTCCTTTCCTTCTCTTCTCTTCTCTTCTCTTCTCTTCTCTTCTCTTCTCTTCTCTTCTCTTCTCTTCTCTTCTCTTCTCTTCTCTTCTCTTCTCTTTTCTCTTCTCTTTTCTCTTCTCTTTTCTCTTCTCTTTTCTCTTCTCTTTTCTCTTCTCTTCTCTTCTCTTCTCTTCTCTTCTCTTCTCTTCTCTCTCTCTTTTCTCCTTCTTTCTTTCCTTCTTTCTTTATTGTCCCTTTCTAAATTTCACATCATGCAGGAGAGGCAAAATGTATTTATTCAGAGATAGTACTATTTTAATACATCCCACTAAATGAAGTAGGCTCCTAAATACTGCCTTTTTGACAATCAAGTTGGATATGGGAATAAATATAAAAATATAAAATTTCATTGGCTGAAAGAATGAGGAGCAGTCTGTTAATGCAACCATCTTGAAAAAAAAAACCACAAGGAAAGCAAAGTCTTTGTGTTCTAAAAACAAAAAATAAAACAGGTAGATTAGAGCAGTAATTCATAGGCACACGGAAGAGGTCACCACCATGTTTTAAATGTGCACTGCTAATGCATGAACTATAAAGACAGAAAGAACTTGAGAGTCGCTCCCCAGAGGTACTTTTCTCATGAAGCACATGACCTACCACTAGCTAGCAGCTGCTCTTAGCCACCAGTGCCCAGAAAGATGCCATAAGAACACAGGAGATAAACCTCGCCAGAAACCGGTTTGCTAGCAGAAATCACAAAATGTTTGGAGCAGATTGCAGGGAGTTCAGCAGACTCTGTGCAGAGTGGCCAATCTGTCTCCACTAGCAAGCAATCTCCTTTGGAGAACCTGCCCACCTCAGAAACCTGAGCATGAAGCTGCTTCTTCCTGGTCTCCTCCCAGAGAGGAGAAATTGTGGGCCATCCCCCACTGCAGGGCCATACAGTAACTGCATTATTTATTTGCTGAAGACTTATTTCATTCTTGGGCCACATGCATGTGAGGTCTTGAATAGAGAAGCAGGTGAAAATGGGTAGACAAAGCATTTCACTTCTTGGTTTCCTGCATTTTTTCCAGGAATTTCCACCCCAATTTGACTGCTACTGATGGTCACCTTTTCTCACCATACCTCAAGTAGGCTTATCAAACTTATAATCAACAAATTTGCTCATTTGTTGTTTAATTGCACTCTCATTGTGACCTTTTACTGTGGCTTCACTTAACCAGTAATTTACTAATCTTACTTATTATTTCAAAATTATCAACACTATTTTTAAGATGTTATTCAAAATAATTAGAGTATCATTCATATGAATTCTTCTTTCAAGTGGGTATAGTAAAGCTTTTGATTCTTCTCCAGTTCATTTTACCTACTATAAGGCTTTAATTGTGGTTGTTCTTATGAAAAATTCAGTAACTACAGCTATGTTTTCAACAGCAGCTTCTAATTTATGATTCATCTGTATTGAAATACCAGACTTAAGATACCTTGTAGCTAATTTTTGGAGGTGCTGAATGGCTACAGCTGCTAGCTCAGCTGTTGTATACTAGTCTGCCTTGAGGCCAGCTGAGAGATGGCATGTTAAGCATTAATGTACACGCATCTGCAAGACATGTAGCCCTATCTCAACCCTGACCGCAGGGTATTGGGTCAAAATGCCAGACTACACAAGTTACGAAGTTAGGAAGCAAGGATTCAAAGACCAGCCATTCCACAATGGAAGCTGTGTGAAGCTTATTAATGCTGCAAGTAGGAATGAAGTAGCTTAGCCCATGTTCAAAGACATTAAAACTTCCAGATAACTTGGAGAGCCAAGCAGGACAGAAAGTACATTTCCAAGTAAGCTACCTCTCTCTTATTGCTCATGAACATGTCTGCAGAAGGAATTAGTTTAGAGTAACTAGCAGAAGTGTGGATTTACTAGTAAGAAATGCAGCTGTGCTCTTCTCTATTCTGTACTCCCATTCTACTAATGTCACTCACTGTGGTATTTCAGTTCCTCAAACATAAGGTCACAGAGCCCTTTCCTTCTTCCTCCCTAATGCAGATGGAGTATGTACACCTTGGCATTGTAATCTCATATTCTAGCTTTGCAAAGCACTCACTGTTCTATGAAGAAAAGACCCAATAATGAGAAAAGAGTTTGGTTGCTACATCCCTGTAATCCTTGGTCATTCATTCAGGCTTGCATTAAGTCAAGTGGATGGTGGTTATATACTGGCGCATAGTCTCCAGGAATTTGACTGAAACACATCTCTTCGACTGTAAGGAAAGGGTAATGCTTTATGGTCACTGCCAGACAGTCAAATGTGCACTGTTCCTTAGATTGAAAGAATCAAGAAAAGAGTTATTCTAATCAACATAAGTTTCCTGAGCAATCTGTGGTCCAAACTATTGAAACAGAACTGGGAAATGTTGAATCAAAATAGAAACATGACAATATTCACCCCAAAACTGAGAGATAATTATGAATTTGTTTTACCCTTTCCTTTGTTTCAGTAGCATTGAAATCTTGTGTTTTGAGATGTTGCCAACATTTGCTTTCACTTTGTAATGCCTTTTAATGTATTAAGGCTTCAAATTCTTTATGTATTATTCCTAAGACCTTCGGTTTAATGTGATATTCTATTTCAGCATAATTGAAATAAAATAGTTCTGAGTTTCAAGATAAAGCAAATCAGAATTTCTAGCCTAGCTTAGATTTTAATGATGATTGAGAAAGAAAGTACATTTGGAAACTTCAGAGTATCTTGCGATATACTGCATTCTCACTTGTTCTGCTTTGCAGTCCTTAGAACTGTTAAATGTAAATAAAAAATACAAGCCAGTGCCTCCAGAGGATGACACTGAAGTTTAACTAAATCTTGATTCAGCCACTATTTCTGTACTTTCACACACAAAGAAGAAGCTGTATTTGTTACCAAAGATCAAAACATCACATAAACATGTCAGTTGCCACTATTTATCTCTCTTTTTTTCAATACTGTTACAATGATATAACACCAAGTCCTGGATGATAATTGCAACTGCAGTTTACAATTGCTTCTCATCCATAAAATGTCCTAACATTCTTTAGAAGCATTTATAGAAATATGGTTTGCAGGGATCTATGACTATAGTTCAGTCACCTCTGGTATGAAATTTGCCAATTGTTCAACAGCCTAATTGCACAGGAAACTAGAGATGAATGAGCAATTTACAGGTAGAAATGTAATCACTCAGGTGAGCTTAGACAGAACTTAATGATTAATATTAGTAACATAACCAGAATACAGCCCGTCAACATACATGCCTGAACCAATGATCTGTATGGAGAACAATGTGGAACTACATAAGTTCTGGGAAATATATGACTTTCTATGAAATGGGTCTTTTTCTTTCTTCATAGACTGTTTTCTGTTGGGAAAAGTGGAAGAATTTCACTAACGCTTCATGCTTCACTCATTTGACCACCAATGGAAGGTGGATATATGGTGACACTATGAAGGACTACTAAAAAAAAATCCCTTGATTTCTGATCACTCTAACATTTCTGATTGTAACATTTACTTCTTTCTAACTTCTTGGGCAACTATGCCATTTACCAGGCTGTTATTCCTGAAAATGGCCCTACACATATAAGAATGCAAGTGATATTCTCAGAGTTAGGAATATGTATCCATACGAATAACTTTGGGACCTAAAATCTTGCTGCAGTCTTCTGCCTCCCCTTTCCTTCCATTCTTCCTTTCCTGGAATAGATTTGAAGATATTTAATACAAACAAAACAGGGAAACTCTTGGGCATTGCTGTGCGCACACACATATACCCCACAAGCACACATGAAGATTCCTAATGAATGAAAGACTTTGTAATGATGCTATGTTCGAAATTGTAAGTGAATAGACTAGTTGCACCTGTCACACAAAATGCAAGTGGGACCTTTCCTCTCCTCTTGCCAATGTGAAGTTCTGGTAAACCACGAATGTGTGGCCAAATCATCATTAGATGTTCCAATTGCACCTGCATTAGTCAGGGTTTTGGCTCCACACCACCTCTGTTAATGAGAGACAGTGTTCAGTGCTGTATGTATGAACATTCTGTGTGTGCTGAGAAGAATTAAGGCTGTACCGTGCTTATCTGATTACTCACAGATATAATCACACAGTATAAAAGAAGTAGCTAGGCTGAAGTCACATCCACCTCTGTTTCTTCATTTGTGGTACAATAATTTAAAGTTGAAAAGCATAAGAATTCCTGAAAAATCCAGAACGTTATTATTATAGTTAATGCAAGTTAATGTCACATAGGTATTTTCATTTTGGCACCTTTGCTGCAGGGGCTCAAGGGTATTGTCCCTTTGGACACCTTCCCCTTCATGAGGCCATCATTCTGAATCTGCTCCCTCCCCGTGAAAATACAGTGCTATTAATTTTGTCTATTGCTCTACCCACTTTGGGCGTAGAAATCTCCAGGTGGGTCATCGAAAGAGACTAGAAATCTTTGCCTTAACTTCTAATGTATTTGCCTTCTACCCTTCTAGTTCAAAGGAAAACATGGATGAGTTGCTGGCTCAAATAGAAACACACCTGCAAATGGTGAGTACCTGGCAGTCTGCACAATCCCCCAAAACCTTCTCACTATGCTATTCAACCCCCGGAGTGTATTTTATGCCTTATGAGTTCCTTGTTTACAAATTTCCACCAGGCCCTTCTGCCCTTTATAGCCACTGGCCAACCAGTGCTGCCTAGAGAGGGACTGAACTAGCAGAGAAACTGGCCTAATACAAAACCTGGTGCCTACGAGGACCGCTCTCCTTTTTCTTATCGCTAGCTGAAAGTGATAGATCCAAGAGCCTTTCCTGGGTTACTGCGCTGTGCTCCCACTGCATACATGGGCATGTAAGAAAATATGTGGCTTGGCAAAGGCAGAGTTCCCAGCCTGAGCAACAAGCGGGGCCTGGCTCCGAGTCGTGTCAGAGTATGAGATGCAGCACCAGATACATTGCCCAGCTGGGTATCTGCTACAGGTCCCCCAAAACCTTCCTTCAGAGTTGGCACTATGAGCAAACACGTTGCCTTTCCTGCAAGAGTTCTAAAAATACCATGGGAGTATCTGTCAAGCTTTTTAAAGATGCTGTGTCTACAGATCTATTCTCACATCTACCCACTGACACAGAAGAGACTAAATCCTTAACATATGTGTGCTTTTTTTTAAAAAAAAAGAAAAGCATAAATCTTCGATAAAACTATGGAAACTCAAGCATGTTAACAGAAAAAAAAGGCCATGCCCAGTTGCTCTTAATACAGCATAATATTTAGCACATTTCTATCTGAAGTTTCTTAGGGTGAGCCTAAATGAGAATATCAAGGAAACACCTTTTAATGTAAGAAATATGCTTTAAAAGAACCATTACCTTTAATGGAAGATGCACAATTCAGGCTGCATGCTTACTCTCTAATGTTGTTTTAGAAAATCCTTTTTGACTACATCTCATCAAGTTTTCAATAGTAGGGTTCCTACATATACATTAGAAATTCATAATGGGAATTTTCAAGTAAGTTTCCATGAGTCTTGATAATCATTTCCATTTTTATCTGAAAGAGTTTGACATTTTTTTTAAACTATATTTTCTCATAGGCCACCTGATGATGTGTTGTACATTCAGAAGTATTATTGCTATTTATTAGTGTTAACAGCGTTATTTTCTGTGTCACAAGCTATTGTTGCAATGGGATATGTAGATTAGCACCATGCCTACTGTGGCACATGATAAGACATCTAATTTAATATGTGCTACCTCTCTTACGTTTGTATGCAACCACTGGGATGCAGATATCTTTCTCTAAAGTGATTGATTTTCTGTTGATGAAAGTTTATTGGAAATCCTAAGACTCCAGAGGTTGTTCAGTTGATGGCTCTGAGTCCTGAAGATAGATTTTAAAATACTTTATTTATTTCTTTAAATTTGCAAAAGAGGCACTGAGAATAAGTTTTCCTTTCAAAGTGACATGGTAAAAATGAGACACAAACTTAAGGGTGGTTGATTATGAGAAGTAGTTCCATTTGAGAATTCACATATGATTGACATAGTCTATGCTTTGATAAGATTAAAAAAATCTCCAGAGATAATTGCTCATAATGAATCATTTATTATGTATATCTCTTAATTCTAGTGGGGTTAAGGATGAGTGAGCATGAAAGCCAGGGACAGAGCTTTTTGCTCTCATAAGGAGAGCTCATAAACACTCCTTGCAGATATTTATATGTGTCGTCAAGCACCACTGCATGAAATACAGGAATCAAGGACAGATCCTGCTTGTCCTTGAAGATGGTTGCTACACAAAAACAATTCACTTAAGTCTGAATCCTGTCACAACCTCAGAATTCAAGGAAGCACCAGTGGCAGAGTGACAGGGCAGGGATCCAAACCAAAGCAACCTTTTCCTTGTGCCACATATTGAAAGGCATAGGATGCAGAGGGCAGCCAGCTCCTTGTATGTAGCTGATATGGATTAAGGTATGACAGACTGGTCAGAAATTCATGCTGGTAGGAATTCACGGCCTCGTTTTACAGTGCTACCTACTCAGGTCATTGAATAATGCTGGCCTTTTTTTTTTTTTTCTTTAGATTTTAAAATTCAACACATTATCTGAGCAGTGTATGGATTGTCCACTTCCATGAGTGGGAAAAATGCCAGAATTTACTAAAGTAATTAGGCACTGTCATTGTGGGGCAGTTCAGGGAGCTAGGTAGGCTGGAATACAGAGTGATGTGGGATCCATCACCCACTCCAAGCTATAAACCCAAGACTGGCTTTTCATTACCTGGAGTAAACAAAATGTATTGGGACAACTGCAGGAAATTCCCTTAAAATTTGCAAAAATATAGATCATAAGCAAAAATATATTTTTATTGCCAGATTTAATGTGCCTGGATTTGATCACAGGTCTTAAATTACAAAGAACAACGCGGAGGATGCGTTTCTCCTGGGCCTGAATAACACTTTATACAACCGTGCTTCCTGGTCTAGACCTGTGTGTGCTACAAATTACAAAATATAAAGCAACCAACAACACTGGCAGTTCCCTCAAAGTACCTTTTGCAGAAGTGCCGTAAGACTAGAACAAATATTTCAGCTTGCCAGAAATTAGTGAAAGGAAAACAGGAACTTGTTCTGGTTTATCTTTCATTGAGTTTTATTTTTGTGTTTGCTTGCTTGTTTGCTTCATAAACGCTACAAAATCCTTTTAAAATGTGCCTCTCAACCTGTTTATTACCTAAAACAGACTATAGATCAGTATTAATGTCACTTTAAAAAGATTAGCATGTGGAATTATTCTCATTTGGTGGGGTAAAGGTATTATGTACAAAAGAAAGAATAGGAAGATGCATGTTGAATATAGTAAGGAAGGTCATCAAAATAAGAGTTTATTTTTCTTCTAAAAATAAAAATAAATAAATAAAAGAGAAGCATTCACAAAATAAATATGCTGAGCACACAAACGTTAGTGCAAATATAGATCTCTCCTAATAACACAGTGGAAGCTGTTAAAAACAGATAGAAGCAGCAATTAGATTTGTGCAGGTATTATGTCTGTGTGTGTGCATTCGTGCATGTGTGTTTAGACTTTAAAATGAATGTATGGACTTCAAGATCTTATGAGTTGGAAGCCAAGCATTTAATCATGCAAAAAGTACAAAAAGCAGGATTTTGCAAAATTACTGATTTGAAGAGAGGACAACAGTGTACTGAAGAAATGGTTTTGAATCCCCTTTTTTGCAAGAGCACAACTGAAGAACTGAAAGCTTCACATAACTATAGCAATCTCTGTCAAATTAGCATCAAAATAGGATATCTGGTTATTGTGCAAGTCCGCAAGGCCACAGTCTAGCAAGCCTCTTATTCTCTGTGATCACAAGTTACGATTTTATGTAAACTGCTTTAGCGATTTAAGTAATTAAAAATCTGCCACTTACGTAGTCCGCACCACTGAAAAGGCTTCCACTGAGAACTGGAAGACCACACGATGAGCAAAGACTCTTCCTATGCTTGCCACAGGTCCTGAGAGCAGGGCCAGAGAAGGAGTCATGAAAAAGGTGACCTTCCTCAGCATTAGCCAAGGGCACCGAGCCCTTAGTTCTCTCATTCTGTAGTCACTCCTTCCTTCCCTCAGAAACTCAACTAGGCATCCTGGTCTGTGGCAACTGTACAGGCCTCTCAACTTTGGGGCACACTGACTGCCTGTTCTGCCACTCATGTACATGGGACTACTTCAGTGAATAGCATCACATAAGAAAAAGCTTTTCAGGGTCTTCACAAAAGATCTTAGACCCCAGCACTGAGGGCATTTATGCAAGAGGGAAACTATTTGCACATGCATACAAGCTTTTCCATTGAATATTCAGATTTGCATAAAATTATTCAGATACAGAAACCCTAGATCCTTTCCCTAAAATAGCTCTCAATAGAATATCTTCAGGGACTTTTCACCTTGTGGATGTAATTCCTTAATTAATTATTTCATCTTCTGTCTACAATCCTGAAAACCTGTTGGCATATCTGTTACGATACAGTTTCATATTCAGGTGATCCAAGATCTGTCTCAGTCATGTGTGCTTTTTATTAAAAATGTGGATTATGATCACAGTTCTTTTCTAAGTCGTAGC
The DNA here is from genome assembly GCF_059628265.1 of Tinamus guttatus. NCBI lineage: Eukaryota > Metazoa > Chordata > Aves > Tinamiformes > Tinamidae > Tinamus > Tinamus guttatus. The sequence goes on along the minus strand of NW_028288569.1, from coordinate 5,909,694 downwards.
TCACCAACACACCCAGGCAACATAGATAGCTAGTTAATAAAAAAGATAAGGAATAACTGGGATCAGGCTTCAAACAAAGACATGTGCATGTACATTCCTTTAAAATGTACATCTGTACCTTTTGTCCAGATACTCAGCTGCTGCCCTTCTTTCATAAGTAAGGTAAATATTTGCCTTCTTAAAGTATCTTATAGAAGACAACTATTTGTATTTTTCTGCAATCACTGAGATAGAGGCAACCCTTAGGTCAGTGGTTCAGGCTCTATCACACACTTGGGATTATGTGTACTATCCAGGGCATATGGGAAGGATGCCCAATGTCTGTCCAGTAAATCACAGAATCATAGAATCACAGAATGGTTAAGGTTGGAAGGGACCTCTAGAGGTCATCAAGTCCAGCCCCCCTGCACACGCAGGGTCACCTAGAGCACGTGGCACAGGACTGCGTCCAAGCGGGTTTTGAAGATGTCCAGAGAAGGAGAGTCCACAACCTCTCTGGGCAGCCTGTTCCAGTGCTCTGTCACCCTCACAGGAAAGAAGTTCTTCCTCATATGGAAATTAAACTTCCTATGTTTCAACTTGCACCCGTTACCTGTCACCGGCCACCACAGAGAAGAGCCTGGCCCCATCCTCCCTACAATCACCCCTCAGGTTTTTGAACATGTTGATCAAATCTCCTCTCAGCCTTCTTTTCTCCAGACTAAACAGGCACAACTTGCTTAGTCTTTCCTCATACAACAAATACTCCAGTCCCTTAATCATCTTCATGGCTCTATGCTGGACCTTCTCTAGAAGCTCAATGTCCTCCTATTGGGGAGCCCAGATCTGCACCCAATACTCCAGGTGAGGTCTCACCAGAGCTGCGTAGATGGGGAGGATCCCTCCCTCAACCTGCTGGCAACACTCCTCCTGATGCAGGCCAGGATCCCATTGGCCTTCTTGGCCATGAGGGCCCATTGCGGCCTCATGGTTAACTTGTTGTCAACCAGAACTCCCAAATCCCTCTCCCCGGAGCTGCTTTCCAGCAGGTCAACCCCTAATCTGTAGTGGTGTCTCTTTATTGATCAAATTTATACCATATATATCCTCCTAGCTGGAAGCAGCCCGCAGCCCCCGCCCGTAAGCATACAGATGCATATGTACACATCACATATGAACACAAGACCAAGAGGTAGACAAGAAATTCTGGGGGCACTGAGCAAAGACAGGATGTGAAAGAGCTTCAAGATGAGTAAATGACACATCTAAATATTAAACAAAATTTATCTCATGTGTTCATTCCTATCTAACTTGCTGTGTGTATTACGTTCAACGCAGTGATGTCTAGAAGCCATTCAGAAGCCATTTATTTTTAAAGAAATGATGATATTATCCATATTTTCTTCTTTCTCCTCCTCCTCTTGGGACTAGTGCTCTGAAAATATATGTTGGTTGTTGGAAAGCTAAATCAAAGGAAAAGACCTAGCTGGGTTGATATTCTAACTGCTTGTTAAAATATATTTTGGAGCTGACATAAAATAGTATCTTTGTATTGTGTCCTGTGATTGCAAGTTTCAATATTATGGTAAAAAATCTTCTGAAAGATCATGCTTGTAGAGAAAGACGGGCTTTCTTAAGCATCTTTTGCCAGATAATGTGATTTATCTGGTATGAAACTGGATCCAAACAGGATTTGGCTTCATTTCCGGTTTGTTTTGTGAACTTGCCCCAAGTTCATGACTCAATCTTGTTTTCTTATTTTGTGTCCTCAATAGTCCAGGGGAGGGACTGTCCAGATATGACTTTGCAAACTATGTAAAATAGTAGGTCGCTATTACACTACAGGAAAAAAAAAAAAAACAGTGAATCCTCTGTGGAGTTTTGAACACAAGGCATAAATCTAACTTCATTCTATATTCAGTGGGGAACCACTGGAGAACAGAGCACTAGGGAAATAAGCACACAGTTGTGGTGTATCTAAACAGATAAGTTGCTGCATTTTGTCATCTTGGGCTGTTTTCATAGTAGATAGCTGTATTTCCAGATAATGAGGTGCAATTTCTTCAAAGTAGCTCTAAACCTGCTGAAATACTGTTGACGTATTTTATAACAATGCTTTTTTTTTTTTTTTTTGGTTCCTAAAAACATGGGAACAAATAGTAAAGTGTTGATTAGAAAGATTTGAGGGATTATCCATATACTTTAGAAAAACAAAAAACAAAAAACAAAAACAAACCTCCAATTCTAAATATTCCAATACCTACAATTTTCTAAATGATGCAAACTTGTGGCATTTCTTTTAGTGCATCTTCTTCATTGAGGAAAACTTTATGGGAGATCAATTTTAGTGTACTTTTAGTCTGCCCTCTAAATTTGGATGGGGCTTGGGAATTGTTTGTTTCTTTGTTTCTTTGTTTCTTTATTGTTAATTGAATTATAAATGGTCACAGAGACAATTCAATCTCTAGAGACTAAGATTTAACAATATTCTGAATCTTCTTCTGAGAGTCACCCACAGCGGAGTAGTACAGAAAGAGATGCCACCATCCCTGTGCCTAACGCAGCTAAACCCTATCTGACTGCCAATAAATGAAATAAATAAATTAGCAAATCTTTCTATAATTTAAGTGAAACGTGAAAAATATTCTTTCTTTAACTTATTTTTAGCAAGCTGAATCAATGTAGTTTGGGAAAACAAATATTATCTGTTTCCCCTGGACAGCTGACCTTAAAACCAACTTCAGTCTCTTGCTTTCTCTCCTTTTCTACCAAAACTGTTGTATTCTGTATACTTGAAGGGCTACACAGAATTTGTTACTGTCTTATAGCTAATACATCATTGCATGGTACCAGAAATAACACATATGAAAATGAAGAGTAATATCTTTTTATGTGTAAGTTTTTGGAGTTGATTCTTCCTTTGTGTCTTTATTTCAACTCATCTTTTTGCAATATGCCATAGTGACAGCTGTTGAAAATAAAATTTAATCTATAATTAAGTACAGATAGAACACAATCAGAAGTAATGTGGGTGTAGTTATACCTATATTCCATAGTATGAGTCCAAAAAGAAAGAGAAGTCATTCACCTGCTGTGCCACATAAAAGGGAACAGAAAACAGGCCCTGGACCCTTGGCAGGAATGCCACCTGTGAGCATAAGTCATCTTTGAAGAAAGCAAAATACCCTTTATCTCAGCATGGGGAGGGATACAGCAACTCAGCACAGATGCGATAGTACACAAAGCACTTCCTCCTGCAAGCTCTGCTGGCACAACCTAGAGGACTGGACCCAGCCTCCTGGAACATCTCATCAAACCTTCCTAACTAATGATTCAAATGACTAACTAATGAATCAAACCTTCCCAACTAATGATTGCAAGCATCCCCCCAAACTATAGCACGATTCAGCTGACCTACACGGGACTGGAGAAGGTCTCTCTTCTCTGCTGAGGTCTATTGATAATGGAAAAGCTAAAACCCTTCCTTTATTAGCAAAGCATACATATAGTCATTGCTTTATTAGTGTCTTTGTGTACACAAAGAGTACCCAAGATCTCCCAAGGTCCTCCAATTGACTGTTCATATCATTGCCCTCAAGGGAACTGAGTTATCCCTGAGCACACATGGTATTACGCTGTTAATAATTTCCCCAAAATGCCAGCGTCCAACCTGCAGCCATGTCAGGGACTGTTCCAGTAAGGAAGGTTTCAAAGGTTGTGAACTTTAAAAAACAAACTGGAAAAAAAACCCACAGTACTGTATTGCTATGGTTTAAACAAGCTTACATGAGGAAGGAGAATTGAAAAGAGCAAAGGACTTAGGTATCTCATTACATTGAAAATGTCTAGGCCCTATGCTCTTGAGTTCCAGAGGATCTTTGGAAAGTTTTCTCCTCAAACATAAGGCTTCTCTGCAGCACAAGCAAAACTGAATCAAGATAGAGCCAGATATCTCCTGCTGTTGGAAAGAAAAGAGATGAGGACAAAACTGGGAGAGAAATCCAGTGTTAGAGATCTGGAGATTTGGTTTTGTTGCTCTTTTTGCTGTGTGTGAGACAGGGAAAATCCATCCTCCACCTTGAACATGAAGGTTGTCCTGCAGACTATCATCTCCCTTATTTAGCTTCAGTAAAAGCTAAGCCTGATTTTGCAGTGCTCTGGCACAGGCGAAGCTACCAGAGGGGTACAATACCACTCCAGAGCAATCTATTATCTCAGGCAACTACCTATTTTTGCCTATCCCTACAGACAGTCCTGCATTCAGGTGTTAGTGAGAAGCACACCAGATGAAGATGGGTTAAAGGGGTGGGCATCAAAATCGTTTGAATGAACAACTCGATTTCTTGCAGATGATAATGTACAACTTTGCCATTGCTAATTGCTCTTGTTCTTCTCATTCAATTTTATGGAGTTCTGAAGCAAAAGGCAAGCAAAGGCAGAACACAGTAAGAAGAGAATTATCAAAATAATGGAAGGAAATGGCCAAGTCAAATTGCAATCATTGGGGTACAGGGCGAGAGTTTGACACAAAGTCAAGAAAGAGGAGAACAAGGGAGAAGAGATCTTTATTTCCCTGCTTGTTAAGTGTACTATCAGGGTGCCTAGGAACCCTGGCATAGGCAGAACATGGAAAGAGAGTCTCTATCACAGAGAATTTACATTCCAAATGGGAAGGAGAACCCTAAAGAAGATTTCAAAAGCAGGAGGAAGCTGTTTGTTAAAAAGTAATGCTGGTGATACTGAGTCGAAAAGAAGGGCATTTTGGGCTCTGCCCAAGCTCCATCAAAACCATGCCAGCACTGTCAGCTGCATGTAGCAATTGGTTGAGAGACCACAGAAGATTACCACTCCCTGGGTATAGTGCTTTTGAACTTCTGGGTAAAGCTATGACTTTGCTAGCAACCACTGATGTTTTTAAGTGTCCCTCTTGGCCTCATAGATCAAATTAAGTTCAGTGGAATTATAGTGGTATGGTCATTGTAAACCAGACTCAAAACTATTGGGAGTGTGACAAAAGTTAAGTCTTCAACAGACACTCTTTTATGCTCATGATACATGTTTAGTGTGTCGTAGGCTATGTCTTATTTCTAAGTCACTAAACTCAGCCACGTGGTTTGCTACTGAGCACCCATCACGCAGCTCCATGGTAAGCCCTGTTCAGTTCCCCTGCATCCATCTTCACCTCTTACAATAACCGTGACAATTCCTTGTTACCTCTTAGTCCTGTGATTTGGAGGCTTGCTCAGCCCCTTAGCACTCCAAATGTGTCTGTGGTCTTAAAATGTCACACAGTACATCCAGATGTAATGCCAGCCTGATATGTTCCTGAAGTCTTCGTATCACTCTGTAAAAAGTTATTATATTACCTTGTGAAGTCATTTCAAAGCACTAGCGAAAAGTAAAGGTCGTTTTCAACTGAGCTGAAAGTAACTATCCCCAGAAATACCCTGATTTTAAGTCAGCCTGGGGATTGGAACCAACCTGAGAACATTACGCTTCATTCAAAAAAGGCATTCTTCATCAATTTACTTTTGTAAGTGCAACTCCTCAGTGCTGCAGTGGTACAGTCCTGTATCACTGAAAGTAGTAGCAGTTTGAAGGGATAAAAATAAAATAAAATAAAATAAAATAGACCCTAACTCATTCCTATTGTGAAGTTCCACCGAGCTTTGCAAAGGTTGTCCGTCTGTACAAGGTCAAATTAACACACCAAGACCATTAGTATTATAAATGAAGAAAACTCAAAAGGATGGATGGTCGAATTGAAGAAAATCAATAGGAATGTTCAGCAATACTGAAATGTCTAGTGGCCAATAGCAATACTTGAGACAAATTTTTCAAACTACCTTGCCTAAAGTCAAGCATCCACATTCATCCGTAAGCAATGACATGAGTGATTTGAGCTACAGAGAATTCAGGCAACCACTACTCTCAGTTGAATTGCTTATCAAAAATCAGGCCATATACTTCCAAACCTAAGTATGGATTTTTAGACATACATTAAGCAATTTTGAAAGCTCTGACTTAAGAGTTCTGTGCCTTTAAAATACCAGAAAACATTAATTCATTGCTATAAACATAGGGGCAAGTACTCATATACTGTCAATCAACATAGACTTATTGAAATCATGAAAAGGAATTGATTTTTAATGAGCGGAAGATCTTGCTTTGCATTGCACTGTGGTATCTGCGATTCCATGCATGCATGGTAAGTCCATTTGAGCAGGCAGAGCTGGAGAGGAACAAGAGAAAAGCTTCAGAAGGCCAGAGTTACAGATTCACTCCAAGCTCTGCAAACAATTTTGTGTGAGATTTTGGACAAATCACTTCACTATTCTGCAATTTCCCTCTCCCCACATGCTATATTTGTTTAGAATCTAAAGTTTGTATAGTACTGTGGGCTCATATAATGCTGAGTGCAGCTGGATACTCATTTGGTTTGTACATTCATTACTTCAAACATCACCAATATTAAGTATATATAATATTCATAAACCTAGACCAGACTCCTTGCCTTAACCAAATAAAAGTTGCACCTGACTCAGCAAAGGAACAATACACCTGAGGAGCTTGCATCTGCCTAGGTTTGCACAGACTCCATATAATAGATGTAACTGCACATAAAATGTTACAATGACAATAAATGCACATAAATCTACTAAATTAATGAGCATTCAGTCAGGCCTGATTAATGATTCCCTCAAGAGCAGCAACAAGCTGCATTTTCACCCTTAACATTGAATAGCGACAGTTCTAAAGGATATGAAGCAACACAGAGTTCCATTTTTCTTCCAAGCCCTTGAGAAACATTCCCAGCACGATTCTGACCACTACAAAAGCACTGAATGGCAGCTAGAGTTCGGGAAGGTACAAAGCTTTGTCAACAGCCCCACCACAGGAGTGAGAGAAAACATAATCCCTCCTTCTTGTTGGTAAAGACTGTCACAAAGGACTGGATCTACCTGCCTACAGACTTACAGGAGTTCCTCCACGCCACATAACCTTTGAACCATCCTGAAACACCCCTCCAATGCAGTACGTACCTATTGGTATCCAGAAATGCAGTCTTCCGCTCAAAATAATACGCCTAGCTAGGACGTCTCCACAGGTTCTGGACTAGGGCTGGCTCTCATCCAGATAATATAAAGCACCACAAGCTCTGGAGTACCTGCACCTATTCCTGCAGGAATGTCAAAAGCAAGGTATTAAGACCTAGCTCAGGCTGAGATGATAGTTAGACTTCAAGAATTCTTGTGCCCCATTCCTGTGCTCAGACCAGCATCTCTCTCTGCTAATCACATTTTCTATGCTGCCAGTGTAATTTAAACTGAATGAATTGGTTTTAGAGTATTTAATAAATAATGCCTGCTGGCATGAAGGGGACAGAAGAGCTGGAGATCAGAAAGAGCCAAACATCCCTTTAGGCACCTTTGCTCTAATGATGCAATTGTGTCTCTGCCAGTCTTTGCCAGTCTCAGCAGACTGGCATTAAAGTGACGCTTTGCCCAGGAAAAAGTAAATTGACAGATTATGCTTCATCTGATCCATAAACAGTGGGATCTTATTAAAAGCCACTGAGTGCAACTTCAAATAGCAATGTATTATAGCCTATGATTAATTTGCAAACCATTGGTCTAGTGAATAAAGGCTGTCTTCCTGCAGCATTTCTATTTTAAATAATATGTGGAAATAGTATTTTGTAGTAGTAGTAGTAGTTGTAGTAGCTGACCTAAGAGGTCAAAGTAGTCCTGATGATTAGGCTACCTAGTTAAATACTAATACTCTACAAAACTGGCCAATAGTCTGGTTTGTCAACACATCTTAACAGAGAAATAGAAATGAAATATGTCCAATTTTCTCAGTCACGGTGCTTTCAGAACGATAGATATATTTATGCTTGTTTTTCCTTGTTTTGTTCTTTGAAGAGGAGATGTTACATAGGTCATGGCCAGACGTTAGGCACAAGCACAACCAAGTTTTGATCCTGAGCACCATTAGCCTTGCTGGTCTCTCCCTGTCTATGTACCTGCAAGGCAGCTTTATATATCACCCAGAAACAAATATTAATCAATTTATCCTTCATTGTATATAGTGAAAGCAAGAGAGATAAAGCCCTAAATTCTAGTACCTACTTGCTGTAAAGGCGACTATACAACAAAAGCTTTAGGCAAATTAGTTCCAAATAATCAGCTTTGGGAATTTTCAGCATGGTGAATAACTCGAAATTTTAAAGTAATGCATCAGGTGTCAGAGGTAAAACTGAACCTCACGTCATGCTTCCTTTCTTACCTAAAGGACAGTGTACTGGCTGGCACCCAGCTGACTTATGCCCTATTTTCATCATTCTAATGGAATCTTACGGTATACCACTTCCCTTTTGCAAGCTGTGCTTTCATCAACTGTAAAATTAAGAAAAAGTTACCAAATTTGTTGCAGAATGCTAAGATTTCTTCAAAAAAATAGCTACAGAAAAGTTAGGCATTATTATTCAAGTGTTTTTTTATTTGTTTGTTCTAACAATAGCATGGAAGGCCAATTGATCTCCAGCTCACACCCATGCAGTCATATTTAATCTGGCCTTTGCAGAAACTGTCTCTTATCTTATGATAATCTTTTAATTTAACATGAGTAGTGAGGGAGCCCAGCTGGCATTCCCAACACCAGACACTGACTAACAGATGTACGTTTTGCTTAGTCCAACAAACCTGGCTCTTACCAACTCTGCAAGACACACAGCAGAATTTCCAGAGAGTGCAGTCCTGACTCCTCCACACTCCTCTGAAAACCTGGCTTTAGTGAAGAAGCAGTAGATTTCACGTGACTGCAGACATCAGTGTAGAAGGATGTTACTGATGTTGAGCATGACTGTAATTCCAAACAGTGCTAGAGTGAAGGAAGGTAACAGTTGGAGATGAGATGGGGGTGCTTTTTTTGTTTGTTTGCTTGTGATTTCTATGCATGCTCACACTCTCACATTTATTGATACGAATATTTTTATTTACCTAGTAGAAGAATTCAGAAAACAAGAATTTAAGTGCTGCAGTCACTAAGCTCACACTCCATTGTTCTTACTGCAAGTCAGCAGAAGTTCCTACTCTAAAGTGTTCATAATCAAAATAGACAAGACTGATGAGATTTGAACTCAATAGAAGTGTGAAGATATGATGTGTCACCAATTTGGCAACTGCCAAAATCAAGAAAAAAATCTAGATCCAAGTCTCACTCCAGTAACATATCCAGAGAATTTGTCTTTTCTTTCACCATCAAATTTCAGCACCAACTCAGGCATAGTATAAAGAAAGACCTTCTAGGCACCTTTAATGAATCAGAAGGAAGATAAAATAAAAATACTGCCTAATGAATATTCGTCTTTCCTCACCATTAGATTCTCTGAAATACCATCCTTTCTCCACATTTTTACTTTCTCCTAACTCTGCACATTTAATAGCTTTAAAGAATAACATTTCACAGTTCTAACTTTCAGCCTGCAATGGGTACTTTTATTCCGGTTTAATAAATTGTTAATATTGAATATGAATAATGAAATAACTAATGTAATATAACTCCCTAATAATCATTACAAAAGTGCATTTTCTGACATGATTTAAACATATTACTAAAATACACTTATCTCTACGCAGGCAAAGTTAGTATTTCTAACATATTTATTTCAAATAATAATTTTGTTTAAAATAAAATCCTAGTTTTTATTTGAAATCTCAGCTTTTTTTCAAATAAGATGGTTTTACACTAAAAATGGAAGCAGTCTGTTTCAATGCAAGCATTCTGTTTCTGCAGCTCTCAAACTGTATCCATCTGTTTTGCAATGCTGTAAATATGGTACTGAAGATGGTAAGGCTATTCCATGTTTACACTGAGGCAAGTAAGGAAAAATCTTGACTGATCTTACACTTGAGGTATACAAGCCCACTGTTCGTGTACCAGAACTATAGCAAGACATGCAATTTTTTCGTGCATGCTAACTTAATGTCCTTTCATATTTCTGAAGTATAGACTCATCTTTGAAGAATTTGGCCTAGACACCCTGATAGTGTTTTAATAGTAACTAGAATTTTCGAAGGTTTTTTTTTTTTTAATTAGCTAACTATAGCTTCTAACTTTACTTAAAATTGTGCCAAGGCAATGCCAGAAATGGCCTTTAAATAGACAAGATACTCAAATTAATGTAAAATGTGTTTAAAAGACTGTGTCAGGAACTTGCCTGTTACAGTTACCAGTGTCTAGCCATTCTTGGAGCTGAAATAAATAAACTAAAATAAATGGCTATGGAGCCTGACATAAAGCCACGTTTATGTTAACACCATAGAGGCAACTGAAAAAAGCCTCACAGCAGTGAGCAAGGTTGTGTCCATCCTGAGCTCAAGCTGGTTTTCGACTGTCTCTGTGAAAACTACAACTTTCATACTAAAGACTCGCTCTGTAGCGGTTAACCAGCAGTAGATTGGTAATTCTGTGCTGTATACAGTGCATGAATTTTCTTCAGTATCACAGGTTCATTTGCACTTGCCCATCTAACTTCACCCAGATCAACCTTTCAAACATCCACTGGAATATGTGCAGTTTTCTGCAACGCTAATGCAGTTCCAATGGTACTCGCTCATCTCTCTCTTCCGTTTAAATCCTGAATTTACAGAAAACAAGCACATATGTTTATACAGTGAGCAATCCCCTGCCTGCAACATAGCTGTTGACTTCATATACAAGAACCCATGCACACATACTCAGCGATGCAAAATCAGGGCCTACGTAATTATTTTTGAAATCTAGAATTCCACTTTTTACTTTGTTAAGGGCACTTTGTTGGGGCAATAATATGGTAGTTTTATACAGGATTTACTGTATTTGGAACATAAGGTCTGCTCAGCAATAGTTCTTTGCTAAGCTCTAATTTTTGCAGCCCTCTTTTGTTAGCAAGTACCAACTCAGTATTCTAAAGTACTGACATCCAAATTACAACAAAGCAATTAAAAATTTGAACCCTACAGTTTCTTCACCTTCATAACATGGTGGGGCTATCAGACTGACTTTCAGGAACACTGGCACGTACTGAAAGGCTGGCAGTTCCAAGAGCTCACAACACCTTCTGTTCGGCCACAATGCTGCTTTTGGAAAGATGTTCGGGTAGCTGCTTGATATAGAAATGTTTTCTTACACAGGAATCTGAGTTAGGACTCTTTTAATGGGATTCAAAGAAGTTAGGTGGAATCTGGAAAACTTTCTTACTTTTCAATTTCTCACTTTCAGTAAATTAAACAAAGGCTGAGGGCATTAGTGAAGTGACACATGCAAAAAAATCCAGGAATTCTGCTTTACACTGATACCATTTGAACAGTACAATGGATCTTGTATAAAAAGCATGAAACAATTAGATAAAATATGACCATAAAGAATGCATCTGCAAGACAGGAGGAGAACCTCTTAATACAACTAGAATTAATTGCTGTTAGAATGTTTCTGATGTAGAATATTTTGATGGTAAACTAACCATTTGAATTTTTATTTAGCATTACAGGTGAATCCTGATAGCACATATTTCTTGGGCTTCTTTCATCCAGACAAAGTTTCTTGTCAACTCCATGCAGAAGGTGTTCTAAATCCCAGTGTTTTAAGGTAGGCTATTTGAAGCCATCCTTTTTGTTTCCTCCTGCTTCTGACCAACCATTTTTTGCATCTATCAGGTTGATCTTCCTTCTTCTTGAAAGAAGTTTTCACTTGATTATAGTCCAGCTCCTCCTCTAGGAACCTGATTAATACCAACATAGCTTTACTTTATGTTTGCTATGTTCAAGATGAAGCAAGCCATTATAGATACCTTAAAAATGGTTACATAAATAATGTTTAGAGTAGTTTGCTGATTTGTCCAGGGGCATGTAACATCTCCTGCTGCCAAAACAAGAGCCAGATCTCTTGGCAGGGTCAATTCATATAAATGGAAAATAAAATGTGCTTTAACGAACAGGAGAAAAGGGGTTTGAAACCTTTCTATAGAAGAATCATCTGGATGATTAGAGAGATGTGAACTGGAAATTCCAGAAAGATATAACTGAAGAAAGGAATACTTTATCAAAGACAATTCTTCTTGTTGTTTAAGAGGTTAGCAACAACAAGCCACTAGTTTACTTTAAAGAGTACACCTTATGATCTGCAATGTGAATTTTACTGTGTTTTCACTTGATCGAGGAATCATTCAGAATAGGCAAGATTTGGATTTTTTAACTTTAAAAAAAGCAAAAACAAAAAAACAAACCAACAAAACCCATGGGTCTTCTCTATGCAAGAAGGGGAAGGTGATGGTCATCTTCAAGAAAATAATGAAGTACAAAGGGCTAGTAGCAAATGCTAACCAATACTGAAATGAATATGGTACATGATATGCAAAATGCCTCACATCAACATGTTGTACATTTTTAAAGAAAGTGGAGAATTCGCTGAGAATCTTTAATGCCATGTGCTGAGAACATTAGGTATTCAGTGCAAACCCTGTAATTGCATGTATATGTAAATACTCCAAGGTGTAATGCCATGAGGGCACACGCTCTCTATTTCCAACCAGAAGGTGAGAAATAGCACAAGGAACACTGGCCTGAGAGAACTTCTCAGCTTGCCAATGATCCCAGGGCACACTTTGGGACAGTAGTTTGGAAACCACATGGTACACCTGGGGATCAGTAAAGCTCCAGGTTTGGATGGAAATACCCTGATCTGCTTTTAAGAGCTGCCGGCATCCTGGGATGTAACAGAGCGCACACGAAGTGAAAAGCAGACGAAGCTCTTGTGCCTTTTTCACACGTTCCAGGTGGAGAAATGCCAGAGTTTCTTTCCTAGAGCCCTCCTTGGAACAAACACAGATGTCTGGCACAGAAAGCACATCTGTGTTTTCACTGGATGCCAACCCGGAGCTCAGCTTTGCTCGCTTTCGTTTCAGCCATTCATCACGGGGACGCTGAAGTGATCCCAGGCTCCAGCGCTCCTTTCGGAGCCTGAGCACACCTCACCCTGAGCCATGAACCTGAGACAGGAGGCAAAACTCACGCCAAAATCTAGCGTGCTGTGGGCTGAGTCCTCGAGTCCACGGGCCCGGGAGCACCTCTATTTGCCTATGCGGTAGGCAGCAGCGTGGGGTATGTGCCCATTGGCCCCGTCCTAGCCATGGGGCTGCCTCCCGGGAAGCCTTTGGGGTGCGGTGAGAGCAGGGGAACCCTCCCGAGAGCGCACTGCGTCGCGGGCTGCCGCGCGGCCTGCGCTGTGGTGTCGCTCACTGCGAAAGCAGCAAACTCGGCCGCTGAAGGGAGCTCCCGCTGCCTGCGCGAGCGAGCGTGGACTGGATCATCGACTCCTGTGCGAGGAACGCTTCGGTTTTCTAAAATGAAACCTATCTCAGTTCTGAAATTGATTTGAGAAGAAGCGATATCTAGGAGCAACAGCATCTGTGAAGAGAAGGTGAAAGCAGCCTTTACTATCACGTGTGGCTCTGCCGCTTAAAGACCCTGTGTTTAAAACAGAGATGATAACCTCTTCCAAACAGTGTGAATTGAACTAATAGTTCTTCACAAGGCATTTCAAAATTCCCAAGTGAAAGCTATTAAATTTATGATTATTATTATTAAATTTTATTTTTTTATAAAATACACAACGGTTGCAAAAGACTATCAGATCTTAACATCTTAGTCAAAAATCTAACAAAATTTGCTTTCTCTCAAAACGTTGCAAAAGCTGTATGCTGCTTTGTGTAAAACAGCAGACACCCAAACAGAATCTCACTGTACAAGAACATCAGACTTAATCAGAAGTTCCTGCTATGTACTAAAGACTGAAATAAAACCCACATAGAATTTACTTGCAGCAAAATGCAAGCAATCACTTTAAGAATACTGTCTTTTTCCTGATGGTTGTCTCAGTATTCACAGAACATAAGTTGTGTTTACAAGGTCTAAAAGTAATTTGAAGAAATCTTTGATTAAAAATTCCTAAACATTACAAAATAATCAAACATTTTTAAGCTCTTATTAAAAGCTCCAAGTGAATTACTACATCGAAGTAGAAATTTAGTTAAACATCTAATTAGAGTTTAAAAGCCACTGAACACTTTAATAAAGGCCTAACTAAAATCATGTAATTTTCTCTGCAATATCTCGATGTAATATTTCAATTGCACTTTTGAGTTCTTCCTACAAACCCTTGGAGAATCAAAAGATCACACATCCATCCCTCTCTCCTCATTACAGAATCTACCCAGGTAAATTGATTTTGAATGAAATCCCTAGAATTCCTCTGAAAAGGACTGAATCTTTACAGGGAGTTGCAGACCAAATTGAGGTATTGATTTTTATGTCTCTTTTTAGAGATCTGATATCGCCAAATAAGTAGAAGTGGAAATTTAAACCAGGGTGATTCATGTTTGACTATGACCGAGGGCTATCTATCCACAGAACTGTGCTCTTGAACTAACATGTAAAACTTCAGCTCTGATTAAACTGATCCAGATTTGCATAGGACTTAGACTAAAATAATCCTTGAGCGGACAGGGTAAATCTGAAGTGTGTCACAACACTTCACTTCCCCTCATGTACTGAAAGGTAAACAGGCAGTTACTTTTTTTTTTCAAGATTGTTTCCTGTTTTTATTCCTGACTTTGTGGTAAATTTTAATGTTACATATACTAGAGGCAAAAAGTGCAGAAACATTTTTCCCGGGAAAGCTTGGATTGAGTTTCATCATTTTAAAACGTCTTTTTTTCAGCTTTTACCTAGTGAAAATAAAGAGCTGCAAATAAAAGCATGTATCTGTGATCTAGAACTTACACTCTGAATCCCTGGAGCACCTCCCAGGTGGGACTATGGGAAATAAAAATATAAATTACCTGACGTTAGATGTCACAGACTATTGGAATATCAAAAAAGAGATGGCCAAGTTACATCAATCAATCCCCAAGTCAGTTTATTAATTAAAAAAAAATCACATTTTTATGTTATCTTTCTAGAACATTGTGGTATTTTGAAATTGTAAAGAACATTTTAATAGAGAAACAAGCTTTACTTTCTCTACAAAATGGAATGAGGTAAATTTAAAATACTCTTCAAGAACTGTGTGCCAAATTATGATTGGCAGATGCTGTGCATTATGAACTGAGACAGTCAAGGTTTAAAAATTTGATTTCATAAGAAATTACACCACTGTATCTTTTCCTGCTGTGTCTTCAGATTGAAGAGTGCCAATTTTGTTTTTGCCCTCCCCACAAAAAAATTACAGGAAAGATGAAAAGCACATTCATATTACTGCTTATCAAAGCTTACCTATTCATATCACTGCTTATCAAAGCATTTAGTTTTGACTTGTTTGCTTGTTTTTTTTTTCTTTTTTTAAATACAATGTGTATATAGAATAATACCCATTTTACATACTACAATAAGGAATCAAAAGGTCAAAATGAAGGCAAACCACAGCAGTGTAACCGAAACAAAAATTCAAAACATTTAATTCAAGCTGTTGCTGAAACTGTTTTTTCTTAGAAAACATTTTTATTCAATCACATAGCATTTGAAATAGTCCATCACAAAGCATTCTAACTACTGCTAACTCTTTATGCACAAGAGAAAGCCAAAGCAACATGCTGGTTTGCTACGCTTACTTTATATAAGATACACATCTTTTCCAGCAACTTATTCCTGAATTTAACTCTTCCTAGAAAGTGACTGATCCAACAAAGCATAGCTGCAGTGCTTTGAAGCAGAAGGAAAGGAAGAAGCAAAACCAAAAAAAGCTAAAATAGCTGGAAGGCACAGAAAATATGGTATGAAAGCCAACGGCACAATATCTGCACAATCCAGAAGATCAACAAGGCGCAGAGCTATTTTCTCGCTGCACTGGCTGAGCTGGAAGGAATTGGGGAAAAAAATCTGAAGTGCTACTTACAAGCGTGAAGCAACAGTCATGACTAAAGCACAGTGAATTGGAGCCTGCCACGGCCAGCTGCCATTTCGAAAGTGTTGTGTGAATAGTGGTTTGTGGAAGGAAGCCTGGAGATGGAGAAATGCCTCCAGGAGCCCCAGGGAAATACAACTGCTCCTCGCCCATTAAAAATAGCAGTGTGAATCCCTCCTCTGACAACAGGGCAAGTGGAAGGTCTTTGGCCCCGAATAAACAGCAAAAGAATTCTTAAAAATCTGGGAAGCTCCTTGAAGCCTTCCCCTAGGCCAGCCCTGCTGAGCCCACACTCAGCCTGGCTAGATACCGAAATCTGAGGAGCAAAAGCCCAAAAAAAAAAAAAGGTATGTAGATTTGAGAGAAAGCGAAAAATGCTGTATTGCTGAGCGGAAAGCTCTGCTTGGCCTGCTTAATCCTTTGCAGGTTGGAAATACTCGCAGTGATTCTGTAAAGCACTGGCATGGAGGGCACAGGAGTTAGCTGGTTGTATCTTCGGTGGGTAGTGGTTCATATGAATAATGTTCCAGCCTTCCGAAAACAGCCTGGAGGTCTAAATCAATTAACTCATGCAGCCTTTGTGTGCAGCGAGCAAGCGACATCGGCTCTTTTCTGAGGCAGGGATAGCAGAAGGAACCAAAGTCTTTACAGCAGGAATGTAAAGCAGACAGGATGAATACCTCGTATTTCTTTTGTTTAGAGCTGTGATAGGAAGAATGTGTCCAGCCTGTTTCTCTCTCTCCTTTTATGTTACTCAGTGTTATCTATTCAGATCTCAAAAGTGAGTTAAGCACCAGAAAATGTACAGAGTGGCTGAACACCCCCACCCCCACGGCCTCTAGGAGCCTTAAAAGCCCTAAGAAAGGCAAAACTGGATTTTTTTTTCATTCTTTAGCTGGTTTTTGGCATATCCACTTAAAAATGCCATCAGGTGATGATTGCAAAGAAAAGCTTGAAAAACAAGTAAAATGCAGAATCGTTTCTTTTTTTTTTTTAATTGAAAGCTGATACTTAAACATATGGCTGGACTTGCTGAAGCATTAAATAAGATATTCAGCATTGACAGTAATCTGACATTTGATGTCACTTTATGTGGAAAAAAAAAGTTAAATTTATTTGAAAATCTTGTTCTACTAACTCTCAGAATTACTTCAAGGGAAAGCTGGTAATAATGAGGTGCTTCTGGATGCAGGGTGAGACTGTATTGTCTAAGAAGATGAAGATTTATTCTCCTATTCCTGAGCAGGACTCCTAAGATCAACGCTCCCATTGGACTGACCATATACTTGCCTTTGCACTTTATCCAGGGAAATCTACTGGAAAGCAGGCAAGGTGGAAATCCCAGTTCTGCTGAAGATAATGGCAAAAACTCCCAACTACTTCAATTAAGCTTGTCTGGTATTAATTTCTTGTTGCAAACTACAATTTAGGTGATTATTTTGAGGAAAATCAAAATCTATACAATGATCTTTGCAACCAGGTGGGAAAGTTATCCCAGCATAGGGAACATATCTGTTACAGGCTGTTGCACTCTGCAGTTCAGGGGCATTATTGAATAATTTTTTATACTGTGGAGACACATGAGTTAGGATATAAAAATCCAGCTACAAGGTGTCTACCCTGATGAGAGAGTTTAAAGCTAGCTCTGACGTCTCTGAGCTTTGTGGCAAGCAGTGAAGCCATTTCCTCGCCGATGAGTGAAGTTTACATTCAGTTCATCCTCTCTGAGTGATATGTAAGATAAATTTTCATGTAAACATGAACTGATGTTACTTCTGACGTTGATTTACGACAAATCTTTTTCACCTCTTTACGATACCTGTTCTGTGCTGGCTGGAGCTGACTAGTACTTTGAAGAGCAACAGGATTTACCAAAAATGTCTCTTGACCCAAAATGTGATATTTTTGTTTTAAACTGGGGACCTACATAACAAAAGTGAAAAATGAGGATCCATTTTCTACCCCCCAAAAAAGTATTTATAGTAGAAGAAATAAAAATCAAGAAATATCTTCCAAGACTACCTCAGCCTATTTAAGGGAGTTTCACTGTTTCAAAGCAATATAGAAGAACAAGTTGGTACAAAGCTCAATTATTGCCTTGAGTGCAACATCAGTATTGCTCATGTCTTCATATAACCTTCTGAATTTTCGTGCAAGTTCAAAAGGCTAGAATGAGCTGTCTAAGAATTGATAAAGAACTTGAATTTCTGAGGCAAAATACAGTGCCCACACCAAAATCAGTGGTGATTGGAGGTTCTGACAGATTCTTCTCATCACAAGGGTCACTTCTTGGTAAGGTACATTTGTTCCTATTATAGAAAAGCTGCTGGCAGATTTCTCAGACTGCATAGATACTTTGCACAGTGTTGTCAGTGAACAGTCTGGGCTTCCAAAACAGAATTAACGTCCTAATTTCAGAGGAAGTATGCCATAAGCCGCCACTTTCCCAATGTCACAACATGGCTCTGGAAGTTGTTATTCGCAATAACTGAAGTTTGAGGGGAATCCAAGCAATCAACATGTGTGTGTGTGTGAGCTAGGAAAACATCAGAGGGCCACATTCCTAGTGTCCTGATTTCGTATCTAATCTTCTGATCCTTGATGTCACGAGCCGCTGCAGTTGGGAAGGAAACATCCCCACACTGTTGCTGTTAAAAGGATGAAACGTGACAGCTGCACATCACAGTAACAGAAAGGTGAACACCCAAAGATGCTATTTTGATTTCTCTGAGTTGGCATTTTGCGAGGCCTCCAGAAGTGCAAAACAACAGATCACATTAACACTTCTGAATCGCCTGGAATGCCCCAATTGCCATTTGGGCTCTGAATTGATTCCCTTTGTGTCCTTGGCGATACACTAAGCAGTACCAAGTTACAACACCCAGACTCAGGCTGAAAAGCTCCTTAGCCTGCGAACAGCCCTGCCAATTCCAGCAGGAATAAGTATGAAGCAACATGTTACGCCTCTTGAGCAAGAGATGGTGCAGTCAGCTTTAATAATTTCATGCATAAAAGCAAGAAATTTTAAGAATAATATATATCTTTCCTGCTCATATATGGGTTATAAGATTTAATGTTTTTCCAGACCTTTGGAGATGAAAAGATTGACACTGAAATTAAGTATTTTTGCTAAGTTATTGTATGCTATAAAGGCAGCAGGATCTGCACACATATTCTGCAATATGCCCTACTACCTTACCTTAATGCAGCATTTTTTTAGTCAAAATGTAGAATATCTTGGCTGAGTGTTGAAGGAGGAATTACAGTGTGATTATTTGGGGTATCTCTCCATCAAGTATAGCATAAGCTGGAACACTGGGTAGCAGTGTCTTCTCTCTCATATTGGTCCTGCCACTTCACTACCTCTCATTCAAACAACTGTACATTTGGATCACTGCCTTTACCTTGTGACTCACTGATGTACAACTATTTCCTAGAAAATGACAAAAAGATGTGGCTTTTATGGAACTTTACATAAAATCAAGTTTAAACTTCAGTGGCTCTCCACAGGACATGAGACGTGCAGTCCTCTCAGAATGACATTTTCTGCTGGGTCGGATAAATACATGCCAACAGGACAGCTTTGAGATGAGAATCTCAGCATGTATTTTTTCTTCCTTTTCCTAGGGCCTGAAAGCCAATATATACATTTGGCCAATCTGTTTCTCCCCAGCTTGCGTGCTTTTGAAATCCTGTTTTCAGATTTCCAAATGTGAGGGTGAGCTACCAGCACCTAGCTCCGATGGTTATAAACAAGGTCCGCAATCACCCAGACTGATACAAGCTCCAAACTGCTGTCACTGAGATGTCTAGAGGACCAGAGAGCACCTAAATCTGGGCCTTGAGAGGGAGAACAGGAGTAATCACTTCGCCACAACTAGAGAAGGTCGGGCAACAAATGTGATGTTCCAAAAGGGCAGGAACCATCCCTCACCAATTCCATTTTCCTGCTTCCCTTGTCCGTCCCTCTCCACTCCCAGACACTTCCCCAATCCAGCATCATTTTCACACATACTTTGCATATAAATGCATCTTCTTGTGAGTTTTGCTTTCTTTTCAAAATACTCTGAACATTTTTTAAGCCTGTGCCAAATTCAGCGCAGCCAAACGCTAAAAGCATAGGCATAATATATGAAACTCAAGAAGGCAGTATTACAACTAAGGAGTATTATTTCCTACTAACGCTTTATAAGAATTATTTTAGCCAAAGTATAAAAGGAAGTGCACGCAATGGTGAACTTAGAGGATCCCAAGTTCTAGGCTAGCAAAGCTGATTCTCACAGTTTTCCTCTGAAACTCTGACAAGTCTCCACTCTTCATTCCACATCTTTTCTCTTCCCACCGCAATAATGAATTTATCAAATCTCTTTGATGAATTATTTGATAACTACAATATAGAAGTATAGAAGCACAGAATACAACTACAGATTTATTTGCAACAAAAAGGTTTCCTTCGCTGTTGCCATTTGTTCAAACTTCTACATGAGTAGAAAAAGAGTTTGGAAGAGGCTCTGTCAAGCTAAATTCAGTAACCCTGAAACTCTTTAATAACGTCTGAAAACTTTTTAGTACTTTGTAAGAAGTGCTTTACTTCCATTGCATTTGCCATGAGACATTAAGACAGAGCTGTTTCTGCAGCAGATATCAGTTTTAAAGAGCTGAACATAAGCAATGCAAAGTAAAGCATTATCACCTCCTTGCACAAATGTATATGCACATAAGTGAATGCGTGGATGTGTGGATGTGCATACCTTTATAGATATATATATACATATATATGCATGTGTTTGTATATATGCTTCCCTCGTCCTACCATCACACTGGCGGGAGGAAATGTTGAAGCTTATTTCAAAATGAAGCAAATTGCCTGCTGGCATTTCCATTTTCGAAGCATTTCAGTAAATTGTTTTGTTAAGAGTAACATCATTTCCATCTCACTTAATCATTATTCTTCTAAACAATGTTCCTCCTTAAAAAGTACACTGCTTTTTACTACTAAGTTTTGTTGATTTATAAACTTCACTGTCCCTAAAGTAGTAATATTGCAGAGCGTGCTGATTAGAAGATTACATTTAATGTTGTTATGCTTGAACTTCTTTCTGAAAATGAGGTTGGAGCCACAAGGCTGCACTGTCTTTGTTGTGAGTAAAAACAAGGACACAACAAAGAAGTTACTTACTTATGTAAATGAAAAAGATCTTGCTTAAATAGAACCTGTAAAAATAGAACGTGTAAAATTTGTCCCATTAATTGTTCCAAAAGGAATTATCAATATCACTTTTCAGTGATTGCCCTTTTTCTCTAAGCCACCAAGAAAGCACGATTTTCATAAGAAAAAAGGAACTCTGCTCTTAATGTCAAATACTTGCACCTTTTCTGCATGAGTTTGTTAACTAATATGGGTACGCTGACTGCAGCATTCTTGCCTTCAGTCCTGCAAACAGTTATTGTTACTTCAGAAAAGTCTGAATCAAACATCCGTTGAAGTCACTGGGCCGCTCACTTCCACAGATTGAACCAGGTCCAGATATGTATATGCTAATTTTGCAGGACTGGGACATTAATCCCGACCCCAAAGCACTTTCGTTAATACTGCAGCTATACCAAAAGCAGAATTGCAGAAAGCACACAGAAATGTACAATTCAGGAATGAGCTCTTGTCTCAAATTCCTAGACAGATGGAAACTACAAACACTGAAAAAACTGGAAGCACTTGGATTCAGCTTTCTGTCTTGGAACAATATATAGTAAACTCTCAACCACAACAAATGCAATATATAGGACTACACTTTCATGAAAAAACACACACACACACACACACACAAAAAAAAATCCAAAACACCAGAAAACCTCTTTGATCCAGGCTTCTCTAATATTCTGAATTCTTACGTGACATCTCTGACCTCTGTAAATTCCGTAGATGGGGTAACCTGGGTCAAACTATGAAGAAAAATATTCCATACTCATTTCACTTTCCCTCAGCTGCATTTCATTTGTTTTACAACTTGTGTGTTTTTTTTCACAAATAAAACTATGTAGCAGTTAAAGAATTTGAGTGCCTTTACGAATACACCTATAATTATAACAGATCTATTATGAACCTTAAAATTATTCTTATAAATGAACTAATTACTGTTATTATTATAATAATTTATTATAATAATGACAATGCAAAAACATATGCTTATTTAACCCAAACTCCTCTATTTAGACTCAGTCAAGTACGGAACAGAATCCTCTCACCAAAGGGTTACTTGAGTAAGCAATAGGGAGCCCAAGATGTTGAAGCAGAAGTGTGCCACATACCATGAACTGCCTTGTGCCGTGGCCTTGGTATCTTGTGGTACATCTCTCAACTGAACAGCAGGTGCAATGAGCCTTTCATTTCAATTACATGCGTTTACAGAATGTTTATGTGTTTCTGACACTCTGTGTACGCACTTCCTATTTTGATTTTTTTTTTCCTATTCAGTTAAGGGTAATCGGAGCCATACTGTTATTCATAGTATCTAGCCACTTTAATTCTGACATAAAATATTTTTTTTCTAATATGAAATACCTACTGGTCATGGTTCATCCTGTTTCTTTTCTCTGCAGACCTGAACACGTATTTCAGCCATATACAGCCATCCATTTGTAGCTGTTAAGGGTGAGTTGTGCAATGGTTAGCAAGTCAATGGATGGTGAAGCGATTTTTCCCCTAAGAAATTGTGCAGTAGAGAGGAGATGCATTCAAGGGCTTAATAAATACCCACAGGGACAGTAAATTGCAACAGAACCAAATCATGTCTATTGAACAAAAACAAACAACAAAAAAGTGGGATCTTAAAGGCTTGAATGCAGAAGGAGGATGTTGCTGCATGCCATACACTGGACACCCCACTCAGTTCTATACCAGCACGTTGTCATACATAAACAATATCAAAATCGCAAAAACACTGACAACAGAAGACAGAAGAATTTGTTTTCATGGCACTTACTTTACCTAAGAACCAGGAATACATTCACCAAAATATATGGAAGAAAACATAAACACACAGTTAGTAAAGCGTCACCCACACCTTAAAGCAGTTCTGTGATGCCAGCTGCTGCTGACAGACACGCTACAATATGACCGGGCAACTCAGGGAAACATTCAGAAGATGGGTGGTGGAAGGGTGAAAGATTGAAAACCAGGGTAATAGTGATGGTTAGCAGAGCACAGCAGTAAGTGGCTGGCAAAGGAAATTCAAGATAGCAGGCAGGCAACTGACAGACAGCAGAGTGTTACTATCCGTGTGTATATTTAATGTATGCATGCGTGTGTAGGGGTATATATCTGTGAAAAAATGGTCTCAGCTTTAAGGCATGATACCCATTCACATTGAAATACATATTATTTATAAAATGTAATTATTTGCAGGCCTTCTAAGATGCATGCAACTGTTTCTGTACTAGAATGATTAAAATGAAATGAATGACAATTTGAGTACAGTATCCTACCACAGAAATTGGAACTCAACATATCCATGAGGCAAAAAGGAAGATAGTATGTTATTTACATCATGCTGCCAGTGGAAACCTCCTAGACAGCTTCCAAAAGGCAGAAATTTCTTCAGTGCTATAATCAGTTAATAAGAACCATTTATGCTGAAATGTATTTTCTTTTTGCTGCTATACGAAATTTTTTCCTCTCTTCTTGGGAACATTGCTGCTGTGAGAAAGACTTTAAAATAATAGAATGTGCAATAATTGGGCTTTGAGATTGTGATTGCTATGTGGAAGCTTTGAAGAAATTATCATTAAGATCCTTCAATTAGAATAAAACACAGCAACTCCTGTTTGCAGTGATTTCAGCTACAGACGCCCAAGTGATAGAGCGGTATCATCATTTCTATCCTGTAAAGCTTGTGCTGTCCTTCCTTAAAAGTCTGTGTTGATTTAAGGTTCTCTTCCCCCACAAAGTCTTTATGGCAGCTAGCTAGCATAGCTTTCAGATTTTATCTTGCCATATGTTTCAAGTTGTGTGCTTCGGTCTACATCTGCTAAGTATCTGCTATGGTATGGCTACAACATCAACTCAAAAACAATTGGGACTACAGCCTTTATAATAATTACTCTCTGCAGCTGTTGAAATCAGACTCTTCAAAAAAAATCAAAAAGCTGTAGCTGTTTTTTCTCTCTCACTCTCTTTTATTTTAATCTCAGGCAAAGACTAGCATGGTTGATGTGACTTTCTGGTTCCTTTTTGAATTGTAAAATATAATTAGTTTTTTTTCAATGTATAGTATAAACCCATATTACTTTATACTATGGAATGAAGGTATATCTGGTTTTTGACATGATATGTGATTAAAGAGAACCCTGTGTGGAAAAAGATTTGCAGTATATTACACTTTATGTATTAGAAGTCTCATTTGGAAAACTATATTGACTATCTTTTTACAGAGAAGTTCTGCTTTTTGAAGAAATTTGCTGGGTTGCCAGAAACCTAAGAATATATTAATAACTAAAACCCTAGCAATTTGAAGCTTCCTTCTCTTACGGTTTACTAAGGCATTGATAACTTATTTTCCTGAACAGCTAGAGAGTTAAAACCACCTATCCTTTAACCATGTATGTTCAGGTACATCGAAGCTGAGAAATGAGTCACAAGTTAGAACAAAACTAACTTTCAGTGTGATTCTGTAGTTCATACAGAACTGTACTACATTAATTCTTTTGTCCTCTGAATGCAATATCGATTTTTATCTGTTTCAAATGGTAGCTCATAAGAAAATTCAGTTGGAAGGGACCTCAGGCAGTCCTTAGTCCAGGCTCCTGCTCTGGGCAGGGTCAGCCAGTGGGCAGCACAGGTCATTCAGCTGGGTCTGGAAAAGCTCCAAGGACAAAGCCTGGAGAGCCTCACAAGGAACCTGCACCTGCAAAGAATAAGGTTTCCTTATATCCAGTCCGAACCTCTCTTCTTTTCAACTTATGTCTGTTGTCTCTTGTCCTCTGACGATGTAGCCCTGCTAGGAACCTGGCTTTGGCTCCTCAATAGCCTCCTCAACAGCTATTGGAAAGCTGTTCCTAGGTCCTCCCTGAGCCTCCTCTTCTCCGGTCTGAGCAAATTCAGTAGTAATAACATAAAACAAGAATACCTGTATGTATTAAAACAATAACGATGGACACAAATGGTGCTATTATTGCTATTAAACACAACTATAGGCATACCGTTCCATAGTTATGCGGGGGGGAAAAGTTTCTAGTCTTAGTGGAAATCAGCTATCTAAACACTTGCATCTAAACACAGATTTTCAGCAATGACAATGTAAGAAAACACATTACTGTCATCACAATCTGAACACTTAAAGCTCCTGCAAGCATAACAACTTGCTGTAAGCATGTGAGTAGCCACATCTGGAATATTTTCCAACTTAAACCAAGCACATACATGAATATTTTCAGTCATGCCTAAAGATGTATATTCTAAGAAAAAAAAAAAGTAGGAGGAACAAGCACTGGGATAAAGGATATGTGCATAATGATCAAGTTCATTTTAATAGTGAAAGCAGCCATTTTCTGTTTTAATGGTTTTAGAGGGCTGCCATAGGAGCCTTACTACTTTTTAAACTATTTTAAATTTCATTATTGTTCAACAAGATCTTCTTGTGTGTGTAATTACACTGCTTTGAAACACGCAGAATTTGGCCCTTGCAGTAGGAAGGCAGGAACCCAGAAGCTAGTCTGGAAACACTGAAAGCAGAACATGCACTGGAAAGACATTTATTTAACTGTTCAGCTCTTCATTTAAAATGTGGAGATGGAAACCTGTGCTGGAGTGAAGCTGATGTGTTGTGAAGATAAGGTCTACAAGGTAGGCAGGGCACTAAACGATGTGTTCTGCTAGCCAGCTTCATGTGAAGTCAGCTTAAAAAACATTACAGACATTTTCTGCTTTTGGCTACAGTCTAGATACGACAGTCTGTACATGTTCAAAGCACTGTATCAGTTTTAAATCTCTCTAAATACATATATCTAATATCTGCATAGGTATAAGCATGAGTTAATGAGAAAAATGTACTAGGACTTAACAGACAAAAGTTTATCTATCAAGCTACTGCTGCCTTTTTCTTCATCATCATCTGTGCATTTAAATGCAGAGAAAATGTATTTAAAGACATCATTTAGAAATACACATGAAAGTAAATATTAGCCTGTGTTCTAAATCCAGAAACTACTATTTATGGAAAACATACATAAAAAAACACCTGTAAGAATACAGAAAATGGATCACATTAAGCCAAGAGCTTTCTTTGAACTCTTTCTAGAGCATATTCAATATTGCATTTCTCACTTCCAAAATTCCCACGGGAGCACCACATTGAAGGCACAGGAGCTGAGCAAGAGGGCTGCTCGAGTTTCTTATGTTTTAATGAATGGGTGTTCAATTTTTAAAGTAAGATACCAAGCCAATATTTAAGTAACAATAGTTTTCTCTATTTGTTTTCAGGGCCAGGGTGAATACGATAATTACATGAAGCAAATCTTAGCAAGGTTACTCCTCCTTTCTCTGTCTGTCTTTACTTTCTTTACCAATTGAATGTAGACTAGAAGCACATAACATTTATTATGGATAACAACATTAATTCTCAGACCTCATAGCAAGGAACCCTCAGTGATCCGCACTTATTTTTCTATGCACCAGCAAACAAGCTATAAATCTTATGAACGTTGTTACTAATATCCCTATCTTTTCTAGTAATTACAAGCAATATCTCAAAAACACAGTTGCCTATCCACTCCTACGGTATTGTGGTACAGTTTGATAATTGTAGCTCTACAGGCAGTGGAGAGTTCAAATGATGTTTCAGTCTCAACAAAAAATTGATAATTTCGTCAATTGCTAGAACTTATTAAGGAACCCCAAGCCCTTTGTTTTACTTGTCATTCTTCGTGTCACCTTATTTTTTTCCAGATAGAAGGTGTTAGCATAGTAAGATAGGGGGAAAAAAAAAAAGAAACTAGAAATGATAGAAGTGGTACTGAAGTGAATGCTGGGTGAGATTGCTCATGAATAGAGATGTCAACTTGTTTAATGGGATTTTAATTGGTTAAAAAACACAAAATAAAGACATGACTTCCCAAGTCCTGGAGGCATGCTAAGTAACCCAGGCACCAAAAAAGCTTAGATGAGAACTTGCTTGTGGCCTGTACACACTTAGCACAAGCAATAGGACGTCTCTCTAAAGTAAGACAATCCTATTTGGAGTATTAGAAATCAGAAGTACTTAAAATGGAAACAACATCTTGCCACCATTTAGAAATATGGCAAAAGGAAACCAACAGCAAAAGGGAACCAATGTTTTTACTCAGTGGCTGCCGTGTCAGCTGTTGGTGCTAGTTATTAGTTTGAGAGCAATAGAATAAGAACAGCTCAGAGTGGGTTAACTTCCCAGTTATTCCCAGCGTTTCATGGAAAGTGCGTTTTTGAAGCCTATGTAGTTGTACTCAGACTAAAAGGCAATGTCAAAATACTATAAAATATTCCAGAGGTTATGGCCTTGGTTGGAATTCGCTATTAACAAGGCTCTTCGACTCTTAAGACAAACAGGACAGATTTAAGTGAGTGTAAAAGTAATTCTTCGGATCAGCAATAATTTATGTAAAAATACCAGTGCCTTTTGACGAGCCAGCTCCCTGAAGGAAAGTTTTGATATACATAAATTAATGAAAAGTAAAAATCTTAATTTCATATTAAATGCTACAATATCTCTGTTTCTTTAAGACCACTTTGCTTATACTCCACAGGAGTGTTGTTAAGAATGATGTTGCCCCTTGAACATGCCATTGCAGTAAATCAAATAACCAAAATAAATTAACTGTGGACGGCAGTTATGTTGAATATATCTTACCAGGCAAAGCTTTATGTTTAGTATTAGATTTTTTCTTAAACTTACTTTCATAAAGTAAAATAGTTTTAAAGCTAATAAATTAAAAGACCAAAAATAGGAGCTAACAGATGTATAAGGCAAAAGTATATGTATCTCTGCAACTCAATCTCTCTATTCTATTTTTTTATATTCAATTTTCTACCCACTATAACTGACTCATTTTTCCACCTTGTTATAAAAGGAGTTAGCTCTGAAATTGCTGTATTGGTGATAAGAGGGGAAGGAATTTCCAAAGTGAATTCCAATCTACTGTTTAGTGCAAAGCTTATATACTCACATACATGTTTACATATATCCACTGCTACTGCGTTCCATGTGTTCAAACAGCAGGAGTCATCAGTAACAGCACTTGCCCTGCATGGGGAAGACAAAAGCCTTTGGAAAACCAGCAGCCAGTTCTTATCGACCCTCATTATAGAAAGAGAGGTTATTTTCAAGCAAATTCCGGAGGCAGAAACAAGACCGTGATGACTATAGGGCAGGACTAGTATTTATGGGACACACTAGCTGTTCCTAAGTCTGCTGCAGATCTTCTGGATGACTTTAGACAAGCACATGACTGCCTCATGACTCAGTTTCCCCATCTGAGTAATGATACTCGATTTCCCCACAAGTAATGATACTGACATCCCTTCTAAAAGTACTGTTAGAACTGTGGATGACGAGCACTTCATAGAAGCTGTGTTTAAGTATTATTATTCTTTTTTTAAAATTTGATAGGCACTTAGATTTGAGTGAGATAGATGCCATCTCTAAGCACCTCTCCAGATCTCAGAACTCGGTTCATACAGTATAAAAATGGCATGGCTGTGCCATCCTCCATGTCATTAAGCAGCATGTGAAAATGTGACATTAATTCAGCATGAGCTCAATTAAAGAACTCAAATCTCTCTGGCTGCCTTGTTAGTGGATTTTGCTTTTCAAGGGGTTCATGCCTCTCCGAAGTGATATGATTTGCAAAAGGCAGCCAACAATGTATGCAAGATTAGTTGCAGTGGTTCAAAGAAAAGTGGAAACCTTTCTGCTTAACCATTCACTTCTGCAATCTATTACTGCATTTATGCCCTTCTAGATTCCACCTCAGTTCTTGGAAAGCTGAAATTTTGTACACTGCTGCCCTTTTTCGGTGAAGCAAATTCTAATTTCCTAACCTATGTAACACACACACACACAGAAGACTCTTATTAAACGTCTGCATCTTCTTTCCAGTTCCTTTTTTTTTGACCTTTTATTCATGTGGGAAAATATAATCAAAGATTTATACCTGAAAAACAGGTAAGTGAATGTGTGCAAGGTCTAGTAGAATTGTGATTAATGCATTCATTTTCTCATGTGCCTCTGTTTGTTTAAATAGATTTTACATCTGCCTTACGAAGAGCTGCAAGCAAAAAAAAAAAAAACAGTTTTAGGATCAAATGGATCTTCATCATACATCTTATACTTGTAAACTTCTTTATTCTTGTAAAAATGCATCTTCATATCTTGCAATATATATTGGACATACAATTCTGTTGGTGAATAGGTGGCATAACTGCTATTCTGTGTATATCACTATCTATCAATAAAGCTATATAAAGTCATAACAAACCTGTTTACTTGTAATAACTAGATCACACCTTTGCCAGAGAATGGATGGAAAATCCTCCTAACGTAAACAGAAAATCAGCCATTGGGCTGCGCCATGTTCTGGAAGGAAAAGATTACAGGTGAACTTCCAAGTCAAAGCCAAATTTCATATTGTGGAGCCCAACATCTAGTGGGTAGGAGACTCCACAGTGGAAACGAAGAGTCAAGGCATTCACGGTGAGAACCAGGAGAAGATGCAGAGGAAGTGTGGGGAGAAGGACGAACTGGCAGATTAAACGCTGCTTTGCTGTAGACAAAAGCGAGCCCAGGAAACCAGGAAGATCCCGGTAAGTGTGCCTTTGGGACAACAGTTTTGTTGGGAGGATCTGAACTCCTTTTGCTGCAGTCAGCTTCTGCTTTGCAGGACACTACTAAATAGACCTGGCAAAATATGTTCATTGGTTATCCACACTTATCTGTCGCTCTCAATACTCCCTAAGAAAAGAGCTCCTGCAGTGTTGCTTTGGCAGCTGCACTGATTACTTTAGCCACTGTGAACACATCACTGCTGCCCCAGGTAGTCTATTTAATAAGGATGCACCATCCACGGGTCCTACCTTCTAGGATGTAACTCAACACTAGTCCTTAGTCTAACAATCTGTGCTTGCATCTTCTGCCAATAAGTGCAGGGCCATAAATTTCCTTCCCCAAGACATCTTCATAGTTTCCCGAATATAACAAAAAGATCATTTTTACCAGAATTCATCTTCTACTTTTATTTCTGCAAATCAAAAGTTTCTTCAAGTTTGATTTTATTCTTCACACATTTTTTTGGCTTTAATCTAAACTTCTGATGCACAGAACACTGTAACCTACTAGACTGAACCACGATATTTTGTTGGTCACCTTTTGATGTGGATGAATTTTTATTTATGTTGAAATATTTGCTATTGAAACTAGTTTAAAAAGATTTGCTGGATGGATCCTACAATTTTCTTTTTTTTTTTTATAGATGCACTGTTCTGTAAATTTTTATAGAACATCTTTCCTGCATTTTTGACATGCAAAACAGCAGACTTTAAGACCATTTACATTAAAATTTTCTCTCTCCAGAGAATCATGTCAATCTCACGATGCCTCATAGTCCCATTTGTGAAACAGGAATGACATTTCTCTTTTCCTTTCAGCCATCCTTTGCTCATCCTGTCTATTTAATCTGTAAATTGTAGTAGCAGGGGCTTCCCCCTACTCTGGAATAATAAGAGCTATTTAGGGAGAATCTTGTCATTTCAGACCATTTAGGGCTGTTCCAATACAATATGATATAGTAAACATCTCTCTCCTACATGGCTAATACCCACACCCCACTTTCAGTCTCTCCTCATGTCCAAATCTGTTGGTACATTTCTATTGATTTGATAATAAAAACCTGTTTTCAATTTATAATAACTGTATCCTCCTTCTTGAGGGCTAATTTTATCTTCTGAGGAACCAGTGCATATAATAGAGATGTTCCAATACTTTTCCCCCAAGCTGTGTTGCAATCCAATCAGTGCAGTCTTGAAAGCCTTGTAATATTCAAGTATTAAAAAATAATTTACAAAATAAGGCTTGGCACAAATACCCAGGTAAAGAACAGAGGATCAAATATATTTTTCCAAGGAAATGGCTGTTCAACAACATGGCTCTGTGGAACATGTGAGCAACACATGGCCTTTCATTCCTTCAAAATCATCTCCATGGATTTAGGTAAGAATTGCTCTTTCTAATGTGGGAGTGTTGACTGCAGCACAATCGGGGCAGACACACCGCAACAGAGGTTGTAACTGATGCTGCAACAGAGTCAGTGAGTTCATTTAAATGATTCTGCATAGGGCCAGGTGGAAAAGCATCATAGATTTCCCACGGATCCTCCCCTCAGGTTAATGAATGAAAACAAGTCATGGTCGAAGGCCTGCAGCATGAGAAGTTCTGCTACTACCATCGAGACTAGAGAGAAAAACTGGTAAGTAGGACACATGCTGGGGGTTGATACAATCCTTGCCACTTAGGGAAACTGTTCTGGTTTGGGATGTACAGAATCTAGCATGCCAGCATTGCAGACTAATGGGAATTTGTACTATCTTTTTATTTTAATTCCTACTTTTCACTTTGCTACGCCTTCTTAATCCAGTTCTTATTTTGCTATGTTACCCACAGAAGCAGTATTTGTAAGGAGCTGAATTCTGCAGCATAGTGTAACCAACATACCTGGGATATTCAACACTAACTCATCAATCTTCATCCCTTGGTCCAGGTTCTCTGGTTCCTCCAAGACAAAAACAGCAGAAATCTGCTTCTGAAGGAGGGCTAACAAATGTTCTTTGGCTCAAGTGAGATTTGAGCAGGCATGGCAGGCTTCAAGCTATCTGCTGCCCTGTCCCTCTTCCATAGAAAGACCTATAGGCTGCTGTGAGCCTCACCATTATTTTCTTAGACACAAACAGAGCTAAAACCACTTGCTCCCTATTTACATGCATTGAGTACAAGCGCAGACCAGCCAAGGATTTATCCCATATTACCTAATTTTCCACCATTATAAAATTATATTCTGTCAAGAATACTATTGCTTTCTACTGTCCTACTTGTGATATAAGATGATGAACTACAAAAAGGTGGCAATAGGTAGCCTCCTAAAGCATTTATTTTTCTAAGTTAATCTTTGTTTTTTTTGGTTTTCCTTTTCCAGCTTCACATTTTTGATTTCTAGTTTTTGGTTCTAGCTTCTTTTATCATTAGGTCCATATTGATTTTATATTTTATCGCAGCTAAGAATTATGTGGAGATGGGACAGGGCTAAAGGGATTGTCTCCCTGTTTTCCCTGATGGACATGTCATCAGTCTGCTAGACAGAAGGAGCTATGAACATGACTCCATTCCAACTTTTCCACTTTTTGCCTTCCAAACTTTCTGTTGAACATACATCCCATAGCGTCCTCATAGGCAAGCTGAGGGAGTGTGGGCTACAGGGACAGTGGAGGTGGATTCAGAACTGGTTGAATGGCATCGCTCAGAGGGTAGTGGAGTCCCCCAGGGGTGAGTCCTGGTCCCAGGACTACTAAAATGATTAAGGACTGGAGCATCTCTTAACATGAGGAAACACTGAGAGAGCCTGGAGAAGACTGGATAGGATCTTAGCCATGTGTGTAAGTATCTCAACAGAGACTGTAAAGAGCATTGGGCAAGATCCTTCTCAGCGGTGCCCAGTGACAGGATAAGAGGCAACGGGCACAAACTGAAACATGGGACATGAGGAAAAGCTTCTTCGCTGTGAGGGTAACAGAACATTGGAACAGTTTGCCCAGAGAGGTTGTACAGTCTTAATTCTTGGGGATATTCAAAAGACATCTGGACACCATCCTCAGTAACATGCTTCAGGGGACTCTGCTTGAGCAAGGGGGTTGGACCAGATGATCTCCAAAGGCCCCTTCTAACCTCACTAACCTCAACTATTCTGTCATTCCCTGATTCTGTGATTTTTCCCCATTCTTTAACCATTGCTTTGTTAAGGAGATCTGGGGAAACTGCTTATGTCTTGAGGCTTCTGTGTCATCTCTGTCCTTACATGCTGTCAAATGCCCAATGCTGTCACAAGCCTTTGAATTCCTCAAATGAAAGGCAAGACAGAAGTACTTGAGTACCTTGTTTACAAAGGTGTTGTGATTTGAGGCCTAATCAGCATGGATAAAAAAATGCTGAATATAAGTATTAGATTTGATAAAGCAGGTGATTTTAAAATCACACAGCTCTTCTCAACTTATATATATATAAAAACAGTGATCTAAGTAAGAATTTGAAATTTTGGGCCAAAATCAGATCTCTGTAAAAAGAAAGCTACAATTAATTTCTGAGTACGAGGATATTTAGAAGGTCTACTGGTGTTGATGTAGGAGATGGCATGAGTGGCTATGCCCATCTTTGCTCTGCTGGATTGCTTCCCCAGAGGATCTTGTCAAGGGCCCTCCACAAGGAAGGACACCTGCAGATGACTTCAGAACGCCCCATTCACTCTATCTCACAGTCCAGAAGGTGTTTGGCATCCTCACTGCTGTCCCAAAATTGGCTCCTATGCCAGTTTATCTGGTGTCACGTAATCCCCAAATGATTACGGATTGCTGCCTGCCTGACAGCACTGTAGTACAGATGAAAGGAGGGTGCAGGCCAGAAAGGGCCTCTGTTCTTCTCTGTTGCTTTGCCAGCAGCTCATCTGTACTTGCCCTGGCAGCATAGGTAGAAGCAGACAACAGAGGCCCTGATGTGGGTGTATTGCCATGACAAAGCTGAGAGTCCATTTGGTCCTACTCTCAGACACAAGTGACAGCAATGGAACAGACAGGAAGATGTTTCAAGCATGAAGCTGCAGGCAAGATCATTCTCACTCTGCACAGCCCTGTGGAAAGGCCTTCAGGCCTAGGCCAATTACCCCAGAAGCAACTTCCCAAGTCCAGCCTGAGCCCTGCTGAGAATGGTGCCTTGCACGGCTTGAGATCGTGCATGGAAACCTGGCAGACAGAGCAGCCGCAGGCAAGCACAAGGAGCCGGCCAGAGACACCCCACAGGGCAAGGAAACCCATCAATGCCCTCTTTCTCCAGCCAGCACAATACTGACTGAGAAATTAGAAAACTCTGCTTGAATCGTACCACACTGTGGTCTTGCTTGTTCCTTTACAGCTTGGCAGCATTGCATGTCTGATTTTGCAGCACTGGCTTGCAAGGTGTTTGCTGGCAAAATGGGATAAGCCAAGTGTAGCATGGGCTCAGCCACTTCCTACAGTATTAGGGTGTCTTCCTCCTACAGCCAAGTAGCAATAAGGACTAGAAGGCATGGAAGGTCACATAATTTGGCACAAAAATGGGGAAACACTGTGCAATCATTTTAGCAGTGTTAACAAATTTGTTCTTTGCGTTAGAGCTGTGTTGCATCTATGATATATTACATGCCACTCTTTGCATGACACCATCATGTACCCTACTGGATTTGCATATAAAAACCCTTTCTTTTCCCTTGAAAAGCCATTTTCATCATGAAAAAAAGACACCTGATCTAAAAACTGTACTTTTTTACCTTCCTCAAAACTGTTTCAGAGAAAGAAGGAAACTGAGCCTTCAAAAAAGGTAAGAAGACAGCATAGCTGAGATATATACTAGTGCAACCTAAAAAAAAGAAAAAAAAGGATTTTGTTCTTTACGCACTTTATTAATATGTTGAGCCTTTTGACTTCTCTTATATCTTCTATTTATAAGATCTGTTTCCAGTCTGTTATCTTCACTCCCAACCCCTTTTGTTTTCCTGAGGCAAGTTGCAAACTTTTAAAGACAATTCTTGAAAATTCTTCCTCCCACTCATATTTGTCAAAATATGGGTGGGTATTTTCTATATAATGTAAGCCAAATGCCATTTTAATGAATGTTTGTACAGTGCTGGTCCTTCCATTAAATTATATATATAAAAAACAGGTGTGTTGGACACAGGTAATAGGAAAAAAAGTTTATTTCAGGAACTTAATTGCTATGCTGATGACTATCATAACAAAACTCTCAGACACTTGCTGATTGATTTGAGTAAGGTCTCTTTTTTTTTTTTCTTCAGTGAAGGAATACTGGAAACACAAAGTCCAGGTATTCTTCCAATGTGAAGTGTTTGTTTCCTTCTCTCCCACTACCCCCACCACATGCCTACATCCCATTTACTTAGATCAGAGACCAAATCAGAGAGTGCACACAGCTGCAGTAAGTGCCCTTTCCTCTTTGCTACCATTGGCCAAACGGCCATTCCTAGCATGGCACTGCTTTTAATCCCTTTTCTACCTGTGCCCTGCACTTTTTGTGTGAGATACCCTACAACCTAAACCTACCTAGCCTCCTTACCACACACAGTAGACTTTGGCATCAGATATCCTAACTTGATAAGCAAAATGGCTCGTGCCAAACATGACTATTCCTAAGACACAGAAGGTGGCTTTCTTCTAACACAGCCTGTTCCTCAATGAAGCAAAATCAGCAGAAAGGTTTCAGCAAGATTTGGCTCAGATTTGCAAAGCGTTCTTTTAAAAGGTATTCCAGTGACGAAGGGTGCAGCAAGTACCTTGTGGATTTCCCAGCTGTCTTAAAAATATGGTCCAAGTCACTGACATAATTCCTGTAAAGATTTCATGGCTGGCGGTATGGACTACATTCATGTTCAATCTTTGGTGAAAAAAAAAAGACAAAAAAAGAAGAAGAAATGTTTATCAATATAAATGACTCAAGAATCTATGCACACGCATGCCTCTGCTGAATTAACAACTTTATCTGAACAATACCTAGCTAAACTAACAGCAAGTAGCTTACAGAAATACAAGGCTGGGCAGTGCCTTCAATAGCTGTCTTATACTTTAACTGCAGCATCAACAATGGAAGATTTCCATTTGCAGACTGTCCTTTTGGATGCTGAACCAAATAGCATGCACAGTTTCATTGACATTATATTAACTATCGAACCCTGAAGTTTATTCACTCAATACTCCTAATGGATTAAATTGCCAGATGCGCTGAGCAGTCCTCTATCCAACAACATGCCGTACTATTCTTGCTAGAAATTTGCTTTCAACATAACTATGCTATACATCTGTTGTAAATGGAAAGTGATATTTTAGTTTAACAAAAACTCTTTGTTATGATGCACAATCCATTATTAATGGATTACACTTTTAATCCATTTGTCACATAAATGCAAAATCTGTGGTTTGATAGGATTAAGCATCTATCAAAGAATGTTTTTATTATTAGTGCTTTTCAGTCAGAGTTATTTCCTACAGAAGAATAATTTTATACTAGTAACTGTTTTAACTTCTTCAAAGAAAGTGTTTATTTTGAACTTTAAAGACAGGCAGTTGCTGTTTTCCCAGCAGATCAGTGACTCACTCATTCTCCCATTAACTTCAATGGGAACAGGAGCATGCCCCAAGTATATAATTTGTAAAAAACAAATCTATATTCCATCAACCCAATAGACATTAAAGGAATTAATTACAAATCTCAGAATTGAGGATAGTTGAAATGACATAGCACATAAAGATATCTTTGATAATTATCTTGACAATTTCTAATCACATTTAAATTCCAGCAAAGTTATCAAAACATTTGAGTAATCTGAGCTTGAGATGTTTTCTATTTACTCAGAATTTAAAGAGCTCCTTTCAAGTGAAAGGTAGAAACAGCTTTGAAGAGAAATGACAAAGTAGTGAGGAAAACCCAAAACAAATCATACTTCTGATTTAAGTATTGTGTCCTTGATGTAATTTTCCACACTTCTCATATTTCTTACAGACTTTTAACAACACATTCAGGATGGACCTGGGGGCAAAATAGTCACTGAAGAATATTTTTTTGAATAATAGCTTAAGCATAAATTATAAAAATGACTCTAGATGTTTCATCAGTTTGAACCTTGTCGTTCCGTAGTGTAGTTTCATAGCGTTTGCATTATTTAAATTATTTGCGTCATTCAAAGATTTCTTCATTGCCACCCCCACTGAGAGAAAATACATATTACTCACTATTTTGATGTGAATAAGGGAATGGTTTATCACCTACATTAAAAAAAAAATGCTTGGATATTATTTAATGTCCTAATCCAGCAAATCATGTAATTTTCTGCACAAATTGACCTCACTATTGTCATGTTTAAAACAAACCATATGCTAAGTGCACCACTGAATTCTAGCTTATAAGTCTTGCCCTCTGTGTTTCTTTACATTCATGTGAATTTAAAATTTTGACCTTTCAGCCTTTTCTCCCATCTTAGAAACCTACTAGCTTGAACAGGTTTGTCCATGTCAACAGTGATTTCAGGATCAGGCCCTTAATTTGTAATGTATTAAATTGTTGCAGAAACAGCGAACACTCTTAGAGCACTAGAAGATAAAACACTTAATAGGAGCACAGGCCTGAACTGGATTAGGCAGTCATCACAACCTACTTTCACACAATACGTCCCTTGAGACTTTGAGGGGGTCTCCAGGTTCTGCAGTAATAAAAATACTAAATACTCCTGTCTATGCATATTAGGTAAAGGCTTTCAAACATGTGAGAAAACCTGGAAGGAAAGCCGCCATCACTTTCAATAGGAAGACAAAAAATTTTCCTGATCTTAAATTAGCATTTTTTGTATCTGTTTATTAATATATCCCATGGAGAGGAATCTGCTCAGTTTAGGGAAAAAAAATATTTTTGGATTTGAATGCATAGCGTGACTTGCACACGGAGACAATAACACTGCGAAAAAAAAAAAACAGAGGATGTTTTGATTTGAAGACAGTGTTTTAGACTTCAGCTGCTAAAAGTGAAACATCCTCATTCCATTTTACAGGCGGAAAAAAAAAAGTACACGAGAAAAAAAAAAAAAAAACACGCGGGCTGCACTGTTTTAAACTCGCTCCGTGCTGTAGCAATGTTTGCGCGTCCTCAGCCCTGAGTCACCACGCTCGCACTTGCAGGCTCGGCCGGCTTAAGCGCGGCTCCAGCCTGCGGGAGTTCTGGGGAAGTTCCTCGCCGGCAGCTCGCACCATCACATGGCGGAGTGAGATAAGACACGCTCGTCACTCGGCGCTCAGAAAAGCCCCTCGGGGGGATCACACGGTGCCGCCGAGGTAGCCGCCCGCAGGGCTGCGCCGCACGCAGCACCGCGCGGAAGCAGCGAGCGCAGCGCGGCCCCGCACCGCCACCGCAGCGAGAAGCCGCGGAGCCGGCGGCTCCATCCCAGCCCAGCCCATCCCGGCGCGGGGGGCCGGGACACGGTGCCAGGGGCGGGCGGAGGGGCCGAGCCGGCTCCGCCTCCGCGGCGCCGCTCTCAGTCCTGGAGCGCCGCTCGCTGCCAGAGGGGAGCCGCCACCTGCCCCGGCGACGAGTCGCTCGCTCGCCGCTCGCCCGGCAAGGGGGAGAGCAGCCGCTGCCGCCGACGGGGACGTGACCGCTCCTGCTCCCGCCGCCCCGGGGAAAGAGTCGCCGCCGCCACCGCCGCCCGCCCTCGGAGGGCAGAAGTTGCCTCCCCGCTCCGCCGCCGGCGGGAAGAGCCCCCCGCCCGGTCCCGCCGCGGGCAGGCGGGATGATGGAGTCCCCCGGCGCCTCCCGCCGCCGCCCGCTGCCGCTCTGCCTGCTGCTCGGAGCCCTCTGCGTGCCGCCAGGTGAGCGCGCCCGCGCCGTGCGGCCACCCGCCGCCGTCCCGGTCGCCCTCAACTTCGCCGGGGGGCGGACGCAGGTGGCCGCGGCGGCTCTGCCCTCCGCTGCGCTCCTTCCCTTCCCCTCGGGCGCTGCCCGCGCCCCGCTGCCCCTCACCACCTACCGCCGCTCCGGGGCGCCGCGGGAAGGACGCTCGCGGCGCGCGGGCGGCCGTTGGGGCGCGCGGGCGGCCGTTGGGGCGGCCGTTGGGGCGCGCGCCGGGCCCCTCGCGCCGCCGTCTCGCCCCTGGCCCCGCTGCGCGCCCTCGGTCGCCACCGGCGGCAGGTCGGGCTCGAGGGGCGGCCGCGCTCGCCCGCGCCCAAGGGCCGCCCTGGGCGCTGGGGGAGCGGGGAGGGCTGCGGAAGCCCCGGCTGCTGCGGGAGCCTCCGGGCTCGAGGCGTTCGTAGGCGGCGTGTGGTAAAAACGGAGCGTGGAGCCCCGAGTCTGAAGGGGAGCGGAGAGGAGTTTGTGCGTTCGAGGCGGGGAGAGCCTCGGTGTTCCCGTGGAAAGAGCGTCAGCCTGTGGTAGCGCTCTGTATTGCTCGAAGGGAACGGCTTTGCCCTTGCGCGCTTGGCGTTGCAACGAGGAAGCGTTGGAGTTGTGTGGCGCTTCCCTTTTATTTCTTTTCTTTTTTTTTTCTTTTTATTTCTGGCCTCTTCCTTGTTCGTTATGTGGTCTCCGCTTAACCCTTTGCAGGCGATGTAGTCCCATCAAAATGGAAGATGTGGATGGGACCCTAGGAGATCTCTCTCACTAGCAATATTCTGATGTTCATGTAGTGCAAGCTTTAGCTGAGTCTTTTAAAAAAACTGAAAAACTACTAGAGCAATAGAGCAAGGCTGCTCGAGGCTTCCGTTTCCATTGGAATACTAAAAAAGCTGCAGAAAGAACCTGAAGGGAATGTGTCAAGCTGTTCTGCCAGGCTTTTTTTTCTGCTTTAGCAAGTACAGTATTTAATCACCGCAAGACTTACAAATGCGAGTCTCGGTGGCGGCGCTTACAAAGAACGCTCGTTTCTATGATGTAGAGAAACTCTTCAGGAAAGCTTATTCATTGTATGAAAATCTAAAGGTATGTTGAGATAAGCACCTTGGCTTCCAAAAAGCATGACTTGTCCCCATATGGAGTTTCATCCCAGTTTCCAATAAAGAAAATACGAAGTGATCTCACCGGGTGTTAACAATTTCAGATCTCTTTCTCAAGGCTTGCGTTGGGGAAGGGGTATAAAAAGATGGAACCAGCTATAACCTTAAGTAAATGGTTTACGTCCAACCTATCTAGTTCTTCGTGCAGTTCATTCCTTGTCCCTGCTATGAGAAGTTCAGTATAACTCTGTTCAACATGCATGCAAATACGTATTGGGAGAAAACAGCACTATATCGCCTTAATAACTCTTCAGTAACACACCAAAATGCCTGGAAAGCCAAAGTTAAAGTTTAACCCTTTAGTTTCCAATTGATTCTTTGAAGGCCAAAACATGTTTCAATATGAAACTATCTGTAAGAAGGTCCTAATATTATAGGGTATTTCAGGTTAGTTTCACCTTGTTATCTCAGCTGTTTCATGCTAATTTACTATCATCTGCAAGTAAGTTCTGGCTATATTGCTCTGTCGTAGTGTTTGGCTTTGGGCAATTTCATTTCAGGTTTACATGTGAAAAGCAATAGATAAGATATTAAAAGCATATTACAAGAGAATGTGTATCAGGTGTTGATCTCTTCAGCAATGCTCAAGTTTATTAGTGAATTCCTGTTAGAAGTTTTAGATTTCTTTGCAGAATAAACTACCTTATATATTAAACATGCAGATATATTACAAGATACAGATCTTTTATTTTTATATACATATGTAATATCTACATCAAGATATATAAGAAAAAAGAGGTGATCCAAGTTTGCTATTAGAAGATTAACCCTAGGCCAGATTAAATAGATACACTAATTAAAATGTACGATCCTCTAGAGGAAATAACTCTATGTGAAAGGAAAGTCAACTTTTAATCAAGAGCTAATCTTCATCCTTATCTCTCCCCACCTCTATGTTGAGTGATAATTATGAGGAGCAGAGTCTACTGAATTGCTTTAATACTAGAGATGTGTTATATATTGTTCTGCTACACAAGTGTAGTGAAACTGTGATGTTTGCTCATCTCATTCAGATGATGCTTACCAGTGCCTTCTCTTGACTGCTGTTTTTCTGATGCATCTGACGTGATGCTAGTCCAGGAAAACTATTTTTCCATATTAGAAAGAACACATGAACCCTCGGATTAGAAAGAACACATGAACCCTCGGATTTTAAGACTGAAGTTAGGAATCTACCACAATGTGTATATTTGTTTTGTTATGCTACGTTTCTGTGGTCTAACACAAAGTCGGCAAAGCCCAACTCATTCTCAGAAGTTAATCATTTGCTTTAAGAATGTTTGACTTGAAAAGTCT
This sequence comes from Tinamus guttatus, assembly GCF_059628265.1. Taxonomy (NCBI): domain Eukaryota; kingdom Metazoa; phylum Chordata; class Aves; order Tinamiformes; family Tinamidae; genus Tinamus; species Tinamus guttatus. The sequence goes on along the minus strand of NW_028288569.1, from coordinate 5,868,614 downwards.
CTCACACACACACACAAAAATCTTTTTTATCTCCCCCTCTCCTCTATTGTTTTTCTAGTGTTTCTTATAAGGCAGAGGGCAACAACAGAAATAATCCCAGTCTGTAATCTTAATTTCTTTCAGTATGAAATTTGAGATTCAGTTTCTTAAGTCCTTAGCAGGACCCAACCCATTGCATTTTTTTTTATGGAAAAAAATCTATTTTGTGTTCATTAAATAATTATGGTGAGTCATAGTTGCAGTCTGTGGAAGAGCACTGCCTTTTCTTATAGTGCCATTCACTGCTTTTCCTAAAATCATGCTGTAATCCTAAGGAGTAGTCCCAGAATAAGTGGTTCCAGCAGTCTCTGTAGTAGAAGTTCATTCGCTTGTCTGCGTCTTTAAGTTTTGGGGAACAAGATCTCTCAATATTTATGCAAGGTGATACGTGGATGGGGAAATGCAGAAAATACTATTAAATACTTTAATTACATGCTAAATTACATGTGTGATCAACATAAATTTACCTTCTCCACCATCTTACAAATGTGTTTTGTAGTCTTAAGTTATAGAGGGCTCGCTGCATGCGGATACCATGTCAGATCTGGTTTCATATGTATGGACAGGCCTGGAAGATGAGATCTTCTGCAGTGGGACCTTAATTTCAGTTTTAATAGCTTTAATGTCCAGCACAGCACTGCGTCCCTTCCTCCCTCCCACATCCCAGCCCTGTCAAAGGCACTTTTTTTGAACTGGAAAAAAAAAGCTATCAAAATGGTCTTGGGGTAATTCCTGAGTCTGTGGTGAAACAACAGCAGATCACAGAAGAGGGACCAGGTATGGATGAGTCAGGCCTATCTATATAAGAAAACTTAAAGTGCACTATGAGCCTGCTAACAGTTAAGAATGACTATGCTAACTTTTTAGGAGCTATAATTTGCAGCAATAGAAGGCTGTGCAGTATTCATAGTTTCTACTCTTTGTGACCTGTGTTAAATGACCACAGACACCATGGTCACAGATCAGCTGCCTTACGGTCTGGTCTGCAATGGCTTTCCTCCCACTGCTAATCCTATGGGAGGGCTCCTTTATGCTAGTGTGCTGACATGGGATTATTTATTTATTTATTAATAAAGTCTTGTTCAATTCTGTAAACAGAGAAATGACTTGTCTTGTAGACTGGCTTTCCAAAGGTATTTAACCTATCTGGAAGTATAATCCTTAGGCTCTTTGTTTGGTGCTCTTCAAGGTATTTTGAGGCTGACTAGTATATAGATTTTACTGTGGTAATACAATTGTATTTTTTCAAGGCTTTGAAAAAGTTATGTAAACTGTAAGGCCACGCTTCTAAGAGAACCGAGCACCTGTTGCATGTGCCAAATTCTCTCAAGTTCTTCTGCTTTCAAGAGAAATCACGTCAGTTATACTTCCATGCATCAGTGCTCAAATGAAAGCATTTTCAAGAATTGTAAATGCTGTAGATGATGATTAGAATTGACTTAAGTAGAATGTGATTTTTCCAGGGGGAGAGGAAAAAAAATATCCATAACTCTTGATTTAGTACTGTTGTATTGTCCTCAGTGAGGATACCACAACAATATGTGTTTTTGATCTAGATATTCTGTATCTTGATATCTTTAACATATGTATGTATATTTAGTATGTATACTAAAGGAATATCATACATTTTCATGTCTAATCGGCTTGACTTGTTTGTTTGTTTATTTTTCTTCCCTCCACAGTCTATTTTAGTGAAAGTGGCTTGAATTGCCACTACCCCAGTAAATGTTAATCTACTGCTCTGAAATGGTGGCTCTTTTGAGGAGTATCTGCCATGTTTAAGATGCAGTTGTTTTTCTTATCATACATATAAGTCTCCAGAACAGCAAATGAGTATTTAGTTATTAAAGCAAGCCCTGCATCTACTCAGCTGGTATTTTCTTCGGAGATAAAAACATGTCTCTTTAGTGGAGGGAAGGAGAAAGTGAGAAGACAGGTAATAAAACAGTGGAGAGAGAAACCGCACAAAGCTTCAGGGTATGAATTTAGGAGGTTACCGGTAGTAGAACAGTTCTGTAATGTTTGGTTAGAAAGCATGTGAAGTGCTTTCAATAGCAATAACTAGGGGCATACTAAGCTGTTCCCTTGATAACCAGTAAAAACTGCATTTAGTGATTTAAGAACTGTTGCAGCAATCTGTATATCTGTATCATCTGCTTTATATTAGGTTCTACTAGGTATAGCTAACCACTTGCTATGGAAGAAAAATGATAAATATTTGAAATGTGTTTTGCACTGCTGTTCTAAAATCTGTAGAGTTTTCTAACATTAAAAACTGGCATTAGCTATTTTGGTCCTAAGGAACAGCAATGACACATTTGTCAAACTTTAAACATCTACTCAGGTCTTAAGGGCTGCAAAAAGCTTCGGATTTGGAGTCCTGGTGAATCAGTGGAGTCTTAGGATGTGTTGGGAGCCCTGTGAATAGCTGTTGCTGTTCATTCAGATGCCTCTTTTAGTTAGTTTGCATATCAGATAATTAAGTCCTAGTTGGAATGTCTTTTAATAACACATTTTGATTTTGGCTGTAGTACGCTGTTGTGTGGGGGGTTTTCGTGCTTTTTTTGTGTGTGTGTGTGTTTTTTTTTCTCTTAATTTTTTTGTCAACTAACTCAATAGAGGGAGCTCCACTACCTTCCTGATAAAGGCAGCGTGTTTGTGCTCTTCTCAGACCTCTGGCTGCAGATTATGTTAAAATTCTTTTCCTTCACAGTGTTCTGAGCCATCGAGCTTTGTTTTTGAGAGCATCTTGCTCCTTGTTGCATGAAGGACAGACCTAAAGTGGTGGCTCGGAGATTTTTCTTTTCTGCTGCATGGCGATTTTTAAATTTTATTTTTTATTTATTTTTTAATAAGAATAATAATGGATCAGTTACTGATGCAGTTTTTCAGATGAGTTGCTCTTGCCTGTTGAGAGGCTTCAAGGAGAAATTCAAAGAGAACCGGAATAAAAAAGGTGCTTTCCTGGGGTGGATGATGCCAGGAGTGGTGTTACATGATAAAATACAAACAGGGTAAGGAGATGGTTGCCCTGAGTGCAGGGAGAGAGCTAAAGCACTTCCAATAAGCTTTGTGAAGCAACTTTTTTTTTTTTTTAAGTTTGTTTTAGAAAGTGGAGCAACTCATTTTTCAGTAACTCTGCGTTGATGGAGTTCATCCTGCAGGCCAAAAAGAGTTAGAGCTCTTATTTTAGAAGGACAGAAGTGAATGATGCCATTTGTCCCATGGGGAAAAATGATAAACATTCATATTAGGCTCTGTACCTGGGTGCCTTACAGAGAATACTCAGTTTATAGAGTGGGATTAGGGTAGCTGAACGTGAGAGTCTGTATAGCTATTTGAGGGGTAAAGCTCCCATTGCCATTGCTGATATATTTAGCTGTAGATTATGTAGAGAATTAGCCTAGGTAATGGCATACACTCAGTTCCTGGTATGAAAGTTTGTTTCATAAAAACTAGAAACCAGAGTGCTTTCAGCCAAGCGAGGCCTATTGCTTATTCAAGTAAAACCATGCTTGTTCAGTGGCTTATCCTAGTTGTTCTGGAAAGCAGAGATGAACTCAATGGCCTTTACTTGCAAAAGCCATGCATAGAATAGGAAAAGGAGGGGAAAACGCAGTATTTAGGAAAGTTTGGGAAGACTTTAATGCAGTTATTTAACTTTGGAAGAGAAAAGAATTTAAAATTTTGATTCCTTCATTGCTGATATTGCACATCAAGTTGTGTAAAAAGTGCATATAAATGAGATGATAGGATAAGTATTATTAATGGATGTTTTTTAATGTTATATACACTGTTAAAAAGATTTACTTTCTGAAACCAGGGAACTTTAAAGTTTCTGACAATGCCAAAAATAGGCCATGATGACAACTAGTGACATAAAACCTTAGTCATGAATTTAAGCTGGAAAATAAATCCGTTTTCCAGCTGTCATGTACAAGATGCAAAACCATCACAATACAAAATACCAGAATAAGAAAAAAAAGGATTTTTTTTGTTTACTCGTTTGTTTTTTGTTTTGTTTTATCAAGATTGCTTAAGCCTTCTCAGTTCTTGAAGTGTTGCAGGAGATTGCTAATCTCGAACTCTGCTCATCTACGTGCACTAGTGATATGCAAGCCAGTATTTCACCTGTTCCTCCCTCCACCCCGTTTTCTAGTTTATGTTGGTGAACGACATTTTTTTATTGTAGTTTTCTTGCACAATCAAATGAGCTTTCAGTAATACAGTTTGCTGTGTAAACAGTACTACAATTTGAAATAGTTGCCATTTTATATAAGCAAGAAATGACAGTCACTTCGCATGATCATAAAGCTACACTTTTCTATTTTTCTACTCTCAAAGTGAATTTTTATTAAATATTTAAAATGTCTAGAAACTACATTGCTCTAGTGGTTTATCTTTTGATGTGGTTTTTAAAACAGTGCTTTTTACCTTCTGGAGGAGGTAACTTCCCTAGTTTTCTCTGACCTTGCTCATCACACTGCTGTTGAATGATGCAGTAAGTTATTTCATTCTTCTGATGTTTAAGTCCTTATAATGCACCTTGAAGATTTAGGCCTAGAAAAGGCCCTCCGCCTCATGGAGAGGCAAATTCCTGTGTGCTTGTGTGAGAATTTCTGTCCTCAGAGCAAGGTTTCTTGATGTTTCCTGCATTTTCAAGGGTTGGGTCCTATCTCTGGTATTTCATCGAAACTCTGTTGTGACTTGAGATGACTTCTTATTCTGCTCGTATTCTTAGGAGCCCTGCAATGTTAAACCTGAAACTCTCACTTGGTTTTGGGGAGGAAGGACTGCAGAGCTTCTGAGGTACTGGAAAACAACTGGTGTGTTGTGAGGGTTTCCTTTGTGCACGTGGTGGAGAAAGGCAGGTGAACCACTCTTAGCTTGGAGTCACAGCATCTATTTAGTATCTGTTAAGCATTTTAAAATAGCACAGGCTGGTTTGGGTAGAAACTGCTTCCATCCTCGAGGAAGAGCAGAGCTCCCTGCCCTGCGTGGCTCTGTGCAGAGACCTGCATTGACACTGCTGGTTTCCTAGAGTGCCCAGGGTGGTTGCTTGCTTTCCAGTGCTTGGGTGGCACAAGAGGAGCTGCGTTTTTCCAGAGCTGGAGAATTTCCCGGATTTTGCTAAGAGGGGAGGCTTTTGTCTGCAGTCTGAACGGTGGCAAAGGGGTATCTGCATAGTTTGGGGTCATCATCAGTTCCTTCTCTTGCTCTGAATCGTGTGCGAAGGTCTCTGACTTGCTTTTGTTATCGTTGTTTCCATCTGCCTGTACAGCCATGATAAGGAAGGACAGGCTTAAGCGTATTCCGTGTGCTCATGATCCTTGGCACCGCTTCCATCGCACGAGGCGCGGAGGGATGAATAAAGCAGTGTATTTCTCCCAGGGAGTGCTGAATGGCAGAGCCTGAGCCGGGAGAAGCTTTATCCAGAGGGAACGATATCCGCACACGTGGTGGGAGAAGCGGGTGAGCCGTTTTCAGCTGGGATTTACAGGCTGGTTCTGTAAGATGTGGGAGTGTTTGAAAACTGAAATTGAAGGATTACCCAAAAAGCTGCTTTTTTTTTTTTTTCCCCCTCAGCAAAAATAGCGATCTGTGCAATTTCTCAGAGCAAATTATTGTCATGCCCTTACGTACAGGAGCCATGCCCTTACATACAGGAGCATGTATAAGCTTCATGCGGCTGCTTGCTCATTTGGCCAGTGCTTTGCATAAGTGGGTATAAAACCCAGCCTTCTTAGTATGCCGGAGGGCCTCGTCTTAGGTGTGGATTCTAATTCACAAAAGCCTTACAAATCACCCGCTTTCTCTCGCTTTTACACCAGTTTCTGGTCTTCCTTTGAGATGCTGTCAACTGTGAGCAGAAATGATTGTTCGGCAAATTCCTTCATATAAATGCAAAAGAGCAGGACATCGAGAAGGCAGGAGGCTGTGACCCCTTGTGAGGAGGCTTTCTTCAGATGACAGAATAAATATTTGTTACTTTTTTGTGGACATATTATACAAGCCAGGCAACCTTTTCTCATAACCACACGAGGAAATAGGTGGCTTATAGTTTGGAAGTTCTATAATAAGACATGACAAGCAACAAAGAAGTCTTGAGGGGGAGCCTGTTAATTGAGATCTTCAATGAAAACTTTACTTGGATCAATTAAATGCAATGTTATTTAATGGGAGAGGGAGCTAAAACTTTTTGTAAACCCCGGATAACTTTAAGAGGGGCTGTCTCTCTACCTCTAGGAAAGGAGGGAAAGAAAGGTCCTGGAAAAATATGTGTTTTATGCAGGAAGGAATACATGAAGGAATTACGCAGGGGTCGGGGGGGGGGGGTTGCACTTTTTTTTTTTTTTTTTTTTTTTTACTATTATCATTTAAGGGAGGAGGAGAGTGCTCTCTGGAACAAATTTCACTTTCCCAGCTCTGCTGTGTGGAGGCTGGGCTTTTCAAGCACTGTTTATAAGCAGAAGGAAATGGGGAATTAGGAAAGATATTGCTCGGGAGAGGTCACTGAAGTTAGTTGCTTTTTTTTTCTTTCCTTGCAGGTGTCAGTGCTTTCACACCCCTAAGTGAGGACACAAGTTTCACAGCGTGCAATTAATTGGCATGGATTTGAGTTTCTAACTTAAACTGTGGCACTCCAGTGACAGAAAAGCGTTCTGGGTTCTTATACCTTTTATTTTAGCTAAACTTCAAGCCTCGTGGGCACGTTGCCTTTCGCAGCTTGGAGATACTTCACTTGCAACCGCAAGGCTGCCGAATCCTGTGGGGGCTGCAGCTGCTGCGGGGAATGGCTGTCCTTAATAGTTGCTATTCTTGGCACACTGTTTGCAGGCCTGCAATCCCTTAGCTTTGTGCAAATCATATTTGTAGATATTTCAGACAGATTATATACTAAAGAGCTATCCTTGTATCCCTGGACAGTAAAGAGCTATCCTGAGTGTCTGAGTCTTGTGCTGTGGGACTCAGAGAGCTGGAATGTATATATGGTGAGGACCCTAAAAAGCTTATGTAATTACCAGGAAAAAAAAGCCCAGAGAAGTAGAAATGCCACCCTGTTTTCCAGGTGGCAGTAGGGATTCCTCAAAGGTGGCATTTTTCAGTCCTTTTCAGCAAGAAAGGACCGGGTTGAGTCCGTAGTGACTCTCGAGGCAGCCTAACACCAGCGGTCATGGTGGCAGCCAGCAGCTTCTGTGGTTCCGCCCTGGGAATGAGGTGCGTCCCGGGGGGCACTTGAGCTGCTCACAAGCCTCGTGGGGCTTGGGAACTGCTCTACTTGTTCTTCCTAGATGAAACTTTTGTATGTTGCCGACTTCGATCCCTCGTACTCCTGCATGGCATGCCGGTGTGGTTCTTTACAACTGTACGAAGCCTGTGCGCGGTTCCGCGCTGGAAAAGCTGGCTTCCTGCTCTTTCATTTGGAGGGGGTTCTGAACTTGTCTTCTGGGATCATAGAAAAGATTAAAAATACTTAAAAACAGAATACTGAAAATCTTGGCCAGTGTTTTTTTTTCTAGAATGTAGTGTTTTAAGAAAAAAGTGCAAGATTTGTGACCTTAAAGAAAACATTAAATTACATAATATAGACCTTTTTAATTTATGTATTGTTCTTGAACATTAGAATATGATTTTGGGGAGTATTTCTGATAAATAGTTTTTGTTGGTTTGTTTGCCAGACCTCACTGTCTCTGACTGTATAGTGTATGTATGCTTTCAGAGAGAGAAGGGCATAGAAATTAGAACAATTAAGCAAAGCTAAATATTTCGAACTGCAAGAAGAGTTCCTTGAATCTCTGGCAAGATGCATTAACCTAAAAGAAGAGGGATTGATTTATACTAAAAGTTCAGTTTTCTCTCACTGCTTTTTAAGCAAATGTTCTTGCTTGATGCACATAGAAGCTACCCGAAAGACAAGTTTGCCATCAATAACTGGTGCTCTGATCAACACCATAAGTCACTACGTATGTAGGGAATGACACGCACTAAAGACAAATCGCTTGCTTCAGGTGGGACCAAGCAAGTGTACGCTGTAAGGCCTGCAAAGGGTAATAACACAGCAAAACCACACAACGTTGGTTTTGCAACGTGGACTGAGAGGGATGGAATTTCATTTGACAAGGCCTGTGAAGGGATGGAGGCAGGAGGCAGTAAGAGCAAAAAGCAATAGCTATTTTGGTGCCTGGGAGGAGGTGTGCTGCATGCGTTCCTGTGCAAGACTAGCAGCCCTGCCTCTTGGATCCAGCTTTGCAAGTCCACTTTGCAATGATATGGGAAGCGCTGCTTGAGATAGAGCCCTTTGCAGGTGCGGGGCAGGAGGGAGGATGTTGAGAGCTTTGGTTACGGCTGTTTGGGCTGCACTGTAAGCAGGTTGGTTGAGACAGCTCTGGAGTAAGGAGGCAAGTCCTAGGCATAAAAGCAACAGTTGGATTTTATCGTTTGCAAGAGAAACTGCAGGAGAACAGAAACTTTCTGCTGATGCTTTCTGGGAAGTTACAGTATTAAGGGGGATCCTCTGCTGGAAGGGAGAGGCGCAGGGGCAGGCAGAAGAGACGCTGTCAAGCAAGGAGAGCAGTATTTCAGGAAAGCCTAGTTCCTGCCTTTGCCAACCTGCATCACCACGGGTTTCACTGTTACTCTGCGCCCTCCTTTTCCTTTTCCATGCTGTAGTTGGTGGGCTGTCGTCTTTGGTCAGACTGTATAATGCCGTGTGGCCATATTCAGCTCTTTATATTGCCCCTCTTGTCAGTCACACATTTTGGTGTTCTTTCAGCCTCGGCAAGCCATTGCCTTTCCTCAGTGATTTCTGCGAAGCTGACGTGTTCCTACACTTGGCTTACCTGGCCCGTGCATGTAAATCATTCTGAGAATGAGATTATCTAGAGTCATGCATTAATTTGAAGGAACCTTTCATATTCTGCTCTTAGGTCATTGCAGATAACCCTAAAGCTGTTCAGACTAAGGTCCCTTCCACCCCCAAGACTCTTAATGTTTTCTTCTCATTTTTGCAAGTGTCCTAGTATATGAAGCAACATGTCAGGAGAGGATGTCATATATTAAATAGAATCATTGTTTGATCTAAATATTCAACTCTGTCCTTACTGAGCTGTCAAATTTTCTTCAGAGTTACAAGTGTCTTAATCCATGATCAATTAAGATAGTCAAGAAATTCTTGTCTCTGGAACAAACAAGCCTGTATTTTTACAATGCATTTTTATTAGAGGAAATATTACAATTACATTGAGCCACAATATCCAGAAATTTTAAGCTGGCTCAATAATTTTGGGCCCTGATCCAGCATGTCTTTTGAGTATCCAACTTTAGAATTATTCAAGTATTTAAATATACTGCTGCTGAAGGGCATAATTCTTAGATTAGGGACAGGATGGCAAAAATGTCCCTGTTTGATTGCTGCCTTATGTTCTTTCTCAGTAAATACTCCTATCATGGCCCTGAGGGGGTACTAATTGATGACTGAATTGATGACTTGGATTCTGGATATTGTTTGCATCTTGCTCCATGTTTCTGCTCCTCCTGAAGAGGAACAGTTTAGGAATGGGATTCTCATTTTACTCTGGTTTGGGCTTCCAAAATACGGTGCGAGTGGTAGTTCAATTCTTGATCTCACTTCCTAAGCCTCTGATTTTAAGTTGCCAACACATGTTTTTTATATATATAAAAATATATGAGGAAAGATTTTTTTTGAGCTTGGCAGCAGGCAATATGCAGCTTACTAAGCTTTCTTGAATATAACTTTAAGCGGAGAAAAGGCTCCTATATAAACTGAGATTAACTCATCACAATTTTTTTATGACTGTTAATTAAAATGTGAGGAAATCCTTTAGAACAGATTTGCAGTTTTAAGACTTTTATGAGACTTGGCATGAGAGATCTGTTATTTTATAGTTATGCCTTTTTATTAGTTTTGAGATCAGAATATATTTAAATGCATGGCTGTCAAATCCTGTGATGATTTCTACTTTGTGTTGCAGTGTAGCTTAATTCGATTATGGTCCCATTCATGTGTTGTTTGTGCCCAACATATTTTCAAAGACATATTGTAATGGTTTATTGCAACTGCCATTTAAAATAAATTCCCAAAATCGTGTTAATTGGAGTTTTTTTTTTCAATGTTAACTTTCGGTGAACCATATTTTGCTAGATTATTGTGAGTAATGATCACTTAGGTTATTTCAGCTTTTCTGGAAATCAATTTCCAGGAGCTTGGAAGACTAAAATATGAGTGAGGGAAGGTTCACCGTGGTGAGCTACAAGAGATTTAACTCATTAAAAAGAAATGTGCTGACCTAAAAAAACCTGTAAAATCTTGGGTATACTGAGTGAAATAGTGATAGGAAGCAGGATATATAGAAAGTTCACTAGAGAAAATAGTACTTATTAAATTTTAGTGAGAACCCTGTTCTATTTGCAGAGGATTGGTGTGTGGGTAGGATATTGATTTGGCTGAGGATTCACTGTTGGCCAGAATTGGGTATGGTGCCTGTTACTTAAACTCAGGCTGAAGGAGTAATGAGAGCAAAGATCTTAACGGAGCTAAACAAATTCTTTTTGCCTTGCCTATAATGTCATGACAAGAAGAATCTCTCAATGAGAGCCATTAATCATCTCAGACCACAACCTAGAGTTCTTTAATGGCAGAATTTTCCAGTCCAGGAATAATTAAGACACAGAGGAAAGTGACTGAGTGTAAACTGCACAGGACGTTGGAGTCATGAGGAATGAATGAGGTGGGGATGCAAAGTGCTGTTAACTCCTGCCTCTTTGTGGGAGTGAATTTGGGATAGCTTGGCTCCAGGCCAGCAGGAGCTTTGCCTGCGGAGGGAGGACGGTTGCACTTCTCCTAGGGGCCACTGAATACAAGCTTGTTTTTTGCTGAAGAAGCAGAGAGGGGAAACCATCAGAGAAAGCATCAGGTAGAATAATTAGGACTGATCTACCACACAAACTTCTTAAAGGACTGTTTTCTTAGAGAGTAACATTGCTGAAGAATGCAACATATGTGCACGTTTCTCTGTTCATCACGTTTCTTCAATAGCCTAAGCACTTACATAAATGTACTTATTCTGGCAAAACATCCTGTCAAAACCAAAGCAAAGGCAAGGAATAGGGAGGGAGGGATGTTTGCTCTACTGGCAGTGATACACATGCTGATATGAGCTGTGTTTATATTAGCAGAGTATTCTAATATAGCTAATTAATCAAAGTTTGACTACCAAAGCTGCAGCTCAGGGATTATATATTCCTTTTGCAGGTGTTGAAAGAGAAAATGGAATGGGAGAGAGAGTTTTATTGTTGCTAATGTTTAATGAAAGGAAATACTGTAGTGATAAAGAAGCTAGAGGGTTTAGTTTTCTGTAAGAGAACAAAAGTGAAGCAAAAACATGTGAGAGGGAAAGGGGGAAGTTTTTTAGGGAATAAGTGGATGAAATCGTAGAAAGTGGATGGAAGGAGGTGAGCAAAGTAGAGCAGTTATGGCTGTTCCCTCTTGTGTCCTCTCCTAGCTCTGGGTGCTCTCTTGAATGTGGTACCAGGAGAAATGCAAGAATCCAAGAGTTGTCTTGTTTTGGCCGTGGGGATTTGATTGGGAAAGGAGACTGTGTCTGAGGCAATGATTACTGATTATCTGGAATTCTTGGATCCCCTTTCAGAAAAGTGTTATGTAGTTCCTTTTATGTGCACTTTTGCATTGGGCAAAGCTCTAGTTGCAGCTTGGCTTTCAACATTGAAGAGATTATGGTTTTCCCGAAGTGACCTTCACGTCTCCTGGGGAGCCTTTGCCTGTAAAATAAATGGTCTTGATCATGTACTTATTCATACAGGTGAACTTCTGAAATCACCTTTCATCTTAGACCAAATAATTCTTCTTTATTTTTTTTTAAGAAACATTTCCTTGAATCAGAAAGCTACAAAGCTGAAAATTGTGTCTTAGATGTAACTTGAAAAGCTCCATGTGGTCCAGTTTCCTTTGGAACATTTTAAATCCGTTCTGGAGTGCAGAAATCTCAAAACAACTGACAGTGGAGCAATCTGAGCAGGAGTCAGATTGGTAAGTAAGTGTCGCTAGGCAAAACAGGAGTGTTCACCAAGTCACCGATATTCACGTGGACAACTTTTGATAACCTTTTATCTCATCCTGTTTTGGGTCGTATACCCAGTAATAACAAATGCCCTGCAGTAGTCAAACCAATAACGCTGTGTGTGGCTACTCTAGTTCAGACATCATTCATACAAGGAAAATAGTCAATGAAACGGATGCAGCGTGAGATGAAATGTCCATGTCTCACATACAGCTGTTCATGCCAGTTGATTCATGCTTTCAGCATGGCTCCGTTATAGCCGCTGCTTATCAGACATTAGCAAATGGTAAATGCGGGTTCGTTTATTGGAACTTGTTAGCAAAGTTTACAAGCTATAATAATTTTTGATAAATGCCTACACATTACACCAGTGTATTTCTACACACCATGTTTTAGGGAGGAGAAGAAGAGAGATTTTTCATCTTTGGCGTCTTTCAGACTGCCTTGCAAAAGCATGAGCGTCAAGCCCTTCCATTTCCATGCGTGCTTTATATTCATCTCAGGACAAAGATGATGGCATAAACTTTCTCTTTAATTAAGCACTTGGTGTTTTTTTTTTCTGCTTATAAGCATAGGTGGTTTTCAGCTTCATTTTTGTGAGGAAAATCTAAACTTAAAGATCAACGGATTGCTTCCCTGCTCAGTTACTTTATCCACATCAGTGGTCAGAAGCTCCTGATAAGGAGATAGCAATTCAGGGTTATTCGTGGGGTTTGTTTGTTTGTTTTTGTCTCTGAAACTCAGCCTGCCACCAGCAATAAATAATTTCAGTACTGTGAATGCATCGTGTCAGAAAATTGCAGTCCCTCGTCCTACCAGCCCATTTAAGACAGTATTTGCTGTCCTTATACAAGAAACCATGTTTGTATTTTCTAAGTTTCATCTGATGAAGTATGATGGAGTATTACTTTATTCAAGTGTAATTTATTTGCTTATTGATTCTGTTTTTTAATTGTCCTTTCTGAGGTGCTTCTAGGCTTTGCTCTTGTTCCTTTTCTGGTGGATTGCAGCATATTCCATCCAGAGTTGCATACTCTCTGCATTATTTTTCTTCATTGCACTATTTCGACAGTGGATCTTAGATGCAGTTTCATGTATTAGGAACATGATAGTACTGAGAAATATGCTGCATCCTTTGGAAATGGTTGGATTGAGTCTCTATGCCAGCCAGACCACACATACAGGCATTAGTTATCAGGAAGATACTTAGCTCTTCTCAGTTACTTCCTCACCTAGCAGGTACTTAGACTACCTGCTAAAATCGGTGGTCTTTCACCTGATCTTGCTTGTTGGGTTTCTCCATGACCATTGCAAACTGTACTGAAATTGCTTACAATAATTGAGCTTTTGATTCTTAAAGAAGAAATTTAGAGGCTTTTTGCTTCATGTTAATTCATAGTTACTTACCACAATTGTTCTTATTTCTTGCTAAGCAATAGCTCTTTGTGTATGAATTGCAGGCTATTTTTTTCGCCCCCTGCTTTTCAGAGAGCCTTTCATTGGCACCAGTCAGGTTCTTCCTAATTGCTTTCTGCATCTATGTGATTGTATTTCTATTTTTTTAACTGAGATAAAGTTGGTTTAAAGTCAGTAAAACTGAAACTTTCTGATCACTTCTCAATTTTTTATGACTCATGGATAACTTTTTAATCTCAATGGAATGATCAGCCATTAAAAGCTTGTAAGATTTCGGTGTGTCTTCTAGCCTTACATTGGGGAATGCAGCTATGAGCTGCAAATTGCAGCAGATAACGAAAATGAAAACATTTTCTAGGTACCTTTGCTGTCTTTATTGAACCAAAAAATCTTTATCCAACCAGAAACGATGTTAGGAGTAGCAGCTTCTGCCAGCATTTCTGACTTGATTCTCATTGAAGATTCAGTATCTATTTTTAGTCCGGCTATTTTTCTGTTCTCCAAGATCATGCAAGTCTTCTCAAGCTGCCTGAACTTTCTGCACAAATTCCAGCAGGGAATCCATACCACACAGCTGGATTAACAAATTCTTTGCAGGGAAATACCAGGGAAGGCGAGTTTCTTCTGGCAGTGGTTTCCTGAGGTGCATAAGTGCTGCCCGGAGCTGTGTGAGGGTCCCTGAATGGGCACAGAGTATTAGTGTGGTAAGATAGTAGTGCTGTTAATGCAGTGCTGCACTAGAATTGATTTAGAGGGTGCTGCATTGTTTATGAGAGATTTTCCAGCTAGCTTTGTTACCATAAAGATGGAAAAGCTAAGTGAAAGGTGAAGGGAATGTGGGCTGTTTTTTTTTTTTAAAAAAAAAAGCATTTCTAAATCTCCCACCAGGATTAAGCAGTAAAAATCAGGAATGGTTTCCTTGTTTTCTAGTTTATATTTTGCACAGCTTATAAAAATGATATAACTGTACTTCATTTGTTATGTCTATCAATAATGGAGTCTGTAATTAAGTGTTTTATTACCAATAAACCCTTGTGATTCAGTGTGTAGTGAATATTATTAAAGGCCGTTTTTCACTGTGAACTTCTGCTGATGATCAGTTATGAAAGCTATTTCTAATTTAAAAATCAATGACACAAAGCACTTTGACTTTTTTTTTTAATGTTATATGTAATGTAGATATTCCAAACATCACGCTGTCTCCATTCCTTGTCTCACGAAGGAAACGGAGCAGATTTTTTGAAGGGTAAATGTGGGTTGTGCGGCACGCATGCTGACTGCTTACGCTCTCTCTCGTGTTACTACCTGCAGATGCTTTGTTTTGCTTTATTCCCCCAAAGCTGTGCAAACGCACATGCCAAGAAAGCAGCCCCACAAGAGGATTTCATAACCTGATGCCTGCAGCTTAAATTTGCAGTTCTGCAGATACCTTCTCTTTTTGCCCTTCCTTTGGGATTCAGGGTAATTGGTACTGGATGCATCCCTGAGAGCCTGTGACGTGATGGATGCTTTACCAGCAGTTGAATGGCCAGCTAAACTGCTTGGGAAGGCAGAGTCATACACCTTAATAGGGTGATTCAATAAAAAAAACCCCTCTTCTGGTTGCTAATTTATTTGTTTTTCCAAACATCCTATTTCTTTTGACATTAATGTCTTAGCATTAAAATAAGGAGCTGTGTTCTAACTTCTTTTTCTTTTCAGACTTCCAGTCTTCATTTTCCTATAGGCTTATGGAATAAACATTAGGGGTACCTATCTCAGAATATTAAAAACAAATTGGTTAGCAAGAAAAATGAGGTTATAGTCTACCAGTGACAATCTGACTTAAAATACTTTCCAGATCACTGCCATTTCATTAAATTTGGACTGGCTATTAAAGAAAGAAGCAACTGGAAGAAAAATGTGGAAGACAAATGGAAGGAAACCTACTTTGTTTCCTAGGTGTGGTAGAAGGTGGGTCTTGTAAGTGTAACTGAAAGGCAGACATTTTAATCTTTACTTTTTCAGTCAGAGTAAGGTCCTTTTTTGGGTCATGCTAAAATAGCTTTACCTGGCAAATAGAATAAAACAGATTCGGAATAAGTTGCACCACAGAATTTTATCCTCTAATCTTTCTTATTATCGTACTTTCTGATCAGCTTGTCAATTTTGTGCTTTAATATTTTAATATCATGGCAAAGGTACAATGACAGCAGGAAAAATCTAGATGCTTAAACTCAAGTTCTACCAGGAAAAAAAAAAGCCTCTGATGCGAATGCAATTGTGAAAGGGCTTTGCTGGCATTAGCCCTAATACACGTTTCTAACTGCGATAAAACTGTCCCCATCCAGGGATTTGCTCCAGCTGTGCTCGCGGGCTCTCGCCTCAGCTGGATGTGATGGACCTCGAAGTACATTTTTTTGTGCTTGATTTTTAAATGTTTGGGGGTGGAGGGGGAGAGAGAGAAGTTTTTCTCCATGTGCCCTCAGCCTGTTGCAGGCCTCCGAAGAGGTGTAGCTGTGCTTCTTCCTTCAGGTATCATTCCTGTTGTCTTGCGTCTGGGTTTGGTCACGGTGGTTGAACAGCTTGAACCATCAGCTGTAGTTATGAAGAGCCATCACCATCGTTCCCTCCCCGGTCAAAAGAAAGTGCCTGGTCTGACCGGCTGACAGCCAAGCTGCAGGTTGGAGCTTCTCGGCAGTTCCACGGGCGAAAGGACGAGCTTTACGATGATGTACGCTGCGTAAGGACGGAGTGAGAAGCCCTTCAGTCAGCTGCCCTTTTGTGTTGACGTGAAAAGGCATGAAGGCATCTCAGTTTGTCTCTCTAAAGCACGCACAGCAGTCTGCTCCTTGACTGAAGAGTGTTTGTTTGGATGAGAGAAGGGAATTTACTTCCCCTGCTCCTGCGTTCATGCTCTTTTTTCTAGAACAACCATGTTCCTTCTCTTGTAGTATCTTTGATGTATTAATGGTTAGTGGTAGGACAACAAGCAAGGCAGGTAAAGCAAATACCTCCGCAATTTTCTTCTATCAATTCAAGAGTGCTAGAAGTCTATTTCCATGTTTCTACTTGTAAGGGATTGCAGAGACTGAGGGAAAATAAGCCTAAATTCTGTTGCAGCCCTCAAAGGAGCTTCCCAAAGATCTTCCAAATGCTGAGTTTAGGATTGGCCTCTTGAATAACTCCTGAAGTAACTTCTGAGTAAATTGTGTCAAAGTTGCTTTAGCTGCACATTTTTGGTTGTTGCAGCTCTGTTGTACTATTTCTGCAGTATCAGAGAATAGAAACCTATATTTGATCAAAAGGCCGTTGCCCGTGATTCTCTTTGATTTATTTTTACTCGAGTAGTGTCAGTTGCCTTTAGATGTGCAATAGACATCTATTGCAAGAAAATGATCAGAGGAGAAAAATATTAGTCAAATCTAGCTATCTTTGTGCCTTCCTCTTCTTCCTTCCTTCCTCCCACCGAGTTAATTAACATTAGTGTCTGGGGAGGGAGGGAGGCAAGTCTCTTAGTCTCTTTAAAAAGTTGCATAATTCGACTGTTACCTCTCCTTGTCCAATGCATAGTTTTATTTCGGACAAGAATATATTTGAGCTATTTTTTAGTGTGTGTGTGCTAACAGCAGGGCAGGGGTATAAAATGCCTGGCCTGTTTCACAGTGTCCTTCACTTCTGCAATCTTTTGAAGAATCTGGTGTGTTCTTGCCATATTAATGGACCTAGCCTATGTATATCACAGTAAAGTGGAAACATTTTAATAGAAAACAGTGCTATGAGTGGACTCTTGACCACTATATTTACCTATAGTTTGTGGCTTATTCCCTGTGTGACTGATGCTTCTACCAGTTTGCTATTACCATCGGCACTTTATATTGAAAATACAGGTTAGATGACCTTTTAAATTAGTAAATTATAACTTAATGAAGGAAAACATACCACTGGCATAGCAATGGTTTCTGCATAGCTCCAGTACGTCTGTGAACATCCTGAGCCCTTTTTCCTCCTGAGGAATGACTTGTTGCAAAAGTTGGACCTGACCCTTTAAAGATGCTGTTCTTAGTAGCATAGCTATGTTTTAGACACTGCAGTTTTCCATGGTGTGAGGATCAGGTGCCTGGCTTCTTTCTCTGCCTTTTTCTCTTCTGCCTCACCTCTTCTTTCTCCATTCCTCCCCCTGCAACACACACAGTTCAGGGCTCTCATTCCTCTTTTTCAATATAGCTCTTCAATAGCCTTGCCTCCACTCACTGGGTGAGGTAATGAGGAGACATACGGGGCTCCTCTCAGATGCTTTCCAGTTAATTATGTGCTGCTGAATTCTCCTTTTAAGAGAATCGTTCTGGGATGGACTGTGTTCTTTCACAGACCATTTTTCAAAAACAGTTTTGAAGGATTTTAGCACTAAGGAAACTATCCAGTGCCTTCTCTTGCTTTAATTCATTTACACACCGTGAAAGTGGGACATTCTCATTACACCTCACCACCTAGAGGGTCATGTTAGAAGCTCGTACAGTTAAGTTGTCTGTGTCAGTAAAAAGAGGATTTTTTTTTTCCACAGAGTTTTATTTGATGAAGGCTAGAGTATTGCCCTTTGGAGTTGTTTCAGGAAGTTTAGGTTTCTTTGCTTTGAAGTTTTTTTGTAAGTTTCTTTGTCTTAGTGCAGTGTTTTTCTTAAACTGCTTAGATGTCAAAGTGTAAGAGTGTTTTGAGCTGCAATCAAATCTTCAGAAGTTTTGCTAGGCTGGTTCTTATAGTGCTATATTCATAGAATCATAGAATGCTTAAGGTTGGAAGGGACCTCTGGAGGTCATCTGGCCCAACCCTGCGTATTGTCACCCACCTGGCTATGATAGCTAAGTGCTGTCTTAATATTCGTTGTTTATATTTACAGCATAAACCAAGTGTTGTTAGAAGAAAAAGTAAAATAGAGCTGAGCCCAAGACATTGCTAGGAATTATTGTACGCTTTTAGAAGTACTATGTTTAACTTAATACACATTTTAATTCTTAAAAAAGCACCTAAACAAAAGATACTGCGCAACAAACTGGTGAATTCCTTCATCACTTCCTGTTTAATTTACATATATCACATGCATATGAATATATTTAAATATAATATAAAATGAAAAAGGTATAAGCAGCTTATGGAGGCATGGGGAGAAACGCAAACTGTCTTACTAAAATACACATCTTCCCCATCTCCTCACCCCCAGTTTTTGTAGTTTACAGACTGCAGCAGTTCATTGTATGTGTTCCATGGAAGAGCATGTTTTGAGTCAAACTCTAAAAACATATTTTTTTTGTCAATATAGTTCCATTTTGCCCTAGTTAAATGGAAGGCTGCACTTATTGTTAGCTAAAATCTGTCAATAAACCCAAGTGAAGATTAAAGCTAAATTTAGGTTCATGATACATGGATGAATGTTACCCATTCAAGTACAGCGCAAAATTTCTTGCTAGATAATGTTTTAGATATAACCCTTGATCTTGGAAAATCTGCAAAACTGGAATCGAGGCATCTATGGCAACAGAAGCCTTATATGCTATCCTCAGCTAATATATTTTAAGTTATTTAAATTTGATCTTTGGATAACACTGTAAACAGAAGGAAGATGACTGTGTGGGAAGAGATGCGTGTATATTATTTTTATTTCAGTTGGCTAGCCCTTTTTGAAACAGAATGACATGACATCTTTATGTTTCCAAGACAAGACACATCGCATTTCAGGTGTCTGAGCTTTAAGCAGAAGTTTCACACCTTTGGGGACCTGGTGAGATGGAGCGACCTGTGAGTGCATGGCACTGAAGAGTTCTCACAGATTTTTTTATGTCCCAAAGGGCAATAATGGATTATTTAAGTTAGCTCTGTAAGATAAGCCCTAGGCTTGTAGCTGCCCAAGCACATGAAAATCACAGAATCATTATGGCTGGAAAAGACCTTCAAGATCATCAAGTCCAACTGTGAGCCCATCAACACCATGTCTGGTAAACCATGTCCCTAAGTGCCTCATCTACCTGTTTCTTGAACACTGACAGGGACTCCACCACTTCCCTGGGCTGCCTGTACCAATGCTTGACTATACCTTCTGCATAGAAATCTTTCCTAATAATCTAACCTGAACCTCCCCTGGTGCAGTAACGCCTTGTAAAAGCTCAGCTGCCTCCCACTGAGGTGGGCTTCCCAACACATCAGTAGTGCTGATGCAAACAAGTTTGCAAGGTCCTCACTGAGGAGGCAGGAAGAAGCATTCCCTGGAGAGGAATGGCTTTCTGTGGGCCAGGCACACGACGAAAGCTGCTCTTGTGCTGTGGGCATCTGCTCGAAATGGTGGAATGGGGAGCACTTAGGCATGTTTGGAGCCCCCAAGTGTGACACTGCCTGCTCAGCAGCAGAGGATGGTTTTGTGCATCAAGCAACTACTACAAAGGGTAGCTTGATTATGTGGAAGAACCGAGCTTTTGAAAGTGGTGAGACTTGGGTGCCCAAGGAGAGGATTGATTGCAGACTATCCACTCTTAATTGCTCGAAATTTGGAAGGTATTTACAAAACCGAGGGATATGAAGTAACTTGAAAGGAGAATAAAAACTTCCATGGTTCCAATTAAGAATTTCTACTAATCTTTCAATTACCTGTAGTCATAGTGTGAATAACAGTCCGTGATCATGTTTCTGTGCTGACATCTGGGATTGCAATTCTTTAACTTTTTCGAGAATGAAATAGAGGAAGAACTTTCTAGAAAAAGTGGCAGAAAAGATAATGCCTGTATTTCTGTAGAATTCCTTAAGCTGTGTAGAACAAGACTCCAAATCTCTGGTCTACCTTTTTTTTTTTTTTTTTTTCTTATTTTAATTTAGCATATACATCAAGGACAATGACATCTAGTTTGCATATGATTCATGTCAAGGTTTTTTTCTGTCTGTATAGAAATGAAGATTTATAAGTACAGAAGTGTCCATATTAATAATTCACTAAGTGCCTTATTAAAATTTGTGTCTCGGATTGGGCATTTGTGCTTTAGGTGATTTAATTTGCATTTGAATGAACAAGTAGAAACTTTGAATTGGATACTCGATTAGAAAATACTGTGCAGGGACATTCTTCCTTTCTGCAGCTTTTAGAGACAGACTTGTTTATCTGTATAAGCAAATGTTCTAGTGTGCGTGTGTTTTTTTTCTTTCATTCAAAATCTTAGATTTGTAAGTTTTTTGGGGTTGTTTTACTTCTGCTCTCAAATCTAGGATTCCAGTTTTGAGAATTAGGACTTTGTTTCTTTACATTGACATAGAGAGCAGGAGGTTTGCTATCATATCTCTCAGTAGTCTTGGAAAACATCAGTATTCAATATGTGAGGTACTAGAGTTAACAAGAGGTGATGGCAATGATGCATGCCAATCCACAAAATAGAAATAGATTAAACTTACTCCACCTGAGCAAAAGAAGTAATTCTGTGTATTTTCAGAACACTTAAAAGCAAATGCATAAAATTAAATGTGGAACTTGAAAGTTTGTTTAATATCACTTTCTTGGAAGAAACCTTGCAACTTGGCAGCACCAGCACTGTTGTCGGTTAATTGGAGATGGAAGATGCAGGTGAATAAACACATACTATTAAAGTGGCTTATGAAATGTCAGAAGACTTTTCTTTGAGAAACTTATTTCAGGATAAAGAAAGGAAAATACAAGCAGGAAGAAAGGAGAAAGGAGAGTAGGAAGCGTTACCAAAGAAAAGTCCTCATTCTGAAACTGGTAGCACATCCACTGTGCTGAATGCTGAAGTGCTGGTGTAGAAGACAGCATGCTCCTGAGTCAGTAAAGAATCTGCTTGAAGTAGGCCAGTATATGTTACTGTAAGCTCAGTAGAGTTATAGAGGGTGTCAACAGATAATTCAAACAAGAAAATTGTGGACATGACAAAACAGTAAGATACAGAAACTTTTTTGGGGAGGAGGGGAGAATATTTTTAGGGGATGGGTGGCTAGGCAGCAAAAAGTTCCATATACGGATTTTGATAAAAATTCAACCTGCTAGGAAAGTGAAGTAGTCTCTTAGGAGTCTTATATTTCCAGTTCAAACATCCACTGCTCATTTTGGGTTATAGGGCATAGTGTGTTCAGGGTTAGCAGGTGGTTTACAACCACACTGGAATTTGCTTTGAGAAGATTTATAGAGACTTTAACAAGAAAGAGATAAGCGCTTAAGTATGTAGAATTGGAAGGGATGTCTTGGGTCACTAATTCCAGGACCGTGTTGCCACAGGCAATCATATCATATAAATTCCATTTATAAATTGATTGACTCCTTTTTAAAACTGACCAAGTTTTCCTTCTTTCAGAAGGCTAGGAAATGTCTAAATCTCAGAATTGGATATGAGCGTGTTAAAGCTTTGTGCCAGTGTTAAATTTGGCTTAAATGGGTCTCTGATAGAGAATGATGTCATGGCTCTGTATGAGGACAAAAGCTGGGTAGAAATATGTCATGAATATATCAAGAAGCGGTGTGGTTTGGAAATGGTGGGGTAGAGGCATTTGTGAAGTTCATGAAAGCGATGAGCTCTTAAAGACTTGGCCACGTCTGCTTAGAAGTGATTTTTCTTACAGCCCTGCAGAGTTGAACCTAGTTGGACTGTATCTTTTTCATAGTTTGCTGTCATGCAAATTAACTGATTACTCAGTTTTCTGCCTCTCTTGTGTTTGCTACCTTGTAGGTATGGTCCAACTAAATGCTCCTAATCCACCCGTATTTACAGTTCACCCTCAGCTATATGTTTACTACAACTGATTCGAAAGAACTTTTGAATGTATAGCTGGTTTAGGGGAAATGGAAATGGTTGGATTATCCCTTAAGTACCCATAGTATCTTAGATCTCAGAATAAATATGTGAAACTTTAGGACATGGTTCAATTGTCTGCCCTTGATCTTTATTATGTCCAAGATGATTTTATTTTATTTCTGCTCTTTGGGAGTAAGAAAGGAAATCATAATACTGAATAGTAGAAAGTTTGGGGAAGTTAGTTGAGGCAAAGAGTGTCAAGGAATAATGAGGGAGCATGCAATCACTTTTTACAGCATTTCAAAAGTAGGAGATAATGTCATTGCTCTGAGTATATTATTAAAGCTGCTTTTCGTTATTTACACTTTATCAGTTATGTAGAGGGATGAAATTAGTGCATGAATGTTTTATGGAGTGTAAACCCAACAGAAAGAGTAGGGTAGGGAAAAAAGGCAAATTGGAAAAGAAAGTATGTGAGAATGGTGAAAAGTACCATCTGAGGAGTCAGTGTTCTCTATGAGGTGGTTTTCTATTGTGCTTTCTTAACAAATACCAGATCTGCTGATTTCAAGGTCATTCATCATTTTGCAGGACAGAAGGTACCTAAGTTGTCCGTAGGTTGTGACTTTCCACTGTGCTATGATTCTAGTAAAGACACCGAATCAGATCTTTTTAGTATCTCAGTAATGCTCTGTGAGAAGATAAGGCTTTTGTTTTGTTTTGTAAACCTTCACCTTTTCCCACTTGCATGTTCAAAAAAAGAAAAAGATCTGTTTCATCTGCTGCTGAGTAGCTGGAACTTGAGTGAGGACAGTATTAAAATGCTGATGTGGTGAGATACGGAGTGGCTACATGATTTGCCACAGAGAGGGTTGTCTGGTTTCCCGAGAATGTACTTAATCTTTTTTTCAAAAGTGTGATAGCAAGTGTCAGCGATGACTGCAATTTATCTTTTCAAGAGGGAGAACACTTGAGAAAGCAATAGCTCTAGAAGAAAGTATAGCGCTAAAACAATATGGAAGAATGGTGACTTCTATCCAGCATCTTATGAGCAAGATGATCAGTCAGTTATTTTATACTCAGTGCCACGGAGAATAAACAGTCCCATTTCTGAACGCTAGTAAGGCAGTGCCCTGCTATTTTTCATTTAGCTTGAAGAAATGTTGCTCATTTTGTGCGCTGGTGAGCCTACATGAAGTGCTAATGCCAAACAGCTTGGGTCTACTCCCGTATAATCATGAAATTAGGACTCATGGCTTTCCTTTTCTTAATATGCATAATTTCTAGCCACTACCCTTGCTGTTAGAATGGAGTTACCAAATGATAGAGAGGGAAAAAAAGAAAAACTCCTCTCTGCTAATTGATTTAAATGGAAAATACTCATAATTCTGTGGAATGATGACTTTATACAGTGCCATATGATGCAATACAAGGCGGTAGTCCTAAAGTCAACCTCCTTGGTTATGAAAGCTAGTTTCCTGCAGTAGCAGATGGTGGCAGCCTGTGCATACAGTATTTTTCTTATAAATCAAAGAATGTGTAGGCATGGAAATGCTGACGTGGTTTATTGTAACTTATTTAATCAGTTTAGTGTGCTTATTATTTATTTATTTTCATTTTAAGTAATAAAATCCTGGAGAAATAGAAATATTCCCCTTTGTGTAGGTGTGTACGGGAGGGTAGAGAGGAAAAAGTGATGAGTATCACTCTCTACAAATTCTCTAGAATAGGTGGTGATTTTTTCCTCTCCCCCACTTCAAAAAATTTAACAAAAATGTTGAGAAAGAAACTACCATCAAAACCACAAAAAGAAGTCAAAAACAATCTCTTCACTTAGATATTGAGCTATAATATGACTTCTCAGTTTTCAGGGCTAGCTGATAAATTCAGTTTTTTTGGTTTGCCTTATCTAGACAGCTGAAATAAAACTTCATGAGATGAAGTGAAGACTGGGGGTTAATTTGAAAACAAATCCAGCTTTAAAGTGAGCGTAGATGTTATTACTAAACTCAGTTTCCAAAACTGTAATCAAACAGAAGAGAAAAAGCCTGAGTGACTGAAAGTGGCAAACATCTTGCATTCGTGTTAAACGTGAACGAGAACTTGCTGAAGTCTCATCTGAATACTGAGTCTTTAAATTGTGTTGCTGTGTGGGAAGAGACTGTTACAAAGCAGTAGTAGCACCTCTTTCCTCCCTTTATTCTCTCCTACCTTGTGTGGGAGAGTGATGTAAGGGAAGGATGCTTGAAGTGATCGGATAGAGCCAGCAGAAAGCATTCTTCACCCAACTGCACTAGGCATCTGCTAAAAAATATATATCTGTGATTGAAGACCTTAGGCTTCATCTGTCTAATTCAGAAACTTGAGTAATTCTGTTTTTTTCATGAAAATGCAAACTGATACATTAGAAGTGAAACGTTTCCAAAGTAGTTGATTTCACAAAACAGCAAATGAACAGTTCAGCAATTGAGTTAGTTGATGTTTAGAGGGGGAGCCACGAGTTAATTTTCCAAGGCATGGAAGATGCAAGTTTGAGTCCCCTTGTCCAGTAACCTATCCTGTTTCATGTATATTGAGAAATATTTCTGCTTGTGAAAGTGGAGCGTGCTACGTGTCTATTTTCAGGAAAGTATCTGAACTCTGAAGAGGAAACCATGATCCCATGCACAGTAAGGTCTGGGCAGAACTATATATGGTTCTTCCCCATGGGAGTGTGATGAGACCTATGAAGCCTGTGTTGCTTCTTGGAAATACATTCCAACCTAACAAAGAGGTATATAAGTATATAACTTTTGATCAACAGATTCCTGTGGGGTTTTTGTTTTGTTTTGGTATGGTTTCATTGTTGGTTAGTTGTCTAGGCTGTACTTAAGAAATGCTTTTGAAAATCTAGCCCCTGGTTGTGTCAGAACAGCTCACTTCGGGATGCTGCTGGAAAACTATTACAGGTGTTAAATTGTAATTCCTCCTCTGCCATCTGAAAGCTGCACAAAAGGTCTTAAGTATATCATTAAGGCTTTAATTAATTGATGTCTCTATTAGCAATGTGCAGCAGAAAAGGCAGCGATTGGTTAAAGTTATTCTCTTACTGCTGTTTTTTTTTTAGCAGACTTCACATTCAGCATTTCTTAAGTTTACTTTCAAGTAGTCCGAAGATGTCATCATTAGAATATAGTTATTTGGCTCAGGAGCAAATCTGTCGCATAAAGATGTCAGGATCTGAAGTGTTAGGCTGTCTTTTATCTCAAGTGTGAAACTTTAATAGCCGTTTGAAACCTATTGTGGAACACTCATCCCTTTCTGCAGTTTTTTTTTTTAGCTTTTTAAAACATGTATGCTTATGTTACAAATGAATTTTGAGTTCTTTAACAATGTCTAAAATATTAATGTATAGAAAGATACCAGGTAGGTGTCTCTTCTGACTGGTCGGTCACTAACATAGTGAAATGTATCTTTTCAGCAATCATTTTTTTTTTTTTAATATCTGAATAGACAAAATGGACACTGGTATACAAATAGACAAAATATGTCGTGGATTATGAGAGAATGCTCCTGGGGCCTTCCAGTAGGGAAAAATCAGGAAGGAGGAGAACTCTGTAGGCGTTTTGCATGCTTGCAGCCTTCTGAAAGACGCGCTGTCCGGTCCCCTGACATCTGCATTAAGCTGCGTGGTGGTTGCGTTGGCCTCGTCTGTCCAGTGAATTAGTTTGGAGTTAGGGAGAGGTGAGGGAAGGCATGGAGCGTCTGGCAAGCAGGGAGGTATTTGGGCATCCTGGCAGTTTCTTGTTGGCTTTGCTCCTGAAGATGCATCTTTGTATGTTCTTGCTGAGGAGTTTCCTTAGGGATTGAGCTGTGGCCTTGGATAAAGACAAGGAGTTCTGGCTGTGTAATCTGAACTCCTCCCGTTAAGAAGCAAACAACTTGAGCTCTAGTTAGTTTTTTGTTTCTGTATTTTTTTTTAACTACATAAACCCATGAAAGATTTCAGGTTGATTTTAGTTTTTTTTTTTAGTTTTCTTTGCAGTTATTGATGGTCTGTTGTTTTTCTTTTCAATCTTAGCACATGCATACACTAGATAAACAAAAGAAACAGAGATTGACAAGTGTTTAAAGAAAGTCTGCTTACGTTCTTTGAAATAATGTGACAAAAGCCACAACAAGTCCATTAAATATAATAGAATGTGAAAAGTGGCTCGTGACAACCCCGAAGAATGTTTGAGAAGCTGCGACATGTTTGATGTTGCTATTTTGCCAGTGTATCCAAGTAGCTTGGAATGGTTTCATTTCTTTAGGGCACTGCAGAAAAGATTGGTTTGGAATGCGAATGATGAAGACTGATTAAAAATAAAATCTCATCTATGTGCATCGTTTTCATTTGATTAGTGGTTCTTCTTAGAACTATGGGAGCAAACTGTCAAACACTGAGTGTAGTCCAGGCTAATAGTGTTGCTTTTACTCCCTCAAGCTTGTTTGTTCGTTTGTTTGTTTTTTCCCTGTTTGAAGTTTTCTTAATTAATTCATGAGGTACAAAATAAATCCTGGGTTTAAGCTATGCCCTCACATGTTAGACCCCCTTTTGCTTGCACCTCCCATCCCCTTGCCGTATCTCTATCCTTAAAATGGAGGATAACTTTTTCAAGAAGAATTGTGTCTTATAATCTAGTTCCAAATCACTGTGGACAAACCTTTTTTTGAGTAGGTAGTGCCTTTTGAACAGTAAATTATTTTTGATGGCAACCATAGTGAACTGTCATTCAATTTACTGCAGAAGAAGGCTGAACTACATGGTGAAACCGTGTGACTTAATCTTATGATCTTAAGAAATTAAAAATCATTTTTAGTGGTGTATTTTTAGTGGTGTATTTTTTTCTTATGTTTTTGTTTTGTTTTAGTAAAATGTGGTCCAAATGAATTCTTGTATGTTCCATAATATTCAGCTTTACAATAACTAGCATGTCAAAGCTTTTATATTTTTCTAAACTCTGAGTGCTTTTCTATTTAATACCTGACATGGCAACTATTGTATAATGCAGTGGGCTACTCTGACTCTGCAAGGGAGGTTTTTCCAGTCCAGAAATTTCAAATATCTGTTTAGTCACTGTAACTTTGTGTGTGGCAGCAGTTGGATGAACACAAATATATTTACTGAAAAAGATAGATGGGTAATATGTGGATCCATTTGTTTTCTTCTGTACCATTCAAATTAAACTAGGTCAGGAAGCTCTTCTTTTAAAAGAGAAGGCTGGAAATATAGGTATGTGTGTATATATATATGATTCCTTTGTTAAAAAGTGTAATTAGTGTAGTTATAAAGGCAAGTGGTCAAGTGATATGACATTTCATGGAGTTGTTAAGTATTTGAAGGTAGTAATATATGACCTGAGTGTTAGAACTTAATATTGATTTTTGTTGGATGATTCTAGAAGATGTGGGGTAATTCTAGAAGATGTGGAGTTACAGGCTACATATTGGGCTTACATACAGTTAGAGTGTTTCTGTGTTCGCTTTTGTTCCCCCCAGAGAGGTCCTGATTTTTCATTTTTTTAAAAAAGCTATATTGTAAAAGAAGCCTACTAAATAAATGAAAATGTCGTGTACTAACAATGCAAAGTGCAATTACTATCAAGTCTATAAAAACTGGGAAAATCTCTTAAGCCTCTAAATCTTCTCCATATTCATTTATGCCAATCTAGAACTTTGATAAGCCCTACTTATGTGAATACACAAAGGATGAAGTGGTCCTGTTAAGTTCTCGCTGTTGTTCTTATGGAACAATAATTTAAATTGCAAAGTGAATGTGCAGCTTTGGTTTATGGTTCATTATGAAACAATCTGTAGCTCAATGTTTCTGAATTTGAGAGCATTGTTTTTATATATAACCCTCTCCCCCAAGCCTGAACCAACCAGAAATGAAGCTATTCCATATTAATGCAAAAAGAGAGGATTGCTGTTGATTACATTCTCAAATTTAATAACACCTGTTTTTTCCCATCTTTATTAAAACTGAAAGACCAGGATGAATCATATGACCATCTAATGTTATATTCCTTATGTGTGATCTTCAGGATTATTATTTTTCTCTGAAAAATGGATTAAAGCATTAATGCGCAGAGATGGCGAGGAGTGGTTAATGATCTTTAATCTCAAACATTTAGTGTTTGATCCCTCTAATCTGGGAATTCCTCCCCGCCCCCCTTTTTTTCTTTGTTTTCTTTTTTTTCTATTCTCCTCCTTTTTCTAGGAGCCTTGGATTTTCCTGCCATCTGCTCTTTCACCTCTCGTGCTGCCCCCATTCCTAGGCTTGTTACGGTCTCCTCTAGGCTCACTAGTTGTTGACCAGGTCTTTTTTTAATTTTTTTTCCTGTGGCAGCATCTCTGCCGATACAAGAAAAGGCCGAGCAGTGTCTGGAACGTGGGTTACCCCCACGCCACCAGCTGCCCCTGAGGAGCTAAGCGCGGCCTGCGCAGTCGGCGCTGGGGCCTGCTGAGGAGGCTGCTCCGAGGTGGCCCCGCGGCCTTGTGTGTGAGCCCGTGCTGAAGCCCCACGGAGCACGGGTGAGGGTGGGCCTGTGTCCTCAGCCCCGGCTCGCACAGCGTGCGTGGAGCCTGCGTGATCCACGTATCCCACCCGTCTCCCGGCTTGTCCCCGCGTGGGTGTGTTTGGGGTGCAGAAGTAACGTGGCTGTCATTCAGCTGCTCTGAAATAAAACCTTTTGCCTTTCAGAGGATATACATGGAAAATGATTTTACCTCTTAAGATTCTGTATTTTTAGGCTATCTAGTTTGAGTGTCACTGTGACCCCACTGAAAGTAGCTTTTTCCAGCCTTTCAGCTTACCTCCAGCTTGCTGCTCTTTCTTCAGCAACCCTACTGTCGTGCTTATCTCTGGTCCTGCTACCTTATTTCCTGCTCTGTTCTCTTTTCTTCCCTTTTTTTTTTATATATAACAGTTGGAAGCTAAGATTTGGAGAGGCTGCCAGTTAGAGTTGGGAAAGGAAGAATAGAGCAGGGGATGACCTGAGATGGGCAGTTGTGTGTGTGACCGAGTTGATAAGCAGCACTCGCAACTTGAATGTTTGCATGGTTGTGCAACACGTGGGCCTGCTTTGCTTGCTTTAGGGGTTTTGTTGCTCTATTTTTGTTTTATAAAGTGTAAGAAAATAGTCACTCTTAATTTCAGGGAGCAGATGAGGACATGCTTGTGGCTAGAGAAGAAAATAGGCAATATTTAGCTTGGAGCATTGCTGGGTGTCTGTCTCCTGTTTTGTTTTGTGCTATTCTCATTAAGATTTAATTTGTGGCAAACATACCTTACATAGGCATGGGGGAATTGGAGAAGAGAAAGTAATATGGTTAAAAAATAAAAATAAAAGAGAGGAGAAAAAAAAAAAGAAAAAAATATACCACTCACCACTTCTTGTTTCATGCTTTTTATTGAAATAAATAAGAAGCTGTGCACTTCCTATGAAGAGGGCTAGAGAGACTTAGTACTTAGCAGTAGAAGGACTACTTGATGGAAAGGAGAATAATAGCTATTAGATTCCTGTTTTTATGACTGGTAGGGTGTGGAAGAGGTTGGCTGAGAATCAGCCTCCTCAGAATAACTTTGCTTTTGATAGAGTGTGCCCACTTGATTGAAGATACAAGGGGACTTAGAGAAGAAAAGGGTATCATCTGCCTACAAATGAGGAGGCAGCCAAGGAAAAACTCAGCTGTTTGGCATCCTGTCCTAAATGCTCTTCAGTACTTGGGGTTACGTCAGCAGAAACTATATTTTTAAGTTAATGAAATACTCAGTGCTTTAACTACTGTTATGTGAAAGTGCTCTTTTGGAAAGGTGAAGTAGCTAGCCTCACACACACCTTGAGCAAGCTGCTATTCGGAGACCTCTTTCTGGTAATAACCAGGTTCTGGCCGACGATCTGAATTCTCAGGGTGACCGCTGAACTGAAGGACATAAAAACTTACTAGCACTTACTTGTAACAGTGACGTAGTTCTACAGCAATATATATATCTTTTATTCACACGGTCATGTTGTTATGTGACAAGGAAGAAAAAAAAAAAGAAAATCTGTGAAAAAGTGGAAATATTTCAAAAATAACACAACTTGGGCATGACCATGTCTCCTACCTAAGGAGTTAAATGCTTTTCAGAGCTTTCCTTGATAAACAGAGCTTCCCCATGTACAAATATTTTGCTCAAAGTTCAAACTGAAGTAAATTCGATCAGGGATAGTAGAGTTTTCATTATGTTTTTTATACTCCATTAAGGAAGATCTCATTGTTTTGAGATTTTCCTGAAATGCCTCTTCACAAGCTACTTCTTCTGTGAAAATGGTTTAACTTGCTTTTTGACCATGACCTGTGCTGCTTCCTTGTGTAAATAATTACTTAGTTTTAATTTTTCTTTTTTTTTTTTTGAAGAACTTTTTTAATTCCTATATGCAAATGGAATAAAGGCATCCAAAATGCACTTGAAGTATTCCTCCTGCTGATGAACCATGATTTGACATTGCAAACGCCTTCTAAACTTGTTCTGGAATACTAGCATAGCATAAAAGAAAATGCCAAAAGACATTTCTATTTTCCCTGTCAGTAAGCTCACTACAAAAAGAATGGAAGCCAGTTACAGGCAACAACAGCAACAGCATGCCTTGCAAATACACAAACGCTACATGGTTTTGACATTGTGTTGAGCGTTTTTATCCAAATGTAATTGCCCTAATCATCTTTATGTAGCTTAGATGGTTACAGTGTGAGGCATTCATCCTATAAAGCTACAATTAGAACGCTTAGGCACTTGCACAGGTGCAATTTAGAGATGATACAATAGGCATAAGAATGAAACTAATTTTATGTTCCAGGAGTATTTTAAACTAACTAAATTTCAGAGCAAGATACGTAATTAGATTTGTTCTGCTTCTGTAGGAGGAAGGCTACAAGGACATTGCCTGGTTACAGTACAGCATGAATTGCATATTTAGGTTTCAGATGATTTTTAGTTAATGAAAAATGCCAATCTCAAGTTTGCTTTATACTTTATTGTAACAACTCCTTGCTCTTTATGAGAAGAAATTTGTCAAAAACACCCCCAGATACACTCTTCATTTTAAAATTCCTGCATTGAAGTATCAAAACTTAAATGCTTTATTTTAAAGTCTTGCCCAAAATTCTGTGTTTTGATCCCTGCAAATGTCATTGTGAATGTTTCTCAGACTTAACATTTGGGCCTTATCAGTTGAGTTTATTAAAAATGTTTTGCTATTCTCAAGAGAGGTGAAGTTTTCATTGCCATTTCTCAAATGAAGATGGTGAAGAATCTGTGTGTACTGTGAAGTCTGAAATTACTTAAGCCATCTACCCTATGTGGTTCTTGAGCACCAAACCATCTGCTGCTTAACACTAACACGTAAGTTAGTAGGGATCACTTGCTTGTTTTTTTTTTAATTTTTCCTAACAATGTGTTACAGATAAAAAAATCTTTTCGTGTATTTAGTCAAGAAGTGATATGTAGTTTGTTAATGCTTCCTGCACAGAACTAGCTACACCAAATATTTCTTGGGGCAGACTTACCTTAGATTTCCTTAAGCAAATCCGTCCAGACAAGTTACCTGAAGGCGTTGGGGTCAAGAGCTCAAATTCATTTTGCCTTCCGAGAACAAGGAAAATGCATTGAGAACCTGTATCAAGTATACTCGTTCAGTTGTTTTAGTGGGTTTTTCCCCAAGTATAATGGCCCCTGGGAAACAAGCCCCTAAAATGTAGTTTGTAACCATTAAGTGTCACTAGGTGTTTGAAATAGAAATGAAGCATTACATGATGCATTTTCCAGGGATTGCACTGACAGAGGAAAGACTCTTCTCTAAACTTAGGTTGCTACCTGTAAATATATACTTCTATGCATATTATATTTCACTTGCTGAAGCTGTCAGCTCTTACATGGCAGTCTGGTGAGGCTGTTGGTTTACTTGCTAGCACGTTTGCTGTCAGCACTTTTATCAGCCATAGTGGATCTTAATACAGGCTTTTAAAAGGGCCTTAGTTGTGCAAACAGCTTGAATGATTACCTGAAAGTCAATTTATTTTTAGTTTGTGGCCCTCTTTTGGAAATATTCTGTGACAAATTAAATGGAAAAATACACAGAAGAGCTGTGATGTTGCAACATAGAGGCAGCAGGGGAAGGCTGGGAGAAGGTGGCTGAAAGAACATTTAACCTCCAAGCTGCAAGTTAAGTAAAATGGTTCAGTTTTGTTCAACATCCTTCAAAGAACTTTGTTTCAGTTCTTTGAAGGTGCTCTATGATTAAAAGAAGGAGCAAGGGGTTTTCACTGTTACACAGTTAATTTACCTATCTGTGTGAAAATGAAGCGAGTGAAGTTTAACTTTGCCATTTAGGAATAGCCACTAAAATTGGTATGAAAGAGATTGGCAATGTAATACTTTCATTAAATCATTCTGGTAGAAATAGTATGAAAAAAATAATCTCTGCATCTAGACTTCAAAGAAAAGTAACATGAGTCTTTCTAATGATAGAAGACTGATATAATACTCCTGTTGTAGTAGAGATGTCTGCCTATCATTTTTTAGAAGAAATTCTTCCTGGATTTTTCCATTAGTAAAAGATACTTTTTTAAATGAGTGATGATAACAGTTGTTGAATATAGGCTGTCTGCTGTAGTACATTGCACAGCCTGTGTGAAATAAGTACTCCAAATTTGTGCAAATTTATTCCTGCATTGCATGAGAGCACCGATAGTGGTAGCCTCTGGAAATGAAAACTGAGGGAGGTGGCTGTGTTCATATGGGTTGAGCAGCAGATCTGAGAACCAATACTTGGAGGAATATTGTTCGTGCACACGTGTGAGCTCTGTTTTCCCAGGATGGGGAAATGTGTGAATGAAGCTGAATTCTCTGTGGATGTTCCCAGTATTCTTACGTCTGAAAATACTTTCTGAAGGAAACGAACTATTGTATGTGTAAAGACTCTGGTGAAGATTACCCTCTCTAAAGAGTTTTCTCTAATGTTATATAATTAACCCAATTTAGGAACAAGGAAGGAACGTTTTTTTAATGTATAATGATGGCACAGAATCCATAATGCAGGAGATAAGGGATGGGGTTGTGGCTTTTGATTGATTGTAGTTGCAGACAGATTTAAAAGGGGGTGGGGGTGAGTCAAATAGAAGCTCAAAATGTAATTTTAAAATGAAAGAAAAAGAGAGACCAGGATACTAATGAAACTTGCAGACTTCTATCAATGTCAGTTTACCAAATCATGTTATTTTATTTCAGTATGTGGTGGTGACATCCCTCTGCCTTTGACCTCTCTCTTTTACTTCTTGCTGATCCAATCTTCTTAAGGTTTCTGTAATTCTCTCCCATACCTTCTTTGCTTCAAATAGCAGATATTTGAGGAGGGGAAGGAGTTCGCTGGAGCTGTCTGATCTCATGCATACAAATACTACAGACAAAAGGAGATTTCAGAGCTTACTCGGGGTGTTTGCAAGCTGTGGAGCATCTGTAATTAGAGGGCATGGGGCTGGTCACCGCAGTGGTTTGAGCCTGCTGTTTTAAACAGTCTTGACATAGGAAGTACTTTAAAATTAGTATGAGACAGGTGGGAAATCCCTCCATATCGGTGGAGAGGGAAAGTTCCCCTATAGAGGTAGGAAGAACCATCTTGCTCATAAGTGGGCAAAAGTTTAATAGGTGATGTGGTTATGGTTACCGCGCGTATACAGTGGCTTTTAACAAGAGGAGCACAGGATAAGAAGAAGGGCATGTGCTTGGACTGTTGTGCCGGTGGCATTCAAAGCACACTGACACAGGGCTTTGCTCCTCAAGTGGGCTAGCTGGTGGCTCAGAGAAAGTCATGGAAATAGCCTTACTTTGACAGATGGTGAAGTGCTGCAATTTGAACACTGAATTTTAGTCAGGGGCTTTCCAAACATTGAAGCAAAAATTCCTGAATTGAGACTTTCCCTGTTAGGCAGAGGAACTTGGGTATCAGAGAAAAAAGCTGTTGTTTAGCTCTTGGGTCTGACTCTTGTCCTCTTCACAACACTGCAGCGTTTGGATAGATTGCTTGCTTTCTCTTAATGAAGTCTAGCAGCTGTTTGCAATGCTGAATTAAACCCTTGGGGACATGCATTAGTGAGCAAAAGTACTCGAAAGCACAAGATAAATGAATGCTGTATGGCCACATGTTCAGCATATATGCCTATGTGATTT
The DNA here is from genome assembly GCF_059628265.1 of Tinamus guttatus. Taxonomy (NCBI): domain Eukaryota; kingdom Metazoa; phylum Chordata; class Aves; order Tinamiformes; family Tinamidae; genus Tinamus; species Tinamus guttatus. Next base: position 5,834,073 of record NW_028288569.1, on the reverse strand, counting down.
CCATACATGTGATATATATCTTTTCGAGAGAGAAATGGCACAATATCCAGGTGGAAAATACTGTGTGTGTGCTCCTGATTCCCACCATCCTCTCTTGCTTACTCAGGTCGAGGTCTGCTCTATGGCAAGCAAGCTGTTAAAAATATAAATAATTGTGTTAATCAGGGTATAATTTATCTTTGTATTTGTTTATTACCTTGGATACTCGATTAGACGGCGCTAACATACAATTAATCAGTAACCTTCAATGTTAACTTCTCAGCACTGTTTAATTAATCGGTTGTGTTGCAGAGGCTCTGTTGGCTAAGAGAGCCAGGAACTGTGCCATGTAAACACTTTTGTTAATGCCAAGTGAAGGTTGAGATGCCTTTTTTTTCTTCTGCTTTATTAGCCTAATTGAACTAATTGGCCTTTCAGTGTTCAGGTGCAAATTCCAGAGGCTGTTCTGCAGTGTAGGCAAAAAGCCTGGAGACGATACATCGATAGGTCGTGTAAGTGCCGGAGAAGTTCTGCACCTCAGCCAGTATCAGAAGTCTCCTCAAGTGTTCAGATGATCACATGTTTAAATAAGTACCAGCACAATGGAGGGACCACACTGGTGTTTGGTTAATGCATCGTAGTTGCAGGATGATAGTCGCACGTTTCATTCGCGTTGATGATGTGAGTGTTAGTTTAACCTTTCATAAACGTTAAAAAGTTATCTGCAGATCTAGTGAACATAGAGGCTTTTCATCTTAGCACTGCGGGTAATTACTATAAATGCAGGTATTGATGCTTTTTGAGCGTGGGATCTTTTTGTATGTCTTATGTGAAAAAAGATTTTAATTCTTTTTTTCCAGTGGTATCTAAGAGAAAAGGAGGATGTGGGCTTTGGTTCAAAGATTTAACGCAGAGGCTATCTGTCAAAGTTACGCCTTGTCACACCTGTAATGTTATTCAGACATTCAAGATATCAGAAATAAAACAAATACTGGTTTTAAAAGTAGCAACTCTTGATAACCTCATAACAGTTGTGTGAACTTGGAAGGAAAATTGCATATTGCAGTTTTGATAAATTCAACCAAATTAAAAGTGGTGTGGTAGAGGTTTGTAACAGAAATATTAAGACTGTAGTAATGGTAGTGCCATATGTATATTGTGAAAGCATGAGAAGGAACAGCAGAACAAAGACCATAAGAATGGCCTGTCTTGATAATGAAGGACGCAGTTCCAGGATACTATTTCCCGGACACAATTTCTAGTAATAAAACCAAAGAATACTTCATTTATGTTCAAACCAGAAGACTTGTACTCTGATGAGACAACATCATAGATGACTGCGCAGAACAGTGTCTTCTGCTGACAACACGATGATAGCAGCATATCAGCTATGCGGTTGTTTGTCCTGGTAGCACACCTGAAAGAAGAACAAAACACTCTTCAAACAGAACAGGATTAAAAAAACAACGAGCAACAACCTGCCCTAAGATTTATGGAGGCTGAAGTAAGCAAGATTCTGAAGCTTGGGGACTTGAAGGTCTGTGCTTACAAGAGTGTGAGTGAATGTATTCTGTGAGAAAATGAGAGTAGGTAAAATCCACTCTGAGGTTCAGTAAATAAATATCACCTTGCCTTTCCATACAATCTCATGTGGAGTTTTGTCATAGAAATTTTCTAATGATATTTGTTGAGAGGGCTAATGATATTTGTTGAGGTTCCCAGATTTTTAACTGGGAACCTGCTAACGTTTGTTGTCTTGATCATGCTGGTTAGAATATACCAGCTACCCTGTATTCCCAAATTAATGTCTTCATACGCAGGCAGCAGAAATAATGGAGTCTAACTTCCCATGGCTTTGTATTATCCATCCCTCATCTCCCTCCTACCTCCTCAAACTGCTCATACCTTGAGGTGTCTCCATAATAACCGTGATTCTCTTTCAGGCAGAATCAGAAGGTTTCATGCCTTCAAGACAGGACAAAGTAAAATAGATATGGGCCTGATAGTCCTTTTCACTGACAAACTAGAAAAATGTAAACACTGGATTTTGGAGTCTTCTAGCTGCATGTCAACTTTAGGGTGGTATCACTTGGCTAAAATACCTAAGGAGGGACAGTACACAACTAAGTGTGATGACACAAACATTCCTGCCTTAGGACACCAGGCTACAACCAAGTAAAACTGTGTGCGTCGCAGCTGAGCAAAATATGCTGTGGCTTTCAGCTGGTGGGAGTAAAGATGGGAATCACTCAAAGGTAGAGAATGAGGTATGAGTGGTATAATTGACAAAAGCAAGTCCATGATGAGCTGGAACAGTAAAAAGGTATTCTTGAAAATGAGTGCATGTCTCAGATGATATAGAGAGGTCATCTCTCTCCTTCCGAGCAGGCAGGCAGTCTATATCAGATACAGATGGTTATTAAATGGAAACCTGACCCTAAAAAAAGAGAGTCAAGCATTGAACTGCTGTGAAGACCAGTGTTACCTGACGTCTAGATTGGGATGGGATAGAAAGGTTGCTCGCTGGCACATGCACACACTGCAAAAAAATACTGTCTAGAGAACAGAAAAGGTCTTTTGCCAGTACTAAACCCATTATGGAATGTTTTTACTGTGAAGGAAATAGTTGTCTTTATGCTTCACTATTCAGGATTTGCTATTAAATAAAAAAGAATAAGGCACTTCTTGTGTTTATTCCTTTGGGTTTAATATGACCTAAAAAACTACCATATATTCAGAAGAGGGATTCCCTCTGCCAATATTTGACTTCTTTATTCAAGTATATCTTCTTCTAACGTTCATGGAGAAGCTGCAAAGTAGACATTTTTATTCATTGCACGCATCTGCTTGCTTTAGATAAACTAAGTAAAAAGAAATACTGATGATAGTATTTTTCAGCTTGTTCTTTGTTTTTCCTGTGCTTTGCAGTAAGCTTCAATAACAAAATATATCTTAGCCTGGAAGTTCATATTGCCTTATTTTTTTTCAAACTTGACCACTTTGAACGTGACCACTGCATGCAGCTGAAGCTCTGTACCTGAATCTTTATGGCCCCAGGTAAGGGACTATAAGCTAATGAGTAAGGTAGCTCAGTAAAGTGATTCAGTTAAATACTAAGAGATTTTAAAGTCTCGAGGTAGCTTAAATATTTTTCACAAATACATAATTTACATAAAATTTAATGCATACTGATATTGAAATAGATATAAAATCACATTTTTTCCAGGGGATTAGGGGGTGGAGGTTTTAAGTTGAGAACAGTCAGTGCTGATATGCATTGCAGTACTTTGCTCATATCCTTTCCAGTAGCAAAAGGTTGATCCTCTCCTGAAATGTTCCTCCACATTCTTGCCCTGATGTGGCTCGACCTGCCTGCTGAATGCATTCAGAACTACAAAGCACCACATGGAGGAGGAGTAGAGCCTTTACTCATGTTAATATTTATCAGAAACCTTTTTTTACCAGCTAAGATTGGTCTGAAAGAAGTGGGGGGCTTTTTTGTTTGTTTTGTTTTGTTTTTTCCCTTGAATCTGGATTCTATATCTGGATTTCACACAGCCTCTCATTAAGATATTGGAGAAAGATATGCTGCCAGCTGTATCGTAACATCTAAGTCTGAAGATGTTTTGTTGTCTTCCTCAGGAATTCTCATACTCTTGTGCCATTTATTTGTCGTACTGTGAGGAAGATTTGCATACCATTTTCAAATGCTTAGCCTGATGTGCTATTTTGGGGGCAAATTCCCCTTAAGTTTATTTGTCTTCCCTTTAGAGCTTGCCTACAGCAAAGGATCATGTTTTTAAGCCTTTTTCTAGGGATCCTCTGTTCTGACAGTACCGCAGACTTATTTGCAGTGGTACCAAGAATAAAATTCAGGCAGATTCCCCAGGGAGATGAAGATAGCCTTCATAGGCTTTGGAGGAAGCAGCAGTATCTTGCAACAGTGCTTTATTTATGGAGTTACGAGCTTTTTGTTTATGGAGTTCGTGAGCTTTTGATAAAATAGATGGAGAATGGAACATCTGAGCCCTTTTGTCATTACAAAACCAAAAATGCTTTAACTTCCTGTGTCCTAGCCTTCAAGAAAAAGTAAAACTCTTCTTCCCCATAGCTGCCTTCAAAATGAGAACTGTAACTGCAGATAGAAGCCCAGCTTTTCACCACAAACACTGTGAATTACAGGTGCTTCCTTAGAAGACCAAGACCCATCCCAGACCTGGGATATTGTGCAAGGACTGCTCATTGTCTGGCCCTTGGTCCACCGTCCCTTACTGCTCATCCAGCACTGCTAAGTGCTGGTGGCGCAGAATCTCCAAGCTGTTTGAGAGCCCGTGGGTCAGGATTGGAGAAGGAGTCGGTGAAGGTATGGTCCTTGTGGGAGTTTGTTACAGACCATCCGGGCAAGACAAAGTCTATAAGCAGCTCAGTGAAGTCTGTGTCACAGACCCTCATTCCTAGAGCAGACTTCAACCCCCCTGGCATCTGGAAGGGCAGCCCAGCAGGATGCCAGCAATGCAGGAGGTTTCTGGAAAGTGCTAGTGTCAAATTGTTAGCGTAGATATTAACAGCTTCCTGACCTGTTGCTCATGGAGAAAGTGTTTCGTGATGTGATAGTAATGGCTGTAGCGACCATGAGCTTGAGATCGTGTGGGGAGTGATCTCAGGAGACCTGGTGGGTCTTTTAAAGATGGTCCTCCCTAAGCACCAGCAGGCAGAGATTCTCAGTGTTGTCTTTTAGCCTTTGCCAACAAGGTCTCTGAGGGTCTCCATAGACAAGCTGACCATGAAACAGCAGTTTACTCTGGCAGCAAAGGGTCTACAAGTTCCCAGGCAGTACTGATGGAAGAGTAGTATGAGGTCAAGGGAAGTGATAACTGGAAGAGCATCAGTAAACCAGAGAAAATCCACCAGACTGGTCCTTTGGCCTAGAGCCTTCGCCTTATGAGAAGAGGCTGAGGAGACAGAGCATATTGAGCCAGAAGAGGCACCTTTGGGGGGAACCTAACAGAAGCCTCCTCGCTGTGGTAAAGTGGCCAGAAAGACGGAGGCAGGCTCTTTACTGAGGTGCACAGTGGGAAGGTGGCAGACACCGATCACAGATTGATTGAAATATGGCAGTAAGGAAAACAAGTTGTTTCACTGTGAGGATAATTAAGCAGGGGAGTACCTTGCCCAGAGAGACTTTGCAGGCTCCATCCTTGGAGGTTTTACACAGGGATAAAGTCTTGAGCAGCCTGGTCTCACCTGAGAAAGGTGACCCTGCTTGGAGCAAGGAGTTGGGCTGGAGACCTCCAAAGATCCGTCCTCGCTGAATTACTTGATGATGTCTCTGTGAAGTAGATTAATCTCTGTCCTTTCTTTGTTTGACCTTCTTTACTCTTAGTCTTGGTACTGGATACCAGGATTGGAACTGGAGAATATGTGGGTTTGTAAAATGAAAATTATATACAATTTTCTGTAAGAGAAGAAAGCAATCTTTTGGTACACTTTTTTTTTTGGTTTCATTCTATGTAAGAAACAGTGTCCTTGAAAACCAGGTAATGCTGGCGCAAAGTGATATGGTGCAAAAGATTGCTATGGAGTTGGCAGTCTGAATTGTGGCTTTTTCTTCTAGAATAATGACAGGCTGTTAAAAATGTTCAATCCTGGTACGGTTCATTGTGGTGGTGGTGGTGGAGAATGTATTGTGATCCCCTCTGATTTTTCTCCCCTCCGATACTTTACTACAAAGGCATGGCATACTTTTCTTGTCAACACAGAACATTAGGAATCTAATACCATGTACTTGGGAAGCTGTGTGTCATAAGAATTGGATGCTAGACATACTGGTGCCAACCTAACTACTAAAATCATTTATCAGATCACTTCAGGGCTTTTCCCTGCATTTGCTATACCACTCTTTTGATCTCTTTGAAGAGTTATGTAATATGCTCTCGCTGACTTCTTGACAGTGGTGGATATACAATACAGTGTCTGGCTTTTGAAATCAAACCTCCCCGGGTACACTCTGTGCAGAGACCTGCAGTGTGACTCGTGAATTCTCAAAAAAGACAAGTCCACTTTTGTAAAATGGTTGTTTAGTGTCAATGACAACTCAAGGCACTTGAACTTAATTTTCTGCCTTTTTTTCTTTCTGTTTATCAGGAACCATTTCCAGCTGTTCCCTTTTCAGGAAAGGCATGACTTAGGCCAGCTCATGTAGCCAATGCAAAGAAGTCATGCACACTGTGTATACGTGTGTGTTCTGGAGGATGGTTTTGTTTTGTCAGAGCATGCTTTAGATTGTTGTAGTTTTTCTTTCTTTTTTTTTTTTTTTTCCCCCCAGTTCGGCCTCTATTCTGCATACAAATATTTGACCGTAATGCACTTACTCTTGTCCAGCTGCAGCTTCTTCATACCTCCCTGGCAGTTCCAACAAGACTATGCATAAAAGTGAATATACAAAAAACATAGGTATATGCCATCGTATGTATTTAATCTGCAGAGTTTTTAAAAGCCCTTATTTTCCACTGGCTGACTGCCTAAGTAGTTTCATTGAAATAAGCTATCATATAGGCAGGTCAAAACACAATCATATGTGTTTTGTCCTTGTAAGAAAAGGAGTAAACTGAATTATGTACTTCAGTTTTTTGGTGTTTCTTTTCCTGTGAGCTCTTGACCAGAGACATATGGTCTTCAACCCCCTCCTCACTGGGCAAAAATCACTTACTGGGAGCAGTTGGAAGGTGTGTATGTCCTATGAGGAAATTTGAATAGGTTTTACACGTGGATTCTTCCTTCCTTAGTTTTAAAATTTCTCCTCTTGAAACTTCTGTTATTTCAGTCTTTCTTGAGAAGTTGTTTGCAATTGCATTAGGAAATGTCATCACCGAGGGTACGCGGTGCTCTTCAAGTGTGCCCGTAGTTTTTACCTTGTTATTATTCAGCTGTATTGCTTTGAAGAAGCAGTATTTCCATTCCCGTTCCAACTGCTTTGGAAATGGGAAGAGCGGGGACTGTCCAGGCTTCCAAATGATACTGTCTTTCTGCTCTGCATAACCCAGCACTTCCTAAGCTTTTACTGTTGCAAATCCATTTTTTGGTTGCAGGTCTCACTTTAATCAAGCAGGTGACCCAAGATACCTGAAACGTTTATATTTTTGTAAGCACTCCAGATTGTAGTTTAGGCATTGCTGATATGACCCTTAATGTTCAGCGTATGGTTTGATGTTCGTTACTCTGAATATGAAGTCTGGATTCCAAAAGCTCAAACCTCTCTTAAAACATTCATTTTTCCTCTTCTATCTGTTTTGGCTTCCTTGCCTGAAAAATAAGGATGGTAGTACTGCCTTTTTTCCGTACTTTATAAAGATTTTGCAAAAATGCATGTAAATTGATTCTTTCAAACTTTGCTATTGAAAAATAAAATGGTATGAAATATATATCAAATACATGGGGGCCCTTACATGAGCAAAATTTTTTATCGACTTCAGCATTTTTACAGTACACTGGTACACGTTTTGCAATTAATTTCATCTGGAAAAGGGATGAAAAGGCAAATTTTTCCCCTTTGTCAGCTACTTTGTTTTCTATAGCATTGGTGGAACCAGTGTAGCTCATGTGTCATGTTGTCTGCGGGATTTATAAAGCAAGAGGTAATTAATTAAGAATCTCTTAATTAGTAGAGCTAATTTCTGGATCAGGTGTAACCCATAGTCGTCTCCTGCTTTGAATTTTTTTGTTTGTTTCTGCTGGGAACAACCAAGAGGCATAAAGAAAATTGATGTCTTTCATTTTGTTCAGAGCATCTGGCTTGTTGTCTGGGGAGGAGGAGAAGGAGAGAGGAAAAGGGGATGTGACACGGTGGGTTGTTTGATTTTGCTTGCCTTTCGCACCGTAGTTTTGGAAACTTTATGGGGAGGAAATAGGTCCTGGAGTCAATGACAGCCAAGAGGAGAGGTAGCAGGTGTGAAGAGCCAGCAAGCAAATTTGGGAGCAGAGGACTCCCACCTGCAGCTCCTTCTGTTTGCTTAGCTCCTTATCCTGCAGTCATCAAGCTGGCTAACAATTTTCCGCCACTTCCTCCCAGCACAGATTGAGGACGCTAAGTACTTCCTGATTGGAAATAGGGCCGGGATTATTTACGTTTTTGAAATTGCTCCTTTTTAAAAATCCTTGCATAAGGTTAGGCTTCAGTTAGCCTGGAATTCCTAGGATGAGGAGAGGACGCGCTCTCCGCGGTGCGGTGCCCTTTCCCTTCGGGCTGTTGGTTAAGTGCTCCCCACGTCCCTGGAACGGGAGGAGCAGCGTGCGGCAGGGGCAGCCTCCCATCTGTTGGCTCTCCCTTCTTGTTCAATAGGTTGTGTCTTAATTTTGAAATAAAGCGTTTGAATTTAATGATCATAAAGAATTGACTATAAAACAGTTAATCTACCCAGTAAAAAAAATGAGAGCCTATGCACACCCGCTATGTCCCAGGCCGTCGGCCTTTGTGACTAACGTCTGTGCGCCACGCAAGGTACAGAAAGCCTCTTTGCGTGGATCTGCCCCTTCAGGGACCAGCTGCTTCTGTGCCATACCTGAACTACTAAATTGCAAGTTTAAATGTGGCGGCGGAAGGCAGCCAAGGTAAAGTCACCCGCCCCAAAGCTTAGCAGTCTGTTGTCAGAGACAGCTTTCCTACTGCAGAAAGCTGTACAGTACAACATGGTTTGTAACAAGGATATGTTTGTTCTTGTTTTATGCCCAGCTCTCACCAAATGACTGCAAAGGTGCATGGCAGTAGGAAAATCGAACACTGGGGAGAGTAGATGTCCAGTGAATTTAATACAATATGTTGATATCATCTGCACCAACTTTGCTTTTTTCCCGTAAACCTTGATTCTTGGATAAAGGTTCAGTTTATACCTTAAATAATCTTATGCACTTGTAATTCCTTTCTTTGCAGGAGGAAACTGCAGACCTAGGTCAGGGCATGTCGAGATCCATTTTCTTCTCACCAGTATTATTCTCCAGCTTCAGGTTAAACAGAGTTGACAACACATGGTATCACATTAGCTGGCTGTCTTTATGGGCGAAGGCCAAATTATTTCTACCCACTGCTTTTCTGATTTCTGCTAGGAAAAATGGAGGCATTTATCCTTCCCTGTGAAAGACCACGTATTGGCTAATACAAGTCACTGGGTTATTAATATCAAAGAGTGTAGGCAGTCACCACAGGTGAAATACCTTAGTGTCCCTAAATGAACAAGTATCACTTCATTTCTCTCTTCAGTGGAGTGGATATTCATCCAAATGTCTAGTCCTGATACTCTGACAAAGTGAAATAGTGGGTAGTAAATAATATAGGTTATTTTTTTTACAAAGGGCAAAGGTGCTAGTGCTTGAAAGGATCACAGAGGAAAATGGAGTCAGAAAGTAACACTGATGAACTTGCAAAACGAATGTGCTCAGAAATAGTCTTGTTAGTGTGGTTTCCAAAAAGGTTTTGTTGCAATCAGTGAGAAAAAAGAATATGCATTGAAAGAGTGGAACTGGAAGTTTCTTGACCGTGCCTCAAAGTAAGTTCCCTCAGTTTCTCAATGCTGCGACATAGTTTAAAATTGTAATCAGTTATTCAGCTGAAGGGCGATCCATTTCTTGAAGAGATGTTAGGAAGTTTGATTAATCGTGTGTGTCTGGACAGAGAAGCTCAGTTCAGGAAGGGAAGAAACATCCCCAAAGAGCCAGGAGCTCTGTAAAAGAGAAGCGGCAGTAGATTAAAATGCTTACGGGAGAGAGTTTGGAAGACAAATATGTTGCTTAGGATGGCAGATAACAACAGATAAACACTCAACTATTTAGCTGAAATTGCTCGTCTCATCAAAACATTCCTAGATACGCTTCGTCTCAAAACACAGGAGACAGATTTGGGATTCCTGCTTTGAAACAGAGACTGTATCTGTCCTTTCTGTGAACTAGAGACAAAAAGATAAAATCTTCTTTCCCATGTTGGAGAGCAGTGAACAGGAGAAAGGACTTGTTTATTTAATCCTATCTTCATAAGATAGGATTGAAAAAGCAGCGGTTCAGAAGTTCTTAAAGAACTGTTGCAGGCAAAGCTATTAACAGATTTTTTTTTTCTTTTTGTCATTTACCACATTTACTTGTTCATTGTCTGGGCCAAATCTCCACTGCCAGAAGGATTCTTTGCTATTTACTAATACCAAAATTGCTGTTATTAATTCTACTTATTATTAATGTCAAGTTATTAAATTAATCTGAAGAAACAACATAAAGCATTGTATGTTTTTATCTCAGTGACTTGAGGTAACACTGACATCTTTTTCAATTTTTTTTAACTCACTGAGATTCAGAATCTCTTTATATACAGATTGATCTATATATGTCTCAGTGACAAAGTTTCGTAAATTAGTATCAGAATTACATCTAGTAAATGCTTTGATTTGGTTTTAGTACTACAGATAGATGAAATGGCTGTATGGTGGTCTCTTTTTGTAGTCAATGTCTGCGAAATATATGCTGGCCTCTGGGGAAAGAAATACATGACTCATGTTAGCATGTGAAAAGTAGTACACTGAACACTGATCTATTAAACAATTTTGTTTAGTTGTATAACTTTAAGGATAATGGTGGCACTTGCAGCTAGTTCACATCAACATTTCTACTATAAAGCACTTTTTGTCTGCAAAATTGGAAATATACTGATACCCTTTATTTGGCACTTCTACTTGTGAGCAAATCTATCTGAAGTTCAGCACAGGTATTTGTACCTCTGTAGCAGAAATGGAAATGATTTTCTGCAAGACCCAAACCTGGTAAATTCGTGGACTTTTTTTTCAAACTCCCTGAAACAACATTTTTATTTTCTGTTTTGTGACAAGGTGAAGTTCACATATATATGGGCTTGCCTGGAATATCCAGTCACTTGATTATGCAGCTTAGGTGAAAGGCCTTCTGGAGTTGTGACAGATTGCTCTATAAGAAGAAGAACTTCTGTTAGTTTTTGGTGTAGAAATGGAAGTGTTTGAGGCAGAGCTGGGAACAGTTGCTAAGTTATGCAAAGTGTTATTTATTTGCAAATAGTTTGAGCAAAATCAGCACAGGAATTTACCTAACCGAGCAGGGGCACCTACATCTCAATCACTTGTCAAAACCATATTTGTTCTCAGTGAAATAGGGCATGATTCACCATGGAAAAGGCCTCATCTGTTCCCCAGAAGTGCTTCTGTCTCTCCTGTGACAATAACGGTGATGCTGCAGATGACCTGAAAGCAGAGTGAAGTTAACTAGAATTAGGTGAGATACTGATTATAGGTGGCTCTTTTGGGGGTTACAAACATACTGGGACATAAATGTCCCATATAACTAATGTACATATTTTAATAACAAATTAGCGTGGAATTTTTTACATCACGATACAAAAAAATCAGCAATGCTTTTACTTTTTGGGGAACAACTTGATCCTTTTAAATAGAGAAAAATGAGGATGCAACTTATAGCAGTTTGTGACAGCTGAAATGGCAGACTTACGGTGCGCACAGAGAAGGTGAGCATGGTTGTGTGTTTAGCAGCATCTTCATTTTAGATGTTCTGTATGCAAAAAAGAGGGATTTTGTCATTCCTAAAACACACAGATAATAAAACTCACAAAACGCAACACAAAACACGTGTTAGATCAGATTTACTGAAGACACTTGTTTTCAGAAATTTTACTAAAATTCTGTTCTGTATTCTGTTAATGCAGAATCTTGTGAAGTCCTACAGTACCAAAAATTCTTTATACAGAAGCTTTAGATCAGGAGAGTATTTAGTGGCTTAACAGAGTCCAAAGAAATCAGGATCCAAATTTTTTCAGCATCTTCAAGGTTTGTTTGTTTGTTTTTGTTTATAGCATGAAACAATTTTTCATAGGAGGAGTTCATTTTTTGATGCTTGCTATTGAATTCCATTCACTACAGTCAGTTGTTTTTTTTTTTTTTTTCCTGATCTAACCTGTTGTTACTCAATTGCTTCTACTTCCCCATCTTTTTTACTGATATTTTTTCCTACTGGTGATAAGTACATATCTGCTACTTGCAGTGGTATTTATGAGAAGAATCTTCAGTAATAAAAACAGCAAGTTTTAGATTGCCCGCGGAGCAGTGTTATTTAAACAGTAAATTGACAATTCTTCTCTTGCAATTACTTGTGAGATACTGTTTGTTTGATTTGCTGCAGATCATGCTATGTGAAACGGCGCTTCTCAGTATAATAGACAGCATGGCCAGTGATAGGTTACGGCGTGCGTTATGTGCCATGTTTTTTTCATGCACACTTTACGATATAGATGGTGTGCTCTCTCCATATATACTGGATATAGATTCCTATCAAGGTAAGTCTTAAGCATCCGACCTCTGCTTTTGACCGCGGAGTCTCCTCTTGCCGCTACTCAGCCCCCATCATCTGCTTGAGGAGAGCTCAGAAGAGTCACAGACACAGCAGGCGAAGGGCCCTCCAGCTCCTGCTCACGTGCTGTGGAGGTTGTTGGCCCAGGAATCTCTTACATTACTGGTGTAATTCTAGCTAACAGCAGCTGGGGATTCTGGATTCGCACTAAGAGTCTTCGATAAAAACTCTAGAGGCAGCTATTTAAAGTGCAAATAAGAGCTATTTTAGCAATCAGGGGCTGAATTCAGGATGGGAAAGAAAGTTTTTTTTCACAACTTGGGGTCACATTCCTTTCTCTTCTTCTTTTTGCATTTTACTTTTAACAAAACAGATAGTCAGAAGATATTTTTTCCTGCAGTCTTAGTCAGACATTGGGAACCACCTTTTGAACCTTCCACTCTTGATTTGTTGTAATTCTTCTCTCTGCAAGTCTCTCCTGTAGTTACTTGTTCTGCTCCGAGAGTTAGTGTTTCAGAGTTTTTCTTACTATTCAGGAGACATTTTTCCTTACTTCTCCCATCTGTTCTTCTTCTATCATCTCTGCTAGAGGTCAGATGAAAAACTAATCTGCCCTTCAACTAATAAGGGCCTCCATTTTCATTAATATCTGGAGCATCTTAAGTATTCTGGGGTACAGGTTTGATGGAACGCTTACGGAAGCTGATTGATGTCAGCGAGCTTCAGATGGACTGGAGTCTAACACAAGGATGCATTAAAAGCCACTGTCTCACAATAACTATAAACAACTGAGCATCTTCTTTTCTGTCTACAGCTGACAAACACAGTGACTTGGGTTTTGTACCAGATGGCACCTGGAAAGCAAAGTCTCGAGGACACTTTGCTCAAGTGTGTGAAGCTGTGCCTTTACTGATATTGTTATCTTGTGGTGTTACACCTCTGTAAAAGGAGGATTTGGGCAGTTTTGAGGCAGCTTTTAACCTTGTATTTCAATTTGTGTTTAAACAAAGAAAACTATATTTGAAGCTGCTGCTCCTTGAGGGAACAGACATAATGAATGAAAATCAGCGAAAACAAAAGGTCTGCATTAAAATCAACACCTGTCTGGTATTTAAACATTCCTTTTAGACTTATTACTCAATCAGAAAAAAGAAAATTGGAGAAAAACATAGTGTTTTGTTGTAACTATTTAAGACTTGGTTTCAAGGGGTTATGAGTAAATCTAATCTAGGCCCTCCTTGCAACAGAAACATTCAATAGAAGGTTGGACCAGATGATTTCCAAAGCCCCCTTCCAACCTAGACTTCTATGAGTCTGTGAATTTGTCATATCTTCAGATATGTACTGGATACATGTAGAGTTGGCTAATATTAATGATACATCTTTGACTAATTTTTTGTTCACGCTTCTTTATATTTCTGCTTCCTACATAAAAAGCTCAAAGTAAACCAAACTTAAATATTATTCGAATCTAGATTTTTCTTCTTTGAAAAATAAGTTGTAGTGATACACACCAAAAGTGTTGGAGTGCTGCTTGTGGAATTGGCCAAAACTAGCTTTTGGAGCATATTCCTATTATTATTTTAGGTGTGCAAGTAAAAGTGGAAAATCAAAGGAATGCTAGGAGCATTAATGGTACTCCTGGCAGGCATGACAACAAATGCAGCTAAGTGGTTTTAAACAAAGTAATTTATCATTTTGTTCCTTTTAAAATTGTGTGATGGAGGGAGATGTGTGACTTCTGGAAATCAGATTTCTCCATTACATTTCACTTTGTTTACCCAAACGGTGACAATGACTCTCTAAAATTATGTTAATAGCAGTGTTGTCATGCTCTTACAGAGACACATCTCCTGTTAACATTTTTGAGAAGGAGTCAGATTAGTATTACTTGTTAAAGATTAACTGAATTAAAACTTTCAGCATGTGGATTAGCATTGTTTGGTGTTTAGTAATTTATGGAGATTTTTACTTATTCCTTTATCTAGGAACAGTTTTACCAAATCTGCTTTCCCTTGTATACATTTTTTGTATCGAAAGCATGAAGTTGAAATGAATGTGACCTACAAGAATGGGTATGCGTCAAAATACCCTCTCCCCGTTAAAAAGAAAATATGGTAGCATATTGTTTCATGCCTCAACCTGAGGAAAATCATCTTAAAAGAGGGAGTTTCTGGCTTCCTATCTTTGGGTGAGACTACTAGTCAGCCCCTTGTGTGACCTGTGGGAAGATGTGGCTACTTGGGTGAACCTTCTTTTCATGCTGGTCATCCCTGTGGCATTTGGAAGCAATTTGGTTTGTCCTTGCTGGACCTGCCTCCTGTGGCTACTTCAGTGGGGGAAGGAGAGGAGAAGGGAAGAGAGTTTGTAGAAGGCGAGGAGTTGAAAAGGAAGAAAAAATATTTTACTGCTATTCTCTCTTATTTGCTTATATTGCAAAGCGTTCCTGAAGGTCAGTCTCAGCTCTGTGTTTCGTAGCGCCCAGGAGAGCAGAGGTGAGTCTCCGGGTTGCTCACAACACTGTAAGGCAAGTAACAACACTGGCAATATTTGACAGGCAGAGAGAAACTGTAATATCTCTTATCTGAGCAGTATGAAATATGGCAAAACTATGAGAGCAGATAAAAAATATGCTGACATCTTTATAAAATCAACTAGATTATGTGTGCTTTTTAATGCTTACTCTGCTGACTGCTTTTTGCTGTCACATAATTTTTGAACAGAAAATATAAAAGCTGCCGAAGACAAGTAATTCTGATATTTGCACACAGTGATATTATGTAAAAGCAGAAAAGCAGCGATTTATTAGAAAAACCAATCAATCTGCTACAGAGGAAATTTTATGAGAACTTGCTTTTCATAGTTTTGTGACAGGCTGTCCAGTCAGATTAAATTCTGTCTAGAACATGGGGTTAATACCTAGGAGACCTGGAACTGCATATATAATACAATGTATAATGGGTTTAATTTTTTTAAGGAGCTCTGCTTCAAAGTGATATATCGAAACCAGCAGTTTAAAGCTGCTTCTTTCCACTTCATACTTCATGGAGTATGAGCTGAAAGCAAAATCTGTTGAAGTTTTTCAAAACTGAAAATGACTCTTTGCTTTCACAGTTGGGCACCATATATATATATGTATATATATATATGAACTGACTGTGATTAAAGCTAGACTTTAGAAACTCAAAAACAGTTTGTAAATTCATGTTGCAGCTAAGAATATATTTAAACTAACTTGTAGGAATATTTTTTCAAATAGTTTTCCGTTTATTCAGTTAATTTATTTCCCCATATATGTAATGCTGCCTTATGATTAGAAACCCAGTAAAGTCTTAGTGGGGTGCCACTCCCAGAGCATTTTCATATTTTTCTGTGGAAATTTGTATTTTTATAATAACTGTGTATGACTAGGAGGTTATTTTACAATGTCTGTAAGAGCTGGATTCAATAGCATGTTTTGTGGTTACTTCAGAAGCAGCTACTCCCATAGTGTATTGCTACAGGGGAGGTTCAGATTAGCCAAAGGAGTCTATGTGCTATAACCTAGTTTAAAAAAAAAAAGGAAAAAAAAAGTAAAGGTAGGTAAAATTCTATGTATTTCATGGATCCTGGACTTCCAACATTACTTCCTGCATCAGTCAATCTAATGCTGAATTTTTTGGCCTGTTGGCAAGGCTTGTACGAAGGTGCATTATGTGCGTGTCTTTTATTTTGCTATGAAACTAGTAACTTATTAATCTGAAAGGCGCTGATTAGAAAGAGTTGTGTGTTTTTCTTGGTGAAAACACACTTCTGGCTGAGAGAGGGATTTATTTGTTAAAAGCTTGGATGTTAAGGGGTGTTCTTCTCTGTGTGGCTTTCAGGAGAGTTTTTGGTGAATCTTGCAGCCAGAACATTAGTGTAAGTTCAGACAGGCTTTCTAGCTCTTTCTTTTCTATACAATTTGAGTTCATTTTGATCTTCAGGGATGGCATAGGACAGGTAAAACATGCTTTAGAGTCTGTTGGTAAAGCCAACATTCAACAACCAATAAATATCTAAGCAGACTTAGAGAAGAAAACATTGGCTGGCCAAAGCACCATCCAGCTTCAGTCAATGTAGGCCTCTGGGTTAGATTTTCTAGTTGTGTTTCTTTGGTTTCCCCTACGTAACATAGCGGTTTTTGAGTGTATGTTGTACTGTGAAGTAAAAGTGTGAAGAACTGTGAACACAACAGTATATGGTGCTGCACAGAATCGGTACAGAAAGGTGCTGAGCCCTTACTATTGAGATACACTTGAGCAACAGTAGAGCTATATAGAGGCCTGCTACTCTGTTGTGTGGAAACATTCGTGTATAACACATACCGAAGCTCAAGTATATGGAGTCAAAAGCCTGTAGACTTAAGGCACAAGTAACTATGTGGGATAGATGTACTCAGCTACAGTGAACTCCCCATGAGTTCACTGGGGAGTCATTAGGAAGTTACTCTGTCAAAGGCAGTGAAGAGATGCTGTGTCCAGCAGCATCACCGTTTTCCTGACCCCGGGAAACCGTTACTTTTCTCTCTTCATTTCCATGGACCAACTTGGGTGAGGCCATTGTGCAGCTACTGCTGAGTATTTTGAAGTGTTTTGGGATGTATTGTTTTGTGTAAGTTAACTTGAAACTACTCTGTGGGCGATTTGTTATAAATGAGATTTATAGTGCCCTTTACTTCGAAATTCTACTGATACAGAAAATAATTTTGTTTTACATTAACTAAGAATGAGGATTTGCCTTTATGCTAGGAAAACGTGCCTATATCTTGTAAATCAATAGTTGATGCTGAATATGCAAAATGATAAAGTTTAAAACTTGATATTACACAAAACCTTGGACAGCAAATCAGTAATTGCTAAATCAGTTTAGTTACAAAATCCTACAGAATTTGTTTCAAAAAATAATGACAGGAGTTTGCCACAAGAGCTGCAAACACAATAATTTATTTATTGATGACAGAACAAGAACACAAGCATCCTTTTTCCTTGTTCAGATCTCCAGTCAAAAACCCTTCCTTTCTCTACTATTTATAGATTGATTGGGTCTTTTTTTTGATTTTCTGCTTGTTGCTCCAGATTTCAAAATTATAATAGTCTTTTCAAGAAGTCTATTAAATTAAGGTGTTAAGCTTATGTAAACTCTCCCCCCTCTTGGCGAAAACTGACTGGTAGGTTTAAGAGAATTAATTTAGAAACAGCATGGAAGTTAGTGCTATAGTGGGCTCGCTGACTAGGTAAGGAGGCTGCAGGGAAGGAGGCAAGGATATATGGATTTGAAATACTCTGCTTCTCATATTTTGTTTTGGAGGCTGTGACAAAACTCTCCAGTTTACTTTTGGAGATACATACTACAATGTTCAATGTTTGGAGCTGCATTCTGATCTCACTTGCTCTAGACAGATCTGGAATAAGTCTTAAATTTCAGTGATTTATTTACCCTGCTGTAACTGAGATCAGAATCCGTGTCACAGCTATTATATTTCAACTTCTGTTTGTGCATTTAAAGGCACAAACTTGAAGACTGGATTCTCAGAAGATTATGAGGAGTTCATTAACCTGTTCTTTTTTTGATTGCATTAAGAGCTTTGGTAATACATGGAAAGTGAGATGGGGAATTTTTCTAATGAAATCAGTCATATTCATGGTGTGATTGTATATATATATATAAGCAAGTGTGCCGGTACATGCATGCCAAGCATGAAGCCCGTTTCTATTTCATAGAATCACAGAATCACAGAATGGTTGAGGTCGGAAGGGACCTCTAGAGATCATCTAGTGTTTCCAGGAACCCTAAATTTAAACTCTCCTTCTAGAAGGTTGAGTTTTTTCAATTAAGTGCATGCTAAAGCTGTTTAATATTTTGCTGACTCCTATCTTCATCCTCTGGTTTGAAGAAATAAAAAAGCTGGAAAAGAATAATGGAGAGACTGAATCCTAATTGATCAAAGATTTGACATCTGTATACGCCTCTGTTTAGTTAAATGCAGGGTTTTGCAGAATTGCATAAAGCTCCTCCTTTCCCATCTTGTAGCCTTGGACCAGTTGACTTGGATCCTGTTTCATTTTAGATTGGGGGCTAAGAAGGGGAGGATTTGTGGGTGTTGTTTTTACAACAGTAGCAAAAGTCACTGTATATACCAAGGTGCTGTTAGGTTTCCATCCTGTAAATAAGGATGTTGCAGCATGTACAACAGATGCAAAAATTAAAATCTTAAAGTCTTTGCAGTACTTCTTTCTTTTCAAGAAACTAAGCTTATAAAATTTTGTTATCATGGAGGGAGGAATATGCTTAATGGCATGTGTCTTGAAGGCATTCAAAATCTAAGAATATATAATATATCCATTAAATGCTGAATTTATTATTTGCATTGTAACTTTATTTTAAAATCAAAATCCAGAGATATATTTGCTCCAAGGACTCCGGCTCATACCAGATACAAATTTAAAAGTTATTCATTCCGAAAGATGATAGCTAAAATTTGAAGATATGGAGAAGTTTAAACATGCCATTGTTTTAAAACTGAGTGTATAAATCTTTTAACTAAAAATACTTTTCTGTAGGCAAATTTGGCCTAAAATATTCTGTGTAATGATAACAAGCCCTACTCGAGTTCCCCTCCCGCTCGCCGTTAGGAGTCATAAATACTCTAATGTTATTTCAAATTTATACAGTTTCTTTCGTCTGGAAAAGCTTTATTATCAGCAAAACAAGTTATAAATGGAAACAATTTTATCTGCTTGTTTAAAGAGAATTGTTATCAAGGAAGAATGTAAACTCAGCTTAAGATCATGTGTCTTCTGTAAACAATTAAGATTAGAAATGAAGCAATCTGTGTTCAGTGAAAGATAAGCCTGAAATTAAGGTGATAAACCATATACTTCTGAGCCAGAATTATGCAGAAGACTTTTAGTTTCAGGTTTTAATGCATGCAGGTACGGCCATTTACAATTATTTTCCTAGGATTAAAAATCCATATCACTAAAGACACCTGTTTTAAATGTGTCTTGGTGCTTCACTGTAATTGCCGTGTGAAGTTGAGTAGCAAAGAAAGACTTCATTGGATCAGAGGAGAGCTACCCTTGGTCGCTCCCCTCAAGTACGGCAGAGCCGAAAGGCTGTTTGTCACTACGCACCTCATTCCTCTTCGCCGGTGATATCCGGGGACAAGAGTGGGTTTGATGCTTTGACAGGTTAATAGAAAAAGCGAGCAAGAGGCACAGAAATGGGTATGTCCGCGTATAGCAAATATAGCAGAAAACGGCTAATGCCATCTTACCATTACCTGTATATTAACGTTATTTTTTGTATTAAGGACAGCTAGTGAAAAGTAGAGTAAGGTTATTTTTAGTAATTATTCCAAACCACCTGCTTCTGTTACGGTAAGTGGCTGTGCATAGCAGTTTTGGCCATGAGGAAAGCCAGGAAATATTTCAAGTCTGTTGGCTGGGACTGTTGCAGCTAGTGCAAGTTTACGCAGTTAGCTATGCTACGAGCAGTCAGAAGAGATACTATTTTGCTAAAATAATGAATAAATGAATAAATAATAAATGAATGAATAAATAAATAAAATAAAATACGATGAAGATCTTTGGGCTCTCATTGGTTACCAGGAGGTTTAGTGTTCAAATTTAATCAAGATTAGTGATTTTTGAAAATAAATCCATGAATTAGAAGGTGTGTTAATCAACTGCAGGACTCCCCAGCTTTTCTACTCCTCTGTCTGAGGAGCTAGCACGCGCTCAGGTTCATAAAAGATTTAGATGTGCGCTCTGTTTAAAAAAAAATAAATGCACTTTGCTTGCTTACATGTACTAAGATGTGGGTGATCGAGTATTTCATGAGGTGTGTTAAATGTCCTGAGAAATTGCGTTAGTACCAGTTTCTGCTCTGATAATGTGAGCTATGGAAGCTCTCTTAGAATGGGTATCATTTTGAAAGGTTTTTAAATGCATTAAGTTTTTACTTCGAGTTGGAAAAAGGAAAAACATGGTTTTGTAATATCCAGGTATGAAGACTGAGTGGAGAAAGTAGAATGCTGAAATTGAGAGGTTTTGTGTATGTGTGATGTACACCAACCAAATTACGTGAACTTGGCTTGGAGTCTTTGGAGAAGCAAAAAGAGAAGCAAATCATGTTCAAAAACATTTGTGATCCGTGGTATAATTTGCAACTGTAATTGTATTGGGGGAGAGGGATGCTGGGGAGAGGTGTTGGTATTCAAAATACTCTTCTGTAAGAAGTAAAATACTAAATCCTGTATTTATTAGTAGTCAATACAGCTTCCTTGCCACCTCTTTCTCTCTTAACTGGGCAGTGCCATTGCCATGTTTTTGAGAAAGTCCCTTTTGCTGGTGCACACTGTTAAAATATGAGCTGTGGACCTAGCGAAAACATTGCCAGGCCTTTTCTGCTGCACTTTTGCATAGCTTTCAGCCTCCCCAGTCGGCATGGCTCTGCACAGAGCACTGCAGCTGTCGTCTGCTGTTCATCTTTTGGAGCTGCAAGCAGATAATGTTAGTTATCTAAATCCACCTACAGTAAGCAGCTCGGCCCTTAGAAAACTGTCTTCCAGGCAAATACACAAAACTCAAGAGCTGAAGTTCCTAATCATAAAGAAGGAGCAATTCTGCATTCCTGTGTAAGTTATACTTCAGCACACAGGTATGGGTCAGCGATATAAAGTTTTTATTAAATCTCCATCAAGTATAGTACCTTAAGTTTTTCTTCTAAATATTGCTTCCGAATTGACCATTTCCATGATGTTTCCTTCATTTCAAAATAACAACGTCACTGCATGAATTTTGTTCAGCAGACTGTCAGTTTGCTTGTGCCTCGTATTCTCACAGTTCGAAAGAAGAAGCACTGAAAAAGTCATCTTCAGATTTTAAAGCCAATTATAAATCTCTTACTATTCATAAACCATTGACAGTGGAAGGGGAAAATTATGCTCAGGGACTGCTGAGGTAGAACAGGGCAGAGCTAATCAGACTTACTTAACCTTTTGCAGAGAGGGGGCCACTTTGTTTACTTTGGGATTTGTTCTGAATGAATCCGGGCAGACTCCATATCTTTCCCTCAAAGCTTTCCAGAGCTAAGAGGAGTAGGAAAAAATGCTTAAGACCGTCACAGAAATAAGCAGCTCTTAATCCGTGGCTTTGAACGCATACCAAGGGTGGGACTGATGAATAACATGTCACCATTTATACAGTGCTCGTTTTCAGCGGAGCCGAAGGATTACATGGTAACTTGCATTATTAATTCAGCATTGATATTTTGTCATCAGTTTTCCTCTGGCATAGATGGCAGAATTGTATGGACAATTAATAAGGATACATTCATCTGCAAGTTAGGTGCACTTTTGTCTTAAATTTAGCTGACGTACACCAAGATTAGCTTTGCAGAGTTCAATGTAAATGCTGCTGCCTTGGTGTGCTTTGGGACAAAACGTGTATTTCCTAGCACCGGGATAACTGCCATCTCTGGCAAGGCTGTAAATAAAAGCGTATAGGGGAGCAACACTGAACAACGCTCCAGTGCTGCGCGCCGGGGAGCTCGGCGTGCCGGGGAGGTGTGTGTCAGCCTGCGCTCTTGCAGCGTCCCTTAAATCTTCCTAATGTCTTCTTTCTCATTCCTACTAATGCCCTTTTTGGGTCCTACGCTGCTGCTGCATCGTGTTACCGAGCACCTGTGCACAAAATTGGCTCTGCTCTTCCCTGTCACTGCTCAGTCTTTCTCAGCACAGTCAGATGTGTTCTCTGCCTTTCCTGTGGTGCTGCTTTGGGATTACTTGTTTCTCACAGTAGATTATAAAGCTTTCTTTTTTTCCATATCGCACCGTATTTTGATTTCTGTATCATATTACAGCTACTCTGAATCTTGCAGCATTGTGACGCTGGCATCAACACTTTCCTCCTTTTTTTTTTATTATTATTTTAATGGTGTCTACAGAAATATCATATTTGGGGGGACTTTCCTTTTTTCCTTTTAAGAGAATGCTGACTATGATCAGGTTTCATACCATCCACTGGTGCCCCTACATAACCAAATTCTTTTTCTTGTACTGTTGTCTTGTGTTGTTCAACACAGATTGATCAAAATGATCTATGGTGTGGTGCGTTTGGGATACTTTACCTGAGAATTTTTAAAAGAAATTTAAGTTAAAATCCTTTGTATTAAGCCCTAATTTTGCTATAATTTCTAAAACCAATTTGCATTAGAGTTTCATGTATAAGCTTTCAAATTTGAATTGCTTATAAAAGTGATGTTTTCATGTTAAAAAAAAAAGTTTAGGTTAGCTGAGGTTTTGTAATCAACAAGTGCTCAAGTTTCAGTATGAAAGAGTTTTGTTTCCATTTTAACAAGAAGTCTGTATTTGTTACAAAATCCTCACATTGCCTGAGCAACACAAATGCTCTTCCATTAGGAAAAACGTGAAAAGTACAAGCTTAAAGTTGATGAGCTAAATCAAGGTGGCCTACTTGGCTGATCTACATCCACGATTACAATCAGAGATTTGATTTAAATCAATCCACCATTGCTTAGCCACCTTGGGAGGTACCAGTCTTCATTTCCTGCTAATTAGAATTGCTTTGGTGAGGTTAGTTAGGATTGCGCCTTGATCGAATTTCCTGTAGGACTTTTGAGGGGGAAGAGACTGACATTTATTGCTCTTTGTTTAGGTGGACAGTTTTTGCTAGAATTTTACATACTTATTATTTTAAGATAAGTGTATGATGGCAGAAACACCCGGTTTTCAAATCATAGTTTTAATGAAGTGACTCTTTTGCTTGAGCAGTGTACAACTCAATTGCTGTGGTTATAAAAATGGGTCTGTAGTCACGGTTCGGTTTGCTGTTCAGGCTGTTTACAGACTGCTCTTTTAGCTTGCTGACTTTTCAATTATTTTTTTATTCTCCCTAGTATCTTTCTGCAGACCTCTTACTATTCTTGTTATAAAATTGCAATTTTTCCATAAGAGGCTTGTCTCTTGGGTGCCAGATTATCATTCCCTGCAAAAACATCTAAAAATACAGGTGCAGCGAGGTAAATAAGTAAATTAAGCCCAATAAAAACCAACAGCAGTTACTGTTTTCCATGGCTTCTTGTCCTCGCGGCCGGGTTCGCTGGAGACCGAGTCGATGGAGGTTCCCGAGGGAGCCTCCCTTTTCCTGAGGGTGCCGGGAGCTTCTCTGCAGGCTGGAGGCCCTGGTGCCTTGTGAGCTGCTGCTCCTTCCTGCAGCCTCCGTCCTGTCGCTCCTGCCCCAGTTCCTGGCACTGCCGGGACTCAAGTCCCTCTTGCCTCCCTGCGAGGCTCTCGCTGAGATCATCGTGCTCGGTCCTGCACGCAGACAGCCCCGTCGTGCAAGCTTCACTTTCCTTGGGTGAAAACAAAAGCCTCGGACACGGCTCTAATGTCTGTGTCTCATACTAGCTGTATTTCCATTATTTTTAGGAGCACAGAAGCATCCTGCAATGACAGACTGACTTCTTTGAAGTGCAGCTGAATAGCAGTGTCTGCTGCAGCCATTGTTTCCATCCTGAGAAATGCAGACGTTATTTCAGGCTGATGGGAAATTCAAAGCAATTCAGAATATTTTACCGAATTTCATCCAGAAAAGATTTTTGCTCTTAATTTTCTTTCTTTGGTTCATCTGTGAGACAAGTCCTAGGAGGAATGGTCTCCTGTAGCACAACTTTGAAGAACTGAACCCAAAATAACCATCTGGTCAAACACTGCCTGCCCAGCAGTGTCACTGCATCTTTGTGCAGCAGTTCCCCTTCCTTCCTCCTGCCTCCCTCCCAAAAGAACCAATCAAACAGCCAAACAACCCACCCCAAGAATTTCCAATAATGCTCTTCTACTTTGCGGTCTACTTTCTTACTTAGACACAGCTCTTCAAAAGAGAGACTGCTCCACATTCTCTGTTTTCAAGGTGAAAAGTATAGTGAGACATAGGAGGGGCATAGTGGTACCTTTGCAGCAGGAGATGGTTAATAATGTGTGGAGATGTTGTGTTTGAAAATAATACAGTCGCCAGCTTTAAAGGCAGAAGAATTTGCCATTACACATCAAAATGGAATATGTGCAAAAGCTCATTTGTACTTGTGACAAGAAAAAATGTTTTGTTAGATAGAATATAATTTAAAATGTGTTACAGGAATTCACTTTTTTTTCTTTTAAGTCTGCAAATCACATTAGTTTCATATTCTGGAGACCTCTTGTTGAGGAATTCATATAAGCCATATGGTCCTCTCTTGAAAACATCAAGGCAAGGGAATTAGTGTGTGGGCTTTTATCACATTTTAGTCATTTTGAGGAAAAAAATATGTTTTAATATTTGTGAGTATGAAATACCACATATTGCAAATTAATGAGAAATAAATGTCATCTATCTCATATAAATCTAGATAATGAAAACCTACATAAATGCATTCACCTTGATTTACAGCGCCTTGTTTTGACTGTGGAATGCTTAATGAAGTTTTCTTTTTTAATGGCTATGATGGCTGTTCATTTTATGTTGGTCTCACTTTGCTGCTGCAATAGCCATTCTCAGATATCCATGTGGGCAAAATTATCCTCAGAATAGCTCACTCTTGCTGCAGCACAGAGGCAGGGTCAGGTGTGAAGGTACCTTCTGGGGCTTCTCGATGTTTGAGCCTCAGAACAGGCGCCTGATGCTGATGAAGCTGTGTGGGATATGCCAAAGATGAGAAATGCATGAGTAATGCTGCAGACAAGCCTCCTGCTTCCCTGCAGCCTGGGATGCTGTCACCGGTGCCAAGGCTTGACGGCAGCTGCCTTGGAGCTTCTCACCAGCAGTGTTGGCAGCCTCCTCACCCGAGTTGGGCAGGGCACGTCTTGACCGTGCCCCTTCGTTTTGCTCTGTTGAAATGAGGGTAATAGCTGTAATCTCTGTGGGAGAGTACAGCGAGGCTCACTGATGGAAACATCTGCCTAGGAGAAAAGTCTGGTATTCTTACGCTTTTGTTGACTTATTTAGAGAGAAGGTTCAAGTCTTGGCTCATGGGTTCAGGGAAGACCTTACTGCTCTCTGCAACTACCTGAAAGGAGGCTGTTGTGAGGCAGGGGTCAGTCTCTTCTCCAGGAAAACTACCGATAAGATAAGAGGAAATGGCCTCAAGTTTCACCAGGGTTCAGGGTTAGATATAAGGAAAAATTTCTGCATGGAAAGAGTGATGAAACCCTAGAACAGGCAGCCTAGGGAAGCCAGGGGGATGGGTTTACAGTTGGACTTGATGATCTTCAAGGTCTTTTCCAACCGTAATGATCCTGTGATTCTGTGACTTGCACACAGAACATGCAAGTTCCTGTCCTTGGCATAAAAAAGCAACTAGAGAGCTAGTAAGAGCAGTGGTGTATGTGGAGCTGTGCTATGTTGAAGCTGTACCTGGTGTAAGGAGGTGGATTTCAAAACTCAGCCTCTTCACTGCTTCTGCTCATTTTAAGGATTTGGTTTAGGTCATGAACATCTTAAGTTTCTGATTAGATTTGCATATCAAGTTCACTTAATAATAATAATAATAATAAAGAAGGTTAAGCAAAGCAAATCAGCCTAAAAATCTTGGTTTGTCTTAAATAACTAAAGGTAGGTACATTCCTAGAGGGTGATGGGTTATTCTGTTTTGTTTAGGGTTTTTTATTCACTTTCTTTTTGGTGGGGGGGGGGACTTTTTTTGAGAGAGACCTAATTAAGACGAACCTACAATTCTCCCAAGCAGCATCGATTGCCCATGCACACACAGCCCTGAGCGCACGCATGTGTCGTGACATCCCCCTGTTCTTTCAGGCAAGCAGATACTGACATTTTTACAAGGACCCTGGTCTCTTAGAGAGACAACTTCTGAGGAGTGGAACTTTGCAAAGTCACTTTTATCTTCACTGTGCGACATTTGTTTCCCATTAATTTAGAGTAAAAAAGGCTTGTTGTCAGTATCAGGGCATTAAAAACATACATCACTCCCTGAGCCATTCAGACATGGTCAAAGCTCACATAAATAATTTCCTAGCCTTGGTATTTTAGGGAGGGCACCATCTGGCTCCAAAAAAGAAAAAGGAGTCCAGAGCTAATAATTAGTTTTCAGGATTTCTTCAGAATAATTATGTAGAGGAGCCTTTTTTTAATGTGTGCTAATTAATATATGCTCTTAGAAAAGCGGAAGGGTATTAAAAATAGTGGTTATGTTTCCTCACAGTAAGACAGGAAAACAAGTTTCCATTTTGGGTGGCCACAGCGGAGTCCCAGCTTAGCGCCCATCTCGCAGATAAGAGCAGGGTGAGACCCCTCAGGATGGCTGCGCGTCACGAGGAGCTTTCGCTGCCGTGTAAACAGTTTGCCCATCCTCGCTGAAGGAAGGAGGTTGCTTCTCGTTCAGGTTGCTGTATTGCAGCGCGAGGATGTGCTCCAGAGGAGCCGCTGTTCCTCAGCGGGCGCTGCGGGAGCCTCCTGCGCCCCGCGGAGCTGGGGCCTTGCCGCCACGGCTGTCACGGCGCCACAGCTCCCCCAATGCGCGGCGAGGGTCGAAAAATGAGCGGGCAGAGTGCGTGTAGAAAAGCCTTTGCCCAGTGTCGGAGTGGCAGCTTGGGAGAAGTGGTGCCTGGGACAGCAGCGAGGCCTACGTGAGGAAATCGGTAGTTATGGCCCCGGGAGGTAGGTCCGGCTGCGCTGGGAGGTGCAGCGGGGCGCTGATGCCGTCTGCAAGGGCCTAGCGCGCTGCGTGGCACGCGGGTGCCGTCCCTCCGAGCAGGAGTTTGGGGCTGCTCTTAGGGAAAGGGGCCATCTCTGTAGCAACAAGGTGCGTGACCCTATCCGCACCCTGTCCGTTCCTGTCCCTGTCCTCATGCTGTGGGACTGCTCGTCCTTCAAGATGTGCGTGCGCCCAGGTGCCCGAAACGCTGAACTTGTGTATGGCTTCTGTTCAGGCGCGTTTCCAGTTACCCTTTGGTTCTCTTTGGGGGACTAAAGATTTCTTTAGAAATCTTCTTGAATGTTTCTTCCAAATATACCTGCCTTATAACATATAGTGCTTCTTTCCTACTTCATACCAACGCAGTGCTGACAGAAAGTGATGGCTGCAGGTTAAAATTTTAGAATGTAAAAGGAAATTAATAAAAAATAAATGGGGATGCTCTGTGTTCTCTAATCTGTGATGGATTTCTGTAGTGGGCAACTGATACTTAGAGCAGTTTGCTCAATAACTGAATGGCAAATACATGTTTTAATGCTATATCATATTGGAAAATAATTTGAACCAGTCAGCTCATCCACCAGATTTGGTCTGCAGTTGAGCAGTCCTCTCCAGCACTGTATTTTATGTATGCATTATTTTTAGCAATTTTTTTTTTGAAAAAGCAGTAGAGGATTCATGCACAGAAGAAAAGTTAGAGTAGATACTAGTTTAGCTATGCAGCTTGCATGGAAATACATACAAGATGAAGTTGAAACAGACCCAATGTTTGGTGGCACTTTGTACAATACCATGATGATATCAGTAATACCATCATTTTTTTCGCTGTGTTTCACTGTTGAATGGGAGCCTGTGTAACATTAGTTGCAGTTAATCTTCAGCATACTAGCTAGGAAAGTTGCGCAGGGACAAAACTTTTTCAGCAGTAAAGGTGATGCTGATTTTACCCGTCAGTGAAAGAGCACATCTGTTTTAGTTCATCCTCATACAGCAGGAGACAGTTGCCAATACCAAAGCTGGCTACAGGCATCTGTGAAATTTAAAAAGCCAGGTCTACAAGGAGCCCATTAAATCTAAAGAGCTCCCCAAAGGAGCTGTCAGTCACTTATTTTAGCATAAATCATAAGGATTCATTGCATTATACTTTCAATGAGCTTATTTTCCCTCCTCGTACCTATGTTATTGTGCTCTAAGTGGAATGGCAGGGCTCGTCTCATGGGAACGAAGCCCTGTTGATGATTCCCCTGCGGCTCCCTGAGTGTCATCTGCATCTCCCCGTCACCTCCCTCGTCAGGAGAGAGCGCAGACATAGCGGCCAAAATCCTATCATGAGCCGTGGGGGGTTCCCCTTGAACCAGAGCCACTTGACAGTGCAGAAAAGTGAAACTTTCCATTTCCCATCCACTTGAGGGATTTTTCAGGAAGGCTGGGCATTTTCTGTTTAAAGCACACATGTTCATTCAACCCTCTTGGAGTTACCGATGGATAAATCTGCCCTTTGCCTACCTGTGCCTTTTGGATGTGGGAGTCTTACAAGGCTTTTTCTGAAGCGATCACCTACCTTATATTTTTCACCTTAGAAAAAACACAGCTCACTTACTTACAGAAAGTTATGTTTTGGTTATGCTGCAGTCACGTGTTGTGTTTGTTCTATTGGTTGAATCTAGTCTCCTTTGGGAATAAACAGTGCTAAAACCAGCAAGTAGCAGGTCTGGACACAAGCTTGGCAGGACACCACTTGTTAATCAGCTGCAGAGCCCTCTGCTTGAATGAATGGCAGGTAGCTACATGATATGTGGTATTAGACATATGATTTTAGGTCTCGACAGCCGATTAGTGGAAGTTGCAGTGTGTTAATTTCTGCAAGTTGTCAGTCAAACTTTGATTGACCATTTTTTAAAAATCTGGAGTACAGGATGAACACGATCAAAACTGTTCCAGGTTTTTTAGAAACCTAAGAGTGATAGGTGGAGATGATGCCTTTTTTGCACAGATTCCCCTCTGCTTGCTCACAGCCTTGCTTGCTACAGGGTGGAAGGCTGACACCAGATGGAGAGGGTTTAGGGGTCTGAAGCCGAGCCCAGTTTTGCCTGAGCAGGCAAATGCCCAGCTGAATGTGCAGGTGATGGGGAGGGAGAGGTCTGCACATCTGGAACATACTGATTAATAGAGATTAGTCATTTTTCTTTATGCTTTTTCTTATTTCCTTATACCTAGGTTAATGTGATTTATTTTCTCTTCCCCCTAGTACTTGGCAAAATGATCCTTCTATTCGTCTTCTAGTATATTGATTTCCTCTTGAGAGTCCTTCATACTAAGCAGAATGTAATAAATATATGTTTTAAGTCATGCACTATTTATATATTAAAAAAAATATTGCTAAAGTGCACCGATGAATGTTAGATAGTTTATCCACACTACTTTCAGTCACTGGAGGTAGAGGAGGCACAGAGGCAAGAAGGGGAAAACAACTATCTTTAATGCTGATGTAGGTTCTGCAGACATGGAGACAGAGCTCTTGCATATATTTGATTGGAGCTTGAGGATTCAGGCTTGGGCTTTTCTGGGCTTTTCATCTTCGTATGTGTTCTTGTATTTGCCAGATCCTTCAGGAAAAAAATGATGCTTATCAGTTGCTTTCCAAAAAAAAGGGGGCTTGCTTGAGCTGCTTTGTCTTTGTATGTTTTGATGCAAAAGTTGGAGCATAGATCAATAAGTCATTCGCTCCTTAAGGCCCTGCATAATTCCTGAAGCAACTGTATATGGAAGATGCATCTGCTGTTTGTGCTCCTACAGACCCTCACAGAACAAAATCTATAGGAATATCTTAGAGGGATACTTGTATATATGCAAGCTAGAATTACTTTACTGATGTTTTTGAAACATAATGCAGAGGAAATAAAACTCTTTTTTCCTGTGTTTCCATGGTTGGAAAAGAGTGGCTTTGGACAGGGACTCTCATGCTCTGTGTGTTTTTGTTAAGTGGTTTATCACCATTAGATGTCTTAGATGGTGCTGTAATTGCACCTTCCAGAAATAGCACCTGACAAAGTGAGATGCGGTGACCGCTTCTTTGCAGCCTAGCGTTTACTCCCACTTGTTTAATCCTTCACAGTCGACCAGAAGGGGATTCTTAATTTAATGGTTGAGTGCCACAAATCTCAGCCGCATGGTAGGAGAGGAGACGAAGCATCTCGTCCTGAGAGGAGGAGTCTGCCCCCGTGCAGGTGCCCTCTGGAAGGAGCCAGCCGGCCTGGTCCCCCCTGCCACCTGCACCCCTCGCTGCTCCGGTGTGACGCAGCCACAGCCGCGTTTCTGGGCCTCCTTCCTGCAGGGAGGCCGGGCAAGCGAGGAGAAGGGTGCGAGTGAGGAGAAGGGTGCGAGTGGCAAGGGCCCAATGCCCTCCTCCTTCAAGGCATCTTCTCCTTCTGGGCAACTGCCAACTTCACATTGACTTAAAACCTGGGATGGAGGAGTGATACGCTCTTACTGTGCCAAAACAAAATCTCTCATAATTCCGATATGAAAAACATATGCTGTTTAGCCTTTTATTCAGCATTTATGCGTAAGTTATGGGCTTTTTTTCTGCTGTTCTATTACCATGTGAGTTTATTGATCCATGTTGTCAATACCACATTAAGAAAAAGCAAGAAGGCCGGCTCTTTATTTATTATGCTATCCATCGACATTTGTCTATAAAAAAATGGCTTCGTTGCATAAAATAATGAGGGTTTAGATAGTATTTTTGAGCTACAGGTTTTATTTGACATAACAGAAACTTCCAAGTCCCTTTAAAACTATTGGTTGCTCAGAAGCATTGCTGACTAGTGTAACAGAGAAGAGGGAAAATAATTGGAGTATTTTCCATTTCAGCAAGTGGAAGAGTGTTTTGGAAGGGAACTGAGCAGCAGGTAATAGAAGTATGTTGCAGAAGCTAAACTCAAAATGCCTTGAGTAGTTTCACCATGCTAGAGGTTTATTTTTATTTTTTTTTTGATCCAATTTTGCCTAATTAGGTACACTTAAAAGCTGAAACTCATTGCAGTATTGACTCGGGAACTGTTTTCCCACACTTTGCTGCTCATCTCTTGGCAGACAGTTTGTATCATCAAACTCTGTTTGGTAAGCTAAAACTCCCTGCCTTAGGAGATGTGCTGGCATGTCTGTAGTAATCATACCATATGTTAATAACTATTTTCAATATTTTCATTTTTTAAAGTATATCAAGAAAAAGCTAATAGTTACTTTAGTCAAGTCTACATCTTGCACAGAAGCATTTGCAGGAAGATGCATTGGTCATCCTATCTCTGATTTTGAATTAGGAGAACTGTCCTGATTTTTGCAGAATTAGCACCAGTCTCTCTCCTGTGAGATAGCTTTTTCCACTGTGTGCTGCTCATAAGAAATGCATCTGCTCTTTTTGATGCTGACCACAGCTTTCCAGTATTGTCTTTTCATGTTGTCTCACCCAGATCTTATGGGAACATTGCTCTGTGAGCCTTCTATTAATTCAAGACTTCATAGGTAGATAGGTTGTTCCATAAGTCATATTTGTAAGTATTTGCTTGGAATTACACTACATTTTGGCTACTCGAAGTGCTAGCAGTATATATGTAACTTTTTAAAGCCTGTAAGATTTACTTAAAGACCTTGGAAATTTAAGCCCTCAAGTCAGTCTATAGAACGGATGTGATTGTTCTCAGTTTAGTAAGAAACCCAGGAAAATAGAGATTCACAATTCCTTTTTGAAAGGCAAGCTCTTCTGTAACATAGTATGTGTGGTGTCTTTCATGGGCTTTCCTTCTAGTTCTTTTGTAGATTTTAGAGCCTTCCTTATTCAATAGGGACTGGGTTAAAAAGCAGAAGTGCTCTTACCAGCCCCAAGCAAACCAGGGGTCTTTGCTAGTCCAATTTCTGAGCGGTTTCTTTTGTCTTCTTGGAGCTGGGCACTGACAAAATGGCCGAGAAGGAAAGAAAGAAAGATAGATCTCTCTGTTGGCACAGGTAATTCATTTCACATCCGTCAGTCTACAGCTAACTGCTGAGCTTTGAACTCACTTTGTCTCAAGCTTTATTTTTAAGATAGTTTGAAAAGTTGGCTGACTTTGAACGTAGTGTCTGTTGTTCTTTAAATGTATTATTATTGTCTCTGGATGATGGACATCTGAATTTCAAGAGAATTGCTATGTGCAAATTTCTTTTATATTCCTATCAAAAACTGAAGAAGCGTTTTAGTGATTACAGTATGATCATTGTGATGATTATTGCCTTATACATAACATTTAGAGTTCCTAAACTGACAAAGCTTATTAGTTGTAATTATTTAGAAAATATGTAGGAGTTTTGGTGCATTCAGGCTGAAGAAGCTCTTCTTCTGCAAGTTTCTCCAGTTTGCTCGTGTGACAGCCACGATGCTTTAAAAACTTGAGAGGAACGTTCACTGTGCAGAGATGACAACCGGCGCAAACGCCGCGTAGTTTCTACCACAACCCCCTGCTTTGAGCGCTTACAGCTTTCTGAGACACCTGCAGTGAGGACTGAGATTCCCATCAACGTTTTCAAAATTTATGGTAAAATGGTTCGATTTCAAAGGGCCAGCAGGCGCCTTGGGGAGGAAGTGTGCAAAATGAAAGTTGTATTTTGGTGGGGAGGAAGGGGAAGTAGCCAGCAAGTACAGAAATAATAGGGTGTTTCGAAAGCGAAGCACGGAAGCAGCCCACAGTGAAATAAGCTGCAGTTGAGTAGTCTGGTTTATAACCAAATAAGCACGCGCAACTCATGATTTGGTCACGTTGTAGGACTTTGAAAATTGCGGTGAATGTGCTCGGTGGGAAATTGCCTGGCAATCCTGTCAAAACTCAGGCATGCCTGTCTAAACTCATCGAGGTCTCAGTCTTGAATTTATGATCGGAGAATGTTTGAGTGGAATTCTTTATATGGAATTTGAGAGGAGCAGGAAAATCTGAGTTACTAGGGCTCATTGGAGGAAGAATTTTGGTGTGGGAGGAGTATGTATGGGACCAGGTCGTTTGGGGATGTGAAACAGGAAAACTGCACTTTTAGTGAACTTGGCAACATCTCAAAGGTTCAGAGACTTGGAAAGTAATACATATTTCTTCTTTTTTACATATGTTAGGGTTGTCTGACTTCGAGAAAAACAATCTCTTCTCTCCTCATCTCTCACCTCTCCCCACTATATACAGCAACTTTTCCAGTGTAACATGTGTGATGAACTCTGTGGTTTCTGGCGTAGTATGAGCCCAATTTCATTGCTGAAAGCACTGATTTGCTTGTTTGTTTTTTCTCAATATTTTCTTTTCTACTCCATCAGTAGTGTTTCTTTTAGTAATATTCCCTCGTTAGTAAAGAAGAAGCCTGGATGTTTTGTATATAGCATACTGCTTTGTAGGGTAGCAATACCTGAATCATGCTGATATTAAACGAGTGCTCTGCAGCTCTGCTATTTTTTTTTTTTTGGTTTCTTTTTAGCATTAACTACTCTGCTTGTTTCTGGATGTGTACTACCTGATGGGTTAATTTTGCTGGGCACGAGGTTTCATTTCCCTAATCTGCCTGAGTACTTGCCAAAATTAGCGTTAAGCACAGAAGTGCTCCCATTCAGGTTTGACTACTTGTATCTTCAGAGTTATTTAGGTTTTTTTTCTGAACCAGCTTATCAAAAGGGAATTCAACATCTTCCAGAGTCAAGTCCATGCTTTGAGCTGGGTCTTGCCCAAAAATGAATGTGCCTTCCGATTCAGTTATTTTACATCTTCAGAGAGCACATGTTAGCAGTGACGATTCCAAAGGGTAATTGCTGTCCATTGCATCCATGCTTAGAAGTTGATAAAGGATTTTCTTTCTTTGGCTGCACTGTTATATTATACAGGATTTAAAAACCATTGAAGTAATGCTGTGATAAAGCATAAGAAACTCTATACAGCAAGCTCTGTTATGTTTTTTTTACAAGTTTCTGTAACATTAAATGCTGCTGGAGTTGTTTACTTGCAGTTATTTTTTTGTTTCAGTGTTATAGGTGATTCTCTTGTAACTCATAGCCCTTCCCGTAATCTTAATCACCATGTAGACTTGCTTCCCTCTTTAGAGAGGTGGACTTACACAGCATATAGTGCTTATATAACCTATCCCACATAACATATATATGAATGCATACTCATTTGTTTTCAGTCATTTGTGCTAGGTGGAGGAAATCAATTTTGGATTGTCTGGATGTTTCCTCACTTGACATGTTTGCCTGCTTCCCTGTTTCAATGCCTAAAACTTAAAGCAAGGAGAACTCGTGGCACCTGGGCCCGGTGTTCCTCGATGCTCTAGGGGCTGTAGTGACGTTTGGCTCCCAGGCGGTTGTGGCCGGGCGGTGAGGATGTTTCACAGCACGGGATGTTTCACAACAGGCTACGTCCACTCAGGACTTCCCATTTTCTTCTGCTGGCTTTCAGTGAGGCCATGCTAGGGGGTCATGAGAACCATGACGTATTCACTGCATTCTCTTTCCTCTGCTCCCGTAACCCAGCCTTGGAAGACCAGTAAATGTCTTTCAGAAAAGGTGCCTTTTTGGCAAGCAAGGAAAAGGGAAGGAGAAAATGATCTTCTTCGCTAAATAGCACTTCTGTTTAATTGGGAAATACTTTTCAGCATTAAAATCACCTTGGAGCATTTTGTCATCAACAGCTGGTCCAGTAAGTACCCACTCCCGGGACCTATCTCATTCATTCAAAGCTGGACAATTATTTTGCTAATACCTTTTGCATCACGCCAGTGACCACCTGTCATTCATATGCTACCTGAGAAGAAAAGAATAAAATGCTGTTAATAGACAGATGTGAAGGTAATGTCCACCATCCTCGGGTGCCACGGGGGGCTCAGCCGCCCGTTTCCCATCACGTTAGTGAGCAGAGCTGAGCCGTGAGGCAGCCGAGCTGCCCACAGTCACCCGATTCTCAGATAGCTTCATAGTCTGCATTGAATCCTGCATGTAAAGGGTGTCTGAACAGCCTTTGTTCTGCTTGAAAGTCATCTCAAAAATGTTACTCCGAAGTGCCTTAAAAAAAGGCATTTGCTGCAATGAAAAGCATTTGGTGTTTTGAATGGGGGATAGGTGGAAAACGTGAATACTCTTCATGTGCTTCCTACAGCTTTTGTTATTTCCTTGGATAACCATCAAAGTTTCCTGATTTTTTTAGATACTCGCATTCTATCTGTTCCCCTTAAATGGCCCCTTTGTCTTGAAAATAGTAATAATCATGATTCTAAATGGCGGCCTGCATGATGCACTCGTGGTGAGGCTCTAAAATGAAGCGCTGACAGCACCTCCTTTGCCCTTAAGGCTCCGATGCAGAAAACGGCTGTTTCGTTTCGTCACCCAGATAGGTGGGTGCTGGCTCGTCCCGAGGGGAGCGCGTGCCCAGAGGGGCACGACCAAGGCGGCCCCGCTGGCCCTGCCAAGGCCCTGTGGAAGGTGCTGGAATCCATGGCGGCAGCAGCAGCAGGCGCCGTCGCCATTTAGCTGCGCGCTAAAGTTACCAAACCTCCCAACGTTGCCGCTTTCTGCCCTTGTCCAAACCCGTGCCGAAAGGCTCCGTGCGGCTGGAAACGCAGTCTCTTCAGCGCTGGAGCAGCGAGGGGGAAATGAGTTGAGGCGCCTCGGTTTGCTCGGGCCTCTGTGTAACCACGTGGGAGGAATCCAAGCTGCCTTCTGCGCCTGTCCAGCTGTAATTCCCTGGCGGAGCCTCTCCCAAAAGCTGTGATCGGATCCTGCCCCTCTGTGCTGGCGGCACAAGCACCGCGGGCCCAGTTTTGGCAGGCAGCACCAGCTCCGCTGTGGGAAGGCCCCTCAGGAGCCCGGTGCCGGGGCCGTGGAGCCCTGTGGCTTTGTGCCGAGCTGCTCCTTGCTGCAGTCAGGGACATGCGGCGGCCTCGGCGTGACCCTGTGCCAAACCACGTTGGAGAGACTTGTCCGTGGATTCCTCTTTCTTCTTGCTGCCCTCGGAAGGAGAGGGAAGTCGAAGGCCTTTGGAAAATGGTGATTGATGGCAAGCATTGCCGTGTAATTAAGCAGTCATTTTCTTCTGTTTCCCTTTCCAGCCGTGCGTTTTACAAATATAACTAATAGCAACAAAAAAAGAGGATCTTCCAATTTGTTTATTTTATTTATTCATTTATTTTTGCTGTTCTTCATACACAGCTTTGCAAAATTGTTTTGCAGAGATTACTGCGGTTCCTGCTGTGAAAGTTTTCAGTGATTTAACTAGCTTGCGCTCCTTAAATGCCCTAGATTTGCTGCTAGAGAATAGAGAGGGGGATATTTACAGCTGGGCCTCTTGTATTCTTGTAAGAACTTGTATTTCTGTGACTAGGTAATAAACACCTCAGGAATAGGAACGTCTTTCTGCTTCTACACGTTACAGGTTTCTAGAAAACTGCATCATTTTAGTTCAGGCAGAATTTACGGCAAGCCAGGGTGCTGTGTTTTGTCCATTTTAAGGAATATATTTTGGATTAAAGGTTTTTTTTTCTCTCTCTCCTTAAATCAGAGGCCGCTCTTTCCATTCATCAGGCTTCTCATTGATTACCTGCTCTGACTGCTATAAACCTAAATCCCCTCTCCAAACAGGTTCATTCATGTTCCTGAGGCCCTTCGTCAAGTATTTGATAGCGTGTACGTGTTGCCGTAGCAATTTGCAGGGGTTAAATGATTGTCTAGGGGAGAGCAATAAAGAAAACAACAGTGCAGATCCCGCAGGGTTATTTTGTTTTCCCCTAATGACAAGCAATAGATCCTAGCAGAAGGAGCAGATTCCTATTTTTCCATGCGATGTGAAATCCCATTATAGAATTTTAAATTACCAGTGATATTTCACTGGAGCTTGAGCTAGTACTAACCAGCTTACCTCCTGAATATATATATACTTCTTGAATTTATATTAGCAAGTCTATCTTGTAATTTTGCCCTGCTGGGTGAAAGGAACCCAAAAGGACTGTTTGCTAGCTCTAGCAGAAATAAAAACCAGGATTCAAATTTTAAAACTGGAATTACTTTGCCTCTCTTCTATAGATCAGAATGAGGAGGACTGCAAGAGAGGGCCAAGGGGGAAATTTATTCCTTTTTTTTTCATTTTACTTCCACTAAGAGTTTGATTTTGTGGAACATTGGTCCTCTTTCAGTAAATTATTTCAGTTAGCTGATTTTTTTTCTCTTTTCCCTCAAAATTTGTAACGTTTTTTAAAGTTTGCATTTATTCAGCACCATCTAGTGGACCGAATGCTATTTTAATGTTGAAAGCAGCTGGTCTTTGTGGGCTATATAGCAAATTGGAGATCATGGTCTTCAACTTGCTCGTCGACCTCTCTGCCTTGCCATGCAGCGTCTTCTAGGCGGGAAGACACACACACACAGAGCCCTTTTTAGCAGCCTTGACCTAAATCCTGGGTAGTGTGTTGGAATTCAAGAAAACACTAAAATGGTTTCCTTTTTTTTTTCTCTCTCCTCTAGCTCTGGGATTGTACACAGTAAATGCAGTATATGGAGATACTATTATTATACCTTGTCGTCTAGAAGTACCAGATGGTCTTATGTTTGGAAAGTGGAAATACGTAAGTATAGCTTCCCTTGACTGCCCTTAATTCATAAGAAGATACATATTTTAGTGTGTGTAAGACTGCAAGACGCCAACCTAGAGAATTTCTGCCAAGTGAAAGATACTTATTTCTGTGTAAGACTGCAAGATTACCATCTGTAGAATTTGTGCCAAGTATAGATTAGCAGCACGAGGCATTAATCGCATTGTTCAAGCCGTAATTATTCAGGGCTTGTCTGCCAACCAGCGTTTGAAATCTGGCACGTTACCCGGTGGCATCTCCCTAATTTGACAGAGCCACCCTGTACACCCGAACACTTTTGTAGCAGGCTGCCTGAAGCAGGGGGTGCTTCATCCCTGGCAAAACTCCGTCCCCACGTTTGGCTGATCTGACTCAATCCAGTTTCGCACCCCAGTGTATTTTATGCACAGTGAAGAGCGCAAAGCTCAGTTTAGTAGAGTCCCTGGAGGGTTCTCTGCTGTCCCTGGCATGCAGGGAACGGGAGGACAGCACACACACACACACGTGCCTCGGGCACGATGGTGACCTCAGCCAGCTTGTAGTAGAGACGCCGCCAGTGTGCCCCTGTCCTGCATGGATGGCCAAAAGGAGAGTAAGTAGGTCAGGGTCTCTGAAACACTGGGAGCACACACGGCGCGAAAAAAGGAACATAGCAGGACACTGGAACAGCTTCTCCCGCTTGCGCTTCTGAGACTGAGAGGCTGAGACTAGAGAGAGAAGGTGGTTTTCCCACTTCTGTGAAGTTAATTTAAATCTGCTCTTAAGCTCAAACGAAAGTGTTATATCAGGAAGAGGTAATTTGAGGACTGGCAGGGCCATTTGCACAGGAGTGACTGCACAGCCTGAATTTCTGCTCTGGCAGGGGGTTTGTGCTTTAAGATTATGTAGTTCTGCCTCTCTTTTTCAAAATGGCATCTCTGGTCCATTTTAAAGCAGAAATATCTACCCCTGCAGTTGCTCTTCCCCTTGTACCTGGGTGTTCACAGTCTTTGCAGGCCTCACACACTGAAGAGTCCCTGGTCCACAAGCATGTTTTGGGGCCCTGAGTCAGAACCCTGTGGAAAATGTTTCCGTAAAATGGAGGGCAAAAATATTTCATTTTGTATTTCATTCAGAAGATTCAAGGCCTACATTTTACACTGAATTTTTTGGTCTATTGACTTTTCTTAGAAAGACGGACATGGATCTCTATGAAGACGCAAGGCTATTGTGAGAAAAAGAAATCCATTTTCTTTTTCCAGTGCATTTGGTTTGTTCATCTCAGACAAGTACTAGTCAATAAATGGAGACATTATGACTTGTTATAACAACTGTTACAAGTGTGCGTACTTCACAGATAACATCAACCGTGATAATAAAAGACC
Source organism: Tinamus guttatus (assembly GCF_059628265.1). Lineage (NCBI taxonomy): Eukaryota > Metazoa > Chordata > Aves > Tinamiformes > Tinamidae > Tinamus > Tinamus guttatus. The sequence continues at coordinate 5,795,014 of NW_028288569.1, read as the reverse complement.
ACAAAATATTATGTGCAAAGAAAACATCTGTAGAGTTGCGCTTGTGGGAAATTTTTTGACATAGTCCATACAGTCAAGTGGAACTTGCACCCGTTTTCTCCAGGCTGCTCCCTCTGTGGCAACGCAGGTTATTGGGAGGAGGTTGTTTCCTTGTTTGCTTTTTTGTTTGTTTGTTTTGGATAAGTTTATTATTTCACTGAATAGTAGAATAAATACTCCCTTGGGGGAGTAGCTTTTCTAGTGCCCCGTACACACTTGCAAGCACTGAGAGTTAAGAGCTCATTTGCACTCAGCAGACAACTTCTGAAACAGTCCCGTTTTTCCTGACTGATGTGCATTTAAAATAATCCAGGTATGGCTTTAAAAGTGGGAAAGGGAGAAGATTTATAAAGGAGTGCGTTGATGTCTCCTGCTTTCTGCCTTGACTCTGACACCACGTGTCCCTTGTCACAGCATCGTCACGCGTTCGCAGGCTCTCTAGTCAAGCTGAGAGACTGCGCTGGGAGCATGACGAGTGTCAGTGCCTTCAGATACAGTGGATAAAAGCTAATAACCTCTTCCAACCCTCAGCACAATACTGAACATAAAGATGGATTCAACTTTTCACCTTGTCACCCTTAGAGGGGGACAGTGTCCATTCCTTTTCTACATGTGTGGGGAAGAAGTTGAATGCACCAAACTCCCTGTAACTCTGTCTTTCATAAAAATGAATGTTTGATATGACAAGTCTGTGCAAGACTCTCTTTTTTGTATTCTTTCTTTGGATAGCAACTGCATACTGATGTAAGGAGGATGTGTGGAAAATGATATGTTGCATATTATATCTTGAGATGCATATATAACAGTATTTGTATGCATATTCTCATGCCACAAGCTTTTGGGTCTTTTAGAAACAAACAAAAAAAGCTAATTTAGAATAAAATAGGCAGTTATGCCTGATTAAGTCCTGCATTTGGAATGAATTCTGAATATCCCAGACACACAATATGAATATGTAAAACAACTGTCAAAAAAAGGAAACAGAAGCTTTTGAGCCTAACTAACTCGTGAATGCCTCCATTTCAAATACGGTTTCGTATACTCAGAAGTCAGGTGGTGCAGAAACACCAGCCTTGATCACAGAAAGCCCTATCCTTTCCTGAGATTGAGCCAAAGGCTTAAAATTATTTCTAGTAATGATACTCTGGGTGTGTACACAGCAATCTTAAACTAGCCCTTATATAAGCAATCTTAAACTAGCCCTTATATATAATGCTGTTTTTTTCCTGTCTGTAAAGTAGAAATTAATGGGAAGAAATAGTAGTCTCATGGAGTTTTCAGATTTTTAAAATGATGGTTTTGCACCATTTGCAGATATTGAAGCACTTACAGAGTGAGTGCTTACGAAAAATGGAGATGTTTATCCTTTTATTACAGGAAATGCCAAATGGATCTCCAGTATTTATTGCCTTCAGATCATCAACAAAAAAAAGTGTACAGTATGATGATGTACCAGACTACAAAGATAGGTTGTCTCTCTCTGAAAACTACACGTTATCCATCAAGAATGCAAGAATCAGTGATGAGAAGAAATTCGTGTGTATGCTAGTAACCGAAGATGATGTTTCCGAAGCGCCAACGATAGTCAAAGTGTTCAGTGAGTAAAACTAATTGTCACTACCATTAACAGTCATCATATCTGAATCTTAACTCAAGGAAACTTTTGTTTAAGGGAAAGATTAAAGCCAAGAAAGTAAGTTTTGCTGTGTAAGTTACTGAGACTAGCAGATTTATGCAGTTTTTAAAAATGTAATCTCTTGGTAACATTTACATAACAGGACTGCCTGCACTTACAGTTTATTCATGATAAGTGCTGGCTCAAAGAGAATTTTAGGCTTTGATAATGACTCACTTATGTGATGTCATTTGGCCTTGGAAATGAAAAATGTAAAATTAGCACTGATTATTTTTCATTTGTTCTCTGAGTGATTTTTTTTTCTGCAGGAGAAAATTATTAACTGTGTGAGGCCTGAGGTGCTAGATGTCAGTTTAGGCTCAGAGCAGATCCAAGGAGGTAGTGGGCAGTGCAATGAACCTGGAGCGAGAGGCAGAGGCTGGAAAACAAGCTGCTAACCCAAGGTGCACGCTCTGTTCCCTGCTGAGCTGACAGGAGGAGCACCCCCCTGCAGTCCTGCTTTATAGCCAGGAAGGGCTACAAGAGTTTATTAGCATTTTGACAACACTACAGATTATTGATCACAACTGAGATTTTTCATGAGTGTTGTTTATACATATAAGTTTTCTTTTTCTTTTTTCTTTTTTTTTTGTAAGTCAAAAGTAAATCTCACAGAAACCTAATTTTCTGAGGCTTCTTATTGAGCGGCTTTTGAAGATCCTCCCTTTTATGATTGCTGAAGTCAGATTTGAGATTCTCAAGGCATCTAGTCTATTGAGGAGCAGCAGTGTGGTATTTACACCCTCAAGCATACTCTGAGAGCTCTTTACAGCAGATAATTTTGGTCTTGAAAGAGTTCTTCGTGCCCTCCAGTGTCCCAGAAACAGCAGTTACATCTATATTAGCAGCTTAGTTGCCGTGAGGTAGGACCCGTTGAGCAAAGCTGTCAGTGCTCAGGAGCCAGTATATCCACGTTACACATTTCAGGGAGTTTTACTTTGAACTGCATCTAGTTCCTACCAAACTATGTTCAAACCCCACATACCAAATGAGTGTTGGTGGGAAGCATTAGGTGGATTTCTGAAGCATGTCTTTTTGGTTCTAGTTCTACCCCAGAGGACTGATTTGCAGTGTAAACCAAGGCACTGTGAGTCGCAGGCCAGCTCTGGGCTCAGACACGGGAGTGGACAAAGCGGGGCTCTTCCACGTGGCGTTTCAGAGCAGAAGTACAATCCTTGATTCACTCCATAAGGAAGTCTCTTCCTCCTTTTATGGACTTAAGAGGGGCACAGGTGTGCTGAGCTAAAGTTAGATTTTGTGAATACTGCCCTATGGCTGTAGCAGCTTTGTATTCATATATTGCTTTCGTCAGACTTCGTAGACACCAAGTAGGTGTCTAATGTCAGAAGACGCTGCTTGCAGGGATAGACAGCTTCAAACAATCAAACTTTCACTTGAAAACCATAAATATATTTTAGAAGGACAGTCTTAAAGAACTCTTGCAGGGAGAAGTTGTTAGGGATTCTGCGGCATTGCTTTGGTAGGAGTCTGTCAGTGGTGTAAATCAGTTTGAAGGTAGATGAGGAGATGATACTAATTCCTTTCCCTCGTTTCACTTTGGATTTGACTGCAAGAACAATTGAATTAATGACGATGGGGACAAGTGTGCTCAGAGCACGCATGGTAAACACAGTGCTCCAGAGGAATGATAAAGAATTATCATGTTTACTTATCGCACAGCAGTAAATATGGAGATGAGACTATAGTATATGGGGAACGAAATACTAACTGCTTGAATTAGTGTATACTGAACTAAATATCAACTCAGTGCTAATTCAGCCGTGGAGCACAGCTTGTATGTTTTATAGCATGCATTAATGCTAATAGAGAAAGCTTCTGTTTACTAAGGGAAACAAGAAGAGAAAGTGCCACATATGTAATGTGGCTGACTACTCTGTGAGGAAAAATTACCTTTGTAGTTTTTCATTTTGAGTTCCTATCTTTGAGGTTCCAGAAATAGATTTTTCACATTTAACTTCCTTGAAGTTCCCTGATTTTGTGGATTTTTTTTTCCACTATGCTTGTTTGCTTGGTTTATTAATTAGGAAGCAGTAGTGTCACTACTGACTAGCTCAGGACCAACGCGCTCAAGTGGCTCACGTGCCACCTGCGAGCAGCACTTGCTGGCTCACTTGAACGAGCTCTGCCAGCTTTCCAGATGGGTCTTGTCAAATGCCAAATACAGCCTTTTACAGGGAGTTACCTCCGTGCTGCGTGGGACTTGGCAGCCCCGGTTTCTGAAGGAGCAGCTGGTGGCCTCTCAGCCAGAGCATCCCCGAGAGCAGAAGCCACAAGACGCCCTAGAAGGTCCCAAGTTGTTCCCTGTGGCCTCGCTTGCAGACAGGCCACGTGGAGGCCTCTGGAGCGTGGAGCAGGTCACCGTGGAACAGCCCTGGGGACAAAGAGAGATGAAAGGAAGGAGATTTGGCCAGGGGCGGGTGGGCGAAAGCTGCGCACGCTCTAACTTGAGTTCAGCAGCTGGTGACGTGACCAGAAACCCACTGTGCCTGTTTACGGAGCAAAGAATCTGCACTAGAAGGCCCGTTAATGGTCTGGGGAAACCTAATTTGCTTGAATGGACGTGAAAGTGCTTTGTCCTTGACTGATTCTTACAGAAAATAGGTTAACCTTTTTACTTCAAAGCTAGCCCAAGAGAAATAAACGTGCCCATATCTTAAAAAAACTACCACTTCGTTAGCCTTTTGAAGACATGATGATGGTTCTGATGTAGACCTTTGAGTGATTCCTTTGTTTGTGTATTTATTTTCCTTATTTTTTCGCCAAAGGCAAGTTGTTTGGTAGAGTCAGGCACTTCTTGCCTTGCCCTTTAGACCTGCTCTTGCCGCTGCGCTCCAGCTCAGGCTCCCGCGCGGCGGCTCCTCACCGCGGTGCACGGGGCTCGCCCGGGACAAGAACATAGTGTGGCTTCACAGGAAGCCTCATGTGGTTCTCGAGAAAGGTGCTGTAAGCTGGCGTCGCTCAGGGAGGTTCAGCCTGGGAAGGCGTGGAATAGGTATACTTATTTAAACCGTGCATGAGAGTGCGGAGACTTCGCTTGGCGCTCTGTTTTTTCCCTTTCTTCCTTCTTACCCTTCACCCCTTATTTTAAACTTGAAGCCAAACCAGTTCCTTTTGGAGATAAAAATTTGCATTCCGGGCTTTAGGCCAAACTGAATTTTAACAGGCAAGTTACATAGTCTCTAGAAAATAGTGTTTTCTTAGGGAAACACTGATAGATCCTCCACTTTGGCAAGCTAAAGGGTCCATCTACCATTAAACAAAAGTAAATAGGAAGACATATTGGCACTGAAAAAAAGGTTTATTTTTTTAAAGGGGCAGAGCCAACTCAAAATCAGTTGAAGTACCCCACTTCCCTCTGCCAGCCACATTTCTTAAATGTAACATTAGCGGCTATGAAAATAAACATCAGAAGAATGGTTAGTTGGTTAGGCTGGATTTGTGCAGGGAAAATGTGACAGCTCAGCTACAGTGCTATCAGCATTAAAGCTGTTTTTTGTTATTTTTGGTAGCACTGGTTCTTCCTCCAGCATCTGATCAGAGAGATCAGACACGTTCGCTTCTCCCAAGCACTGAATTAGTCTGCTTGGCTAGAATGTATTTTACCGGTATGCATAAGATTAAATATGGAAATTATGACACATTTAATTTTTTTTTCTCTTTCACCTTCTGCTCATTTCCTAATATTCAGGTAGAGTTAACTCCTCTTTTTTTCCTTAACTAGCAAAGTACAGGAAAGACTGTATCAGGCCTGATTCTTCTATTTAGCCTCTATTTAGCCGTATCAGAGCGGGTCTTGCTTTTCAAAAAACTGTGCTCTTTTTACTGGTGCTTCTATCCCGTTTGTGTTTCAGAACAACCGTCTCAACCCGAGATCTTACATCAAGCGGAGTTCTTGGAAACGGAGAAGCTAAAAATGGTAAGAGCGGCGGGTTCTCCTCCAAGCCTTGCGCCCCAGGGCTGCCGAAGCCCCTGCGCAGCCCAGACCACGAGGTGGGATGGCCCCAGGCTAAGAGCAGGGCACATGGGTGCATCTCTGTGCATTTGTGTGTGTGTGACTGAGCCCCGTGGCCAGACTTGGCAAGGAGTAGCTCCCCCTGGCAGCATCGCTTAGGCCTTGCCCCAGGTGCAAGATGAGGCCGTCCTGACCTCAGACCCACCACCTGGTCCTCTTCCCAGTTCTACCCAAGCATCACGCGTGCAATTTTTAAATGTTTTGGGTTAGGTATTTGAACTTCCTAGAAATTTTAGCTCAGTGAGCATAAATTCTTCTAATACATACTGATTTCTGTGTGTTCGGCAGCTCGGGGAATGTGTTGCAAGAGATAGTTATCCAGAAGGCAATGTGACATGGTACAAAAATGGGAAAGTTTTGCAGCCTGTGGAAGAAGGTATGTTTCAGTATCGGACAGTATCCCTGAATCTATACATAGATGTGTGTGTGAATAATTCTGTTTATATGAGGTTAGTCTGAAGTATCATTCCTTTGAGGAAAACTGCTGATGCACAATGTGAAACTTGAAAGAGGCTTCTAGGCCGTTGGGAGCACCAAGCCACACCATATACTCTCTCCTGCATGTCCTGTTCTAGCTTAAAAAAAAAACACTGCAGGGAAGAAGGGTTGCCTTTGATAGTTGTATCGCAAGGTTCTTCCTTGAATCTCTGTTACGTAGCTACTTGGCCACCTTTATTTAATTTCTCACTTCTCATTAGGTATTAAATGTCTCAATTTTGTACCTGTCCAAGAGCGTGTTTTGGATTACACAGGTTATCGTCTCATTCTGCTGGAGCTATTTATTCTCCAGGAGATTTAGGAATATCACTTTTTTCTTCCCTCTCATTTTTGATTTTGCTAGGCTGGACGAGCTACTTCTTTATTTTAACTTCTATAAAATAGGTAATGTCTGTGAAATTATGTTATAAATGTGGTTTTCAGTTCTTTTTAAATGTGTTTTTCGGTTCTTTTTACCAGCCTTTATGAGGCATTCTGCCTTTACAAAGTAAGCTGAGATTTGTGTTGAAAAAAAACAGTCTGCAAATAGATTTTTGTTTTGATTTAAAATCTACAGTGTGCTAGGCATATGTGGTAGAGAAAACGTTCCTGGTTCATGTCAGTGGCAGTCCTGGCAGTGCTTGGGTAATGGTCACATTGCTTGCATGTCTGCACACTGCTAGCAAGTAGGGAGTGGGCAAGCATCATGTATCTACAGTGGGGAAAAAAAGAGATGGCAAATTCTAGTGGTGTGGCACTGAAACAGTGTTTCCTTTTCAGTTGTGGTCATAAATTTGCAAAAGATAGTGGACAAATCAACTGGACTCTTCACCATGACATCATCTCTCCAGTACATGCCAACAAAGGAAGATGCAAATGCAAAGTTTGCTTGCACGGTGACATATTACGGACCGTCTGGACAGAAAACAATTCAGTCTGAACCAGTAGTCTTTGACGTTCACTGTAAGTTATTAAAAACATCTATTGCTGTATACACCTGTGGGGGAAAACAAAATCAGAGACAGTTTATAAAATTACAGGAACATTGCTGCTATTGGGAGTGGGTTTTTTTCTTCTTCTTCTCCAAAGCCAGTTTGCAACAAGAAGATCCAAATACATTATTTATCTAATTTATACTTATCTTCAAACTTACCTGAATTTGCTTTCTTGCTAGCTAACATGAGCATACTAAATATGAGCACTGCATTGACAGAGGAAAGTAGTAACCACAGTAAGTTACAGTGAAATGGGATTTTCAAGAACTTTAACACAAGTTGGAGTGCTTGATTAGAATGGATGATGCTCTGTTAAGGATCAAAGCTGACTCCCTGGGCCTCTGAAATACGCAGTGAATATACTGAGTATGTTTCAGTGCACTGAAAGGCTTTTCAGATGTGCAACAAGGAGATTCAGCATCACTGGGCTAATGCTGGAGGGTTGGCTTGCCCAAAATACAGTAGTTTCTCTGCTGCTGTAAGATGATGTCTTTTACATCTGACATGTGTGTCATAATATTAGTGGACTCCTGTTTTTTAGTAGCAAATTTGTGTAACTAGTTATTTCCAGCTGGCCTAAATCCCAAAGCAGCTTGCTTGCTGCATTACTGATCAACAGGGATATTATACTCCTTCCTTGAGTAAAGAAGACAGGCATTTGGCAAGGCTGGATCAGAGGAGGTGGTGGTAGCAGTTAAAGAGACTGGAAAAGGCATTTCAGAGTCTTGTAAAGGTACACTTTGGTTGGATGGCAGAAGGCAGCAGGTCATAGCAGAATGAAGGATTGCAGGGAGAGATGTTCAAGCCGATGTCCAGTAAATTGTTGTTAGTCTGTAATACCTCAGCTACTAAAGAAAAATTTCTGTTTTGGGAATGCAGCTTTAGTCCAGACATCTAGCGTGACTTTAATTAAAATCAGAGCACAAATTTAAGAGGAACAGTGCACATCTTTATGAGCAGGCCATTTCCACTGAGAAGAAGTAGCAGTGAAACTGATGAAAATGCTACGTCGCCTATAGCACAGGATTCTCCTACTGCTAGTTTTTTTGCTTGATCCTGAAGGTTTCTGAAGGTACTGGAAATGCCTTGTAAAAGCCAGGCATGATCTTTTAAGTGTACTGTCTATGCAACAGACAATGTAACAGAAAGGACATGAAGTATAAATCTGTTACATCCCCCGAGTTTTGTTGCTAACAAATACAGGATGTTCTGGATTTCATGTATGTCCTGAGAAATCTATGTAGCTGTCATTTCTCTAGAACAGTAAAATGCTAAATGGCAATAGGTTACCCAAAGTTGGTACACAATTAAGGTCGGAATATACCAAGTGTGAGGTGTGTTGTATTTGCTGAACTCAGTGTTACGTGCTTAAAGTTTTCCGGCACTGGGGCTTTGAAATACAGCCTCTCTGTTGTGGAAAGCTCAGTACTGTGGCTGGGTGCACAGATAAACAGCAATGCACACTGGATTTCTGCAGCCAGCAGGATACCTATTCCCCACTACCTTGAAAGGGGAAAGTCACAAATGTGAGGTGCCTGTGTGCATTTATTTAAATGACTAGTTGTTTCTGCTTCCCTGGTAAGGTTTGTTGAGCAACAAAAGTAGGGGATCAGTTTTGACCTTTGACAACCAACAGCAGAAAGAGAGATGAAGACCTCTGGAAAGCTAACCTTTATCCTAGGAAAGAACAGAAAGGTTTCAAGCTTGCAGTTTGCGTGAAGTTAGAGTTTTCTTTCGCTTCGTCTTTAAAATCTCACTCTTTTCTGACTCTTGCGGAGCCCCGTGGCTGTGAATACCTGCTGCTGCGTGCGGCAGCAGTTCCCAAGGAGGAGGTGTGACGGCCGGGCAGGAGCAGCCTCCCTCTGCTCAGACTGCTCCGTTGCTGTTGCTGCCAAGGGGTGCCGCGCTGATCCCGCTTCCCCCACCACTTCCATGCACTGAGCTGCGTCACCTGTTGAGGATGAGGCTTCTGCACCGTTCTGTGCTGCACAAACTCTGCATCTGCAGTCGAGGACTATCCACTACGAAGGGATGCAGGAGGCTGCAGAGCACTGTCGAGGAATCACGGCTGCACAAATCACCTGTGCTTTCTGCTAGAGATTTAATATGTTTGCTAGCCCAGCTCTTTTAATCCGATCCGCGTCCTCTGGTTCACAGTTTGATTAAGATAAATTCTTCCCCAGAGCTGGGCAGCGTCGCCGTGCTGCTAATTAGCCAGGAGTGGAGTGGGAGGTGGGCGCTGGCCTGATGAGAGAAGGGGCCACCTTGCCTGAACCTTGCTGTGCCGCACGGGATGGTGTTACCCAGTTTCTGCAATATCTTCTTCTGCTCAAATGCGGCTCCAGATGCATCTGTGAAACTTGTTATTAATAGATGTCCAGAGTTTCTATAGATAGATTTCTTGACTGATGTTATTTGACAGTAACGACATGTCTTGATTTGGTTTTGTTTTTGAATTTGGTTCAGTGATCTTAATTAGCTGCCTTCTCAATTTATTTATTTTTTTCTCAGTCAGATGTAATGCAGATAAAAATAAATGCTAGACTCCACCTCTTAAGAAATGGAAGGCTTCCTTTCAGCCTTTTTTTAAAAGAAGTTATACGTTTTTTAACATTTTGCATCTCTGAAGCAAGTTCTGATACAGAAATTGGGAGTATCCTTTTCTTCTTAAGAAAGACATTTATTTTGAAGTTTTAAGAGCGCTTTCTTTTAGCACAGGGTTGTTGCAGTATTTCATAGCCATTTCAAGTCACTGCTAACATGGTGTGAGAGAAAGAGTGAATTAGCCCCTGCAGAGTTTGGTGCTAGCCACAGATAACTAGCTTAGCTGGCAGGAGTTGTGGACTCTGGTTTGCAGCTGTGGTGAGCAGGCAGAAGATGAGTAATTTATGTTATTTCCTGCAATTATAAGATAATTAGGCAGTCAGATAATACCTCAGGTATCTAAATTAGACTCTCACTATGTTGGGTTGCGCTCAAAATTACTCTCTGTAGAAAGATACGTCTGCCTGACAAGCTTTCTAGTGATGGTCTGTTGCTAAAAGTGGCTTTTTATGGATCAACTCCCTAAGAAACGAGAGCTGAGGAGCAGTTCGGCCCCCGTGCTGCCTGCAGCATCTGTGTGTCCGCAGAGCGCTGCCCGCCGCAGCCCCGGTGCCTCTGGGGTGGCAGCACTTACCAGGCAGAGGAGCTGCCCCTTGTGCCCCCTCCCAAAGGAGGAGAGGGAAAGAGACCTCCCCAAACTGCTCCTGTTCAGCAGCACGAGCAGGGGAGCGAGCTGCCGCGTGCTGCCTTAGCACGAATAGAGGAGGGTCTGCCCCAGGAGGGCGACCAGTTTGCTTTAGAGAATGATTTAGATCGTCTTTTGCCATTTACTTTTGAGGAGGTGTATATCATTATTTTTTTTTCAATTTATATTTTAAAGTAAAACATTATGCATGGTTGATTGCAGCAGGCACAATGATAAAGTACTCCTGTGGGAAAAATTGGTGGTTTGCAAGGGTGTAATTCTTGTTTAACTGTCTTCATTTCTGATCCTGTCCTTGTCTCTGTGGGGAAAACTTCCAAATTACCCCCCTCAAGTTTTCCTCCGGATAATTCATCCCTCTGCAGCTGGGAGAGGAAGCTTAGCGACTGCAGCACGGGCTGGCCAGGTTTCACAGGCTGCCCTGTTCGCGTCGCGCTCCTCTGTCGCGCGGGTGTTTTAGTGCCTCATGAGGTGCCCTGCACTGCGACCTAGTGCAAGCTCAGCAGCAGCACTGGGGGGACCTTGTTCGCTCACTGAAATTCAAACAGGGAGAGTTAGCTGTCCAGGTTATTTCCTTTACTTTCGTTCACTTTGTTTTTGAAAAATTAAATCTGGGCTTCTATTTAGGAAGAATAGCATGCATTAAAGTATACTCCTGTTTGCTTGAAAGAAATGACTGCAGTAAAATATAAGTTATAGTTCAAGTTCACTGAACATGACAGAAGTATGTTACATTTACAGTTTTGTTGACTGCATTAAGAAGCCTATTATTGTTCACCAAATTCATCTTTTTGAAAGCCGGTAGTGATCAGCATATAGAATAGCCTTGGTAGCGTTCCTCAGTTCTTATTTCTTTTTAATGCAAGAATATTATTATTTAATGTTAATGAAAGGTGCTGAGAACTTCAGTTGTTTTTCTGATTGCTGCAATCATCTAAACAGCAAGCTTCACAGAGGACAAGTTAATCCCTCATAATGAAATCACACTGTGAAATTGTCCTTACTGATCAAAGTTTTTTGTTTTTAAACACACAAAATAGTTGTCATTATTCCTGTTTCAGTTATAGGTACTTTGGTGCAGAAAGAAATTCTAAAAAATAAGGCTTCTTTGCAGTTTTTTGATTGGGCTACTTTTGGAAAGTGTGATTAACTTAAGTTCTGCTATATGGGCATACCCTCACCTGCTTCATGATGAAGTTGTGTGCCCTTTGGGCATGAATACTCCATGGCCAATGTTATTGTGATTTTTTTTGCAAAGGCTGTTAAACCTGAGTGTTATTTTCACAGATCCAACAGAGAAGGTGACTATCCAAGTGCTGCCACAAAGTCGTACCATTAAAGAAGGTGATAACATCACTCTGAAGTGCTCAGGGAACGGTAACCCTCCTCCACAGGAGTTCCTGTTCTACGTCCCCGTAAGTTCTGGCTCACCATTACTGCTTCCTGAAATAGTCTGCATCGTCCCTTCCTACACACGTTGCCCTGTGTCACCGTACACATCATGCTGTAATGAAGGGAGGAAGGATGGAATTTGATGTGACTAAAATGGAAGTAGCTGTTGGCCTTTACATCAAACTCTTGCAGATTGCTTCACCAGAGTTAGCAAAGTATTCTTAAGAAAACGTCCCCTGTCCCCCCAGCCTTAAAATTTTTAGGGAGTTAGGCCTACTAAAATTGTTAGTCTTCTTTTCTCATCATAGTATATTTTGAGAAGAAAAGTGGTTTTGAGAAAAGAAGTTTAGCACTTTACATGAAATCATCTCATCTGTTGTCATAAACAGACGAAGAGCCAGCAGTCAAGGTATAGGAAATTGTCAGCCATTTTCTTGAACCTTCACAGATGAATTTTTGTGCAATTTTTGTTTACGTAAGTTTTGCAGCCTGCCAACATGAACACGAACTAGTGTGTCAGCACAGCAACCAAGTGTAGAACAAATCTGCTAACTACATAAGAATACAGAAAATGAAAAACAAATCATTAATCTTCCTACGATTGCTCTAATCTACAGCCAGGTTTTCTAAGATTCCTACCTTCTTCCCATGCCCTGCTTCTCCGTCTCGTAGATTAGATCAATTTTTGTTCATACTGGGGTAATGAGGAGAGCTGATCTTGATAGAAGGCAGAAGAGGCAGCGTGCTCTCAAGTGTTTTTAAAACACCAGGTAGCTCTGTAAATGTAACCTCATCTATTTTGGACTCCTGGCATCTTTGAATGCTTAAAGAGTAGCAAGGGATAATAAAAGCTGAAGTTGTCTTACCTCAGGTTGGCATTTAGGTTCAGCAAGAGCAGAACTGAGGCTTCCAATCCCTTAAATTAAAGCAATCCCAAGAATTCACTGCCTGCTGGGAGGCAGCATACAGTATCTTTCCTTTCTCCATGATGACCCTGAGCAAGCTGAACCTCCCCGCTTGACTCATCTGCTAGCTGGAATTAATTCTTTCACTCAAGGGGAGCTGGAGTTACTGGTTTCTTGGCAAGGTACGTGGGCATTATGACAGACATGGAAAATATCCTGGGTTCAGAGATATGCACTGGAGCTTCATTCTACAGTTGTTTCAAAAGCTGACCCAAGCAAGTCAGTCAGGTGGGAACTGAACAGCTGGAAAGTAACATTTTGGCTAGCTCAAAACACCAGTTTCTGTAGATACCTATGTATAAGGTAGTGATACACTCTAAAAGGCTCCTATCCTGATGTGGCCTGAACAGGGCTTGCTTAGGCTGTTTAAAAATGTGGAATGCACTTCATGATTCGTCCTAAATGAAATGTATCATTTTTAGACACATTTAGATTTAGAAGCACAATTGCTTTTGCTAAGGTGGTTTCTGTTAACACCTTTTAAGTAGACTGTTTCAGGTTTCTGTTGTCTTCTTATCATCTTCCTGTTAGAGTTGTAGGTTCTCTATTTTAATAATAATTTTAATAATAATTTTCTTCCTAAAATAAGGTTGGTTATGCATTTCAAAGAGCAGGTTTTTAATTATTGGAATGGCTTCTAAAACTATGCAATCAAACAGAAAATAAACCTTAATATTTTTAGTAGGAGACTGCCCTTTAGTGATGCTAAATCTATATGTATTTTGTATGCTAAGTCTATCTTTGTTTATAAAATTTCAGGATCCTTTTAATTCCATAATCCTCAGTAAAAATAAATGTTTTTAAAACAGGCTTATATACAACAAATATTTTGTTTTCCGTCAACAGGGAGAAACAGAAGGCATAAGGAGCTCAGATACTTACGTAATGACGGATGTGAGACGAAATGCAACAGGAGAATACAAGTGCTCCCTGCTGGACAAAAGCATGATGGACTCAACCACCATCACTGTGCACTGTAAGTCACTGCATGTAGTATCTTTAGTAATGATACAAACCTGCTTCACTTGTGGGTAGCGTCAGGTTAACTTGCGGGAGAAGAGTGGTGCGGCTTGTATGAAGTCCTGTTTTCTTTTTTTGTTGTTGTTGTTTTTTGTTATTTTAAGGTGTTTACAATTTTCTCATTTTATTGACTTAGTTACAGGTTCACTTTATGAAACCTGTGTCTAGTGTATGATACAGCTGTCCTGTCATGCATCGTGTATATTCAGATGCTTTATAAGTACCAGCTCTGTGAACACACACAGCAAACAGTTCTGCTCCAACCCTATCTTTGAAACTGAAACACACAGGATGCCCCTGGTGGTATCACTCAAGGTCCTTTTTCAAAGTCAAATTCACATTAGTCTAAAATCCTTTCATCTTATCTCAATGAAGTCAGGATACAAGGAATTCAGAAAAGAGACTTAGGAATTTATAATATTCACATAGCTGAAGTTTCACTTTTTAGCCTTTCCCAGAATCATAGGGCTGTGGAGCTCAGTAATGTTCCTTGAGCTGGATACTCCCACTCCATATCTGTTGCTTTTAATCTTCTCTTGTGAAAAAAAGAGCAGGAACCCTCTTAAACTTGGAAATCCTATCACAAGCTGTGAAATGAGACTCAGCCCAATAGTGATAATTTTCCATGGAAGCACTGATGGTCTCTAGTCTTCCTAGTAGCAGAAATACCTGTATTATTTTATAAATTCAGAGGGACATGTTTAAATGCTCCTACAGTGCATTCTTCTACATAAAAAGAAACTTCACGTAGAAAAATACACAGCTCGACAAAAATAATAGATGTCTAGGTGGATTTTTCCTCTTCCTGGTGATGTCAGAGTTCACTGTCATAGTCAGTTTGCCTACTTTTATATTTGACTGTATAGCCTTCCAGTTTCGTTGTACTGTCCACTTGTCTTACTCTACGTTATCATGTGTTTCATGCCCTAATAGAAGTTTGATGATTTCTACTGCGGCATATTTTTATTATTTTATATGGCTATAACTGTTTTTTTTTTTTTAATTTCGTTCCTGATGAGATGAAACATGCATAGAATATGCACATGCATGAATAATGACGTGTTTTATTTAATGAACAGTTTGTATTTAATAAGGCCATCTACTATTTTACTTCCCATTCCCTCAGCCGAGGATCAGGGTAAGTTAAATCTGGAGAGAGGTCTCTAGTGCTGCAGCTGCCTGCCCAGTGCCAAAGGGGGTCTTCACATAGTGCCTGGGTGCAAAGACCTTGTCAATATTTTTGCTGTGGTATAAAACAACCCCTTTATTTGCTCAAAGTGGATTGCATGACTACTTGGACTGCCACAAGTAGACACTCTAAAGCGTGACTTCTTCAAATCTAGGTTATTTATAAGAAGCCAGTTTTCATCTCTGTGCTATTTTATGTGCATGTCAGAAGAGTTTTACTGTATGAGAGAATCATGTATTTTCTTGACAGAGGTCTTTCCAGTGCTGGCAGCTAGCTAGGGCAGCTATTCAGAAGGCATTGAAAGCAGCTAGCACCCTGCCACCTTACTTCAGGCTTTGTTTTTCCCTTGAACAAACCCCTCCATCCTCAGTAAAATCTTTTCCTAAGCGAGGTGCAGTGGCCTGGAATACTTCTGTGATTCCTGAATGCCCAAAAAGTTGCAGCTGTGAGACAGAATCGATCTTAAAGGTACTTTGGTGGTTTGCCTTGTGCTGCTCTCAAGCATTTCTGTAACAAGCCCTGTTGAAAGGAAAGCTCTTCTGGAAAAGTCATAAAATCAAAAATATAAAATCAAAAATTGGTTTATAATATTCTCTTCCCTCCTTCTTTCTTTCACATGAATTTGTTAGCATACTCCAGGAATTGTTAGTATTTTTGGCTTTTAATATACTTTTTTTTTGGTGTTCAATCAGAGTAATTATGCCTTCCTGCTATTTTTTCCTTGAAATAAAACTAATTCCTGATTAATCCTACTGTCTTCTTTTGTACAATTTGAAATTGAATTCTGTATTGGTGAATCTTACCCTCTTTTGCTTTACTACTTACTTTTTCATAGATGGATGAGTATTCCTATCTGTGATGTTACACTGGAAAAGCTTTCATTCTGAGCTCAGGGCTTTTTATTTCCATACTTCTGATCTTAGCATTTCAGATTTTTGATTTTTACAAAAAATGGGCAATATAATAATTATTGTTTCCAATTCTTGTTTCTAAATTTCTTTGTTCTACATCAGTCAACTAGGGCACTGCATACTAAGGCAGTTACTTCCACCCATAGTCCTTTAGCTCTTACTAGAACTGCAAAACGCCACATCAGGTAGGTCAAGTGGGGCTTCCTTTCTGCTAAAATGTGTGTTCCAGGTTCACAATCTTCCAGTAAATTCGAAGGTTTTAGAAATTTTTCCTTTCTGTTTCTGCATAGATATTTCTGATATTTCTGTTTTCTTTCACTGCAGGCATATCTCAAGTATAGGAGAAGTCATGTTTTGAATCACATGTGGAAAAAAGATCTATTCTCAGTAGACTAGGAGAAGGCTCTGGGGGCTGGTGCTACGCTTGGTGTGCTGAGATTACATGCAAACGCTGTGGAGTTTTCCCAGCTGTAGCACGGTGTCCCATCTGAGACCTCTTTAAAGCCCCAGAGACAGACCTACCCATGCAATAGAGCTTATAAACCCACACATTAGAAATATTTGTTCTAGCTTTGCCCCCCTTAATTCCATACCACTCACATACGACGTGGTAATAGAGGCAGAACACAGGCTTTGCCTCTTCCCTGTGCCACTTGGTATGCAAAGATAGCACTGAAGTCAGTGCAAGGCTTCAAATGAGACCACACTAAGAACTGGCCTATATTGAAAATGGTGCCTAATAAGAAGTTTGTTTGCAAAGAAAGTTTCAAAGCCAAACCCATAAATGTACAGAAAGTTCTTGCAAGCAAGTTTTTCTTTAAAGCACTAAGAAGCTGAATTTTGACAGTCTTCTGTATGCAAGAATTATTTTCCCTTCATACTTCCGTACCCAGCACAGATTACTTACTAATGAAGCATGTAAGTTGAGAAGTAAAAGTATCTATATCACATTTCTTTGTGGACCTTACAGATAAACTGGCAGAATATTAATCCAAATCAAATTGCTCTATGGAGACTTCCTAGAGGGAATCCAATGCTAAACAGAGGCTTAATTCTATACTTGCCTCATAAATCACCTCACAAATTCTGCTCTGAGCTATGCAGTTAGTCTTGCATATTACAAATTTGCCTGAACTTCTGTAATAACCTACAGCACCGTGCAAGGGGGACTGCAGTCTCAGTTCTACCACCAGAAGCGAGGGGCACGGCCAAGTTACCTAGGAAGAGACAGGATTGAAGGATTGCTCTGGGCTGAGTGTAAGTCTTGCCGGAGATGAAGGGCAAACATTTAATGAGTTCCTGCTTCCTGTGATGTGTGTGACAGGAATTCCTCTTGAGTGCTCTTCTGTGATCTCCTGAGTTTGAGGTGTGGTCTCTCACACCTTCTTTGAGGTCTGCTTCAAGAAATAAAGGCTTAAGTAGGTGTTGAGAGAGTGCCACTCCAACAAAAAAATCCTTAGCTTTTTCATCCATCTCCCCTCTACCGTGGCAGTATGTATTCAGGAATAACAGAGCAGAAAGAAAAACATTCTGTGAGCCATCTGGTAAAATACACAAAAAATATTCACCGAGTCTTTTTTCTACTTGTGAAAGAAATGGTAAGTTTGCTAGTTTGGGGAGGCAGGAGAAGGAGGGACAAAAATGTAGAGAAAACAAAACAAAAAGCTGTTTTCTCTCTTTGATTAGATCTTGACTCGTCCATAGCTACAGTTTTTGTGATCTAGTGAGAGAAGGCATTAGACTTGTCACACTGCAGGTAGTAGTAGAGGCAGGACCTGCAGTCCTGCTTTCCATTGTAACAGAGGGCCCAGGGCAGCTGCTGAATGAAGCTGCAGCCAAGTTGGCTGTTTTATTTAAGGGAAACTCCCCCTCTCCTCTCCCAAGCATGGTTTTCCCTCAGGCTTTGTGTGGCTCTGCTTGAAAGGAGCAGAATGTTTTGAAGCCCATTTCCAGTAGACGCTGTGCTCACCGTGAAACCACGGGTGCTTGCCACTCCAGCTGCTCCTTCCCTGTGTGTGTGTGTGTGTGTGTACATCTGCAAGTGGCACCGTGGCCTTTGAGCCAGAGCACTGCGTGCTTTGGCAAGATAGGAGCAAAACAGGCATTCAACTTGGCAAACTCTGCTCTTCTTTCAGTGCAGAAGTTCTGGGAAAAAGCAAGCACTAGCCAGCCAAATCCATATGCTAGAAAGATCTGAAAGAGCGTTCCCTGCCCTTCCCAGTATTGTGTCTCACCCTGCCTGGTGCCCAATGCAGCGATCACTGACTCCGTGCAATTTCCCTGGAGCCAAAATGGGTCAGGCAAGGCCTGGGCTCTGAGCTGCACAGGGATAATGAACAGTGTTTCTCAAGGTTAGGAATGAGAAGAAAGGAAGCCAATGGCCTCATGTGTGGCCTGCCAACCATATATTTCAGTCTAGCTTGCCCTTCCAGTCAGCAGCGTGTCTTATCCACGCTCATCCTCTTCAAAAGCTTCTCCATATGCTCAGGATAAAAATGAACTTGCTTTATCAAATTCCTGAACTCCACCTTTTGTCCTCTCACCCTCTTCTTCACGCTCTTCTAAGTAACCCTTTGAATTATCTGGCCCCACCTGCATGAGTCGTCCCCTGAAACTACATTCCTACCTAGCTCTTAACAACCTACCCTCAGAGCAATCTGTGCTTCCCCTTTCAAGCAGCACAGAGAGCTGTTTGAAGGACTCCTGCCGCTTCCTGTACCTCCTTTCAGTACTACAAAGTGCAAAAAAAGGGATCCGTTTGTCTAGTGATCAGTGAAGTTTCTCTCTTAACTTTTAGCCTGTACTTGCACCGAGAACATCAGTGTTGTACGAGGCCTATTTTAGAATAATCTCTTTTCTTCCTTACTTCTAAAATTGACTTAGATTGTATTGAAAAAAATTGTGAATTTAATGAGTGCAATTAGTCAGATTTCCTTTCCTTGTTAAGGCTTTGAAATGAGACAGCATTCTGAGATAAGCCTTCTCATAAATGCTCTTCATGTTGCAGATTTAGATTTGCAGCTTACTCCTAGCGGAGAAGTCACAAAACAGATCGGAGAGGCCCTGCCTGTGTCGTGCACGATTTCTTCTAGTAGAAATGCCACTGTGTTTTGGATAAAGGTTAGTAATCCATATACTTTATCTAAGTATTCATCTCTTCAGATTACTGCCATTACTTCAGTGTTTTGGAAGAGATCAAGCCATTTTCATTGGACCTGATTTAAAGTATATGTTAAAATGAGTGCTGTTGCTAAATTAAGAGATACTGACTCAAGTTGATGACTAGTTACTGCAATTTCTGCATTTTTCAAATGCAGATAAGTAATTTTGGATGCCTACCGTAACATTTGTAGGGATCAAGTGCTTTTTAAAATGGTCTATACAAGGCCCTTGAGAATCAGTTCCCAATTAGAAGGGTAGCCCCACTGGAGAAATTTCAATTTGTTAATTACTGTGAGCCACAGATTTCTGTTTCTTTATTGCTTCCTGTAAATGTGATGAAAGGACAAAGCAGGTTGACAGATTAAATACTGGTGACTGGGTGTTTAGTGCCTGGTAAAAAAGATTACTTATCATAGGTAGTTTTTTCCTATCACAGCTCGTACCAGTAGTAATTTTGGCCAGGACGAAGGCCCGGAACAAACAGTTGATCGCACGTATGCCCCTTTCTTGAAAGCAAATTTGATCCTGAAGAAGGATCATGGTTTAAATGAACCTCCAATAGTTTCTGTTTTTCATGCCATTATGTTTCTGTCACCTTCTGAAACATAATTGCTAGGGGGGCAGTACTTGAGCCCTAAGGGTCTAATCCAGCGAAGCGCATGAAGAGATATTGTATTCTGGGCTAGAATCCGTAGAGACTAACTCCTCCCTTTACCAGGACAATATCAGGATGCAAACAAGGCCATCGTTTTCAAGTCTTCAGTATCAGGATGCTGGGAACTACATCTGTGAGACTATTCTACAGGAGGTTGAAGGGTTAAAGAAAAGCAAGACACTTAAACTTATCGTAGAAGGTAAGGGAGCAGCAAAGCTATGATTTGTAATTGTCCTGTTCGGTGTTAAATTAACAAAATGGTTAATTATAATATTGTTCTTGTAGGAAAACCTCAAGTCAAAATTACAAAGAAAACCGACACAAATAAAATGTCTAAAACAATTGTCTGCCACGTGGAAGGTTTCCCCAAACCAGCAGTGCAATGGACAGTTACTGGTACTGGAAGCATCCTAAACAAAGCAAGTACCTTTCCTATTAACTTATTCACAAAAAGATAGGTGTGAATTAAAGCCAAGGGAAATTTTCCAGGTGCTGAGATTAATGGCACTTGGTGTAGGAGAAGGTTGTGATCGTTGTACCTACATGGATGATTTCTGATGATAAAGGGCTTCTGAATGTAGCAGCTGAAGGCACAGAAGATCCACTTGGCTACACAACTGAAGCTCTAGGGGAAAAGAAAATTAATTATTATTATTTATTATTTTAATAGATATTTTAATAAATATATTTATAATATTTATTATTATTATCAGAAATTAAATGTGCATTTTAATTGAGTGTACTTGGCCATTTTATCTGGTTGATGTGATGACTTTGCCACTGCATAACGACTTTATACATCATGATGGAGCTATACAACTTATTGCAGAAAACAGGTACTTGATGTAGGCACTGACTGGGGGAAATGCCGTGGACTATACAACTCAGAAAACATGATCAACGGGATCACTTTAGATCTTGCAATTTTCATCCTTATTTTTGTGATGGTTTTTGTGTGATTATACCCATTACTTTTCATTGGTAAGAGAACTATAACACAGTCATCCATGCGGAGAAAAATAAAAAAAAAAAAGAATGCCCATACACACCAGGAAAAATACCTGGAAAATAAGCAGTCTAAAGTATTTTCACATTAATTACCAAATCACACACAAAGAATTGGCACATTTTGCTTCAACAGGAGAAATGAATTAGGGTTCTATACAAGCAATCAGAGCCTGGAAGTGCAATGCACAGACCTTCTGTAAATTTTACTAATCCCATTAGGTTTTGCTTTAGTCCTACAAAAATGATGTCTGGCTGTAGTCAGCAAGTGTGCAAGGTCAAAATGTGTCCATTCACTGCAGCTGTAGGGCAGGAACTGTCTTGAAGTTATATACATAATTGACCGTATTTTTTCTGGAGATTGTATTAATCTAAGAATGATGTACAGCCAATTTAAGGAACAGCTCCACGTCACAGTGCTGATACTGCAGGTACTACACATAGCTTGGCAAATAACACTTAAAGTAGAAATGACTGAGGAGCCTGAACGTCAGAAAGTGGAAAATTTGCAGGGATTACTCTTATTATAAGGGGATATAAATGCAAAACAGTGAGACTGAGAGAAATGAGAATTTAGAGTCTTATAAATACAAAATGTGATTACATTTCTTTAAAAAAATGCTTCTTTACCAACGGTCTTGTTGACACAAGGTATAATACAGACATAACTCTGTATCTTGGCCAGAGTATTTTCTTGTAAATATTTTCAAGAAAATACTTTCAAATACTATTGAGTATTTCAGAGAGAAAGGAATGCCTTCAATACTATTGAAAATATTTTCAATTGAATATTTGGTGTTGCATACAGTCTTTTCCTTTACTTGATATTTTTACTTGATATTTTAAGTTACTCTGTTGCTTTCTAAAGTAAAGTATGAGTTGATAACAATTTCCTTCCAAACATTTCCAGTGCATAATACAGGTTCTTTGCAATTTCAAGGGTACTAATGTTCTTCTGTTGTTGTTTGTTTGTTTAAAAAAAAAATAGACAGAGGAGACCAAATACGTTAATGGAAGATTTTCCAGTAAAATTATAATTGCACCTGAAGAGAATGTGACTTTAACTTGCATTGCAGAAAATCAATTAGAAAGGACTGTAACCTCCATGAATGTCTCTGCTAGTGAGTATCTTCTAAGACCATTTCCTTAAAGTTGGTGTTTCAAATAAAGTATCTGCCTTCGTAATCATGTGAAGAGTAGGACTGCATAGTGCTGACAGTGTTAAGGTCGGTCAAGAAAATCTTTCTGTTTTAAAAAGTCAAGCAATCAGTAAACCAGCTTAGATTAATAGTACATAGACTTTATTGGTGAGGTCCGAAGGAAAGGATTTAGTCGTCTTAACTAAGCTGTCTCATGTGTGCAATATATTATTTATAAAACTTGCCTTTCATTTCTTATTAAGTGATTGTCATCTGATAATCCCCAGATTTATAGTTTATCATTACTGGTAAGACTTGATTCAGAACAGAATTCAGCCATGCTAGCTTTTAATTAAATGTCCATTTTTAATGATGAAAGTTAGGGAGGAACTACTGTTTATGAAAGGGGAATGTGGAAATGCATAGTTGGACGTATTTATGAGACTAATATTAAAGTTTTTGAATAAGATTCTTCAATATGATATATTATTACAGCCATAAAGCAAAGATTCCCACTTAAAGTTAAGATTGATCACCTTGCTTTTTGGCAAATGTAGCAGTAAGTTTCAGTATTTCTGTCACTGCTGTAACTAGACAACTATTTTGATAAATACTGCAGCCTATGAAAAGAAAGTAATTTTCTGGTATCAACCCATTTTTTGTTTTTAATTTCATTTTAACATTTTTCATTTCAGTAAGTATTCCAGAATATGATGAGCCCGAGGATAGAAATGGTATGTATGTCTTTCCAGCTCCCTAACCCGTTCTCTTGAGTGCCTTAGTTCAAGACGTAGGTAGAGTCACTTTACACAGTGTCTCACACCTGGACTTGATGTGAAATAGCTAATGCCATGACTGGCTAAGAATGTGAATAATTTGAAGCTTTAAATATTTTAAAGAACCCTGCTTCTTCTTTTTTTTTTTTTTTTACTTTCTGACCCCCTTTCTTGTTTTCAAACATAATTTTGTAGAAATTGTGTAATGCTGTATGTTATCATAGCTCACCTCATTAACTTTTCTTCTTTGTTTCAGATGACAATAGAGAAAAGGTTAATGACCAAGCAAAGCTAATAGTGGGAATTGTAGTTGGTCTTCTGTTGGCTGCTCTGGTTGCAGGCGTCGTCTACTGGCTCTACGTGAAGAAATCAAAGTAAGAATTTATGGAAATTTTGATATTACATTATTCTATAAAATAATCATAAGGAGAAACCTATATATACCTGTTTAACTTCCTGCAGTCATTTCAGTAGAGTGGGGAAAATGTTACCATTGCTTGATTGCATATAGGAAGGAAACTTGCTACCTCTTTGTGGCACGTCCTGATGTTTAACGTGACACAGAGGTTTTCAGACCTCTTCCCCTGTCCAGTCACAGCCAGTGAAGCTTTGCTTCCTGACAAGCAAGGCCCAAATCTTGCATGTAAATACTGTACCTGCTACTTACCCGGGGGATTGCCCCTCCGTGTGGTTTCACTGATGCTGGAAACGATCTTCACTTACAAGCTAAATAGTTCTTAGCTTTAAAAATGGAATCAATGACAGAATAAGCCTAAACCGTCTCAGGATGGAAAGGTGCTTAATTCAGTTGTTCACATACAAGCTAAACCTTGTGTTGCGAACAGCTAGATGGCACCATCCAAATCACTGCGTTTCTGCCATCCTCAGCGTAGCGCAGGATTTGCCAGCGAGACCTTGCTTTTGAGTTTACCATCACGCACGCTCACTTCAGAAACTAAGCTGGATGGTGTCAGAAAGAAACCAGCCCTGTCCATCCTGCTAAAGGTGGCCGTTGCCATATCCGTATGTCCTTATCCCCAGGTGTTTGTCCGCAGGGAGAACTTCAGGCCAGTTTTCCAAATAAAGAATGATCAAGTACAGAACCCCATTCAAATACTATACAGGAGAATATAAAAGAAAAAAGAAAAGAAAAAAAAAAGGAAACCACATTATTTTATGCAAAGTATATGATTCTTTTGGTAGAAATTGAAAAGTAATGGTAATGTTGAATTCTTCCTCCCACACTTCATTATTCTCATAATAAATGTTTTTGTTTGACACTGCTTTTCAAAAATGAGAAAGTTGAAGCATGAAACTCTGTGGGATTTTTTTATTTGATTTTGTTTCAAGAGGTGGTAAAGGTAAAAGGCAGGCAGAGAGGTAAAGTATATTTTTTATGCAGTGGTGGGAGAGCTGACAAGAAACTTGGCAACTTACTGAGAGTAGCTATTTAAGTATCATTTAAGATAGCATTTTCAGATTCACAGACAGGATATACCATATTCTAAAATGGACAACATTCTTTTTCTTCTTTTCCTCATGCTCGGTTTCTTTTCTATAAGCTCACAGTAGAGATCAGGGTTAGGATTGATTACACGGGTTCACTGGGAACAAAACAGAATTCCTCTATAGTTAATTAATAGACTTCATACTTAATACACTGTGGCTGGCCTCTAAAACATTTAATTGATGCTCCCTGGTTGACCATCTTCCCAGCATATATTTGAGTTGCTCTGCTAGCCACCCTGCTTTCTGCATGCCATACTTGCAGGAAGAAGCAGTGTGCCAGTACCTGTTCTCACAAAGTTTTCAGCACAAATTACAGCCTAGCAGTAAAAGTTGTCCTTGCAAAAAAGCACCTTATTCCTTTAGCCACAACCTGTGTCTAATCACAGGCCTCCATCTCCACACAGGCCAAGAGTTAGTAGTTATTTTTTAACCTGCCCTTGAACAGTAACTCACCTAATCTCTATCCCCAAAGTGACGCCAAAGGAAAGTCTGAGAAGGCAGCAGCACAGAACTTTCCAAGTCTGCCGAGGCAAGAAAAACATTATTTTTTTCATTATTGGTGTTGTGGTTTGTATAATCCTCTATTGTCTTGTCATCTGCACTAAGTAGGAATTATACTTGTACCCTTGGAATATATTCACAATAAATCACTTGCATAGTTACTCACTGCCTCACTGCCTCAGCTCCACTTGATACAAAAGCTGATTATTGCCACATTCTTTTCACCACGAGTGTTATCCCGTAAATCAGGGACTCATCTGTATTCCACACGCCGCAGCCAGCCCCCTCGTGTGAAGCTACGTCCCTCAGCATGCCATGGCTCTCCTTCATCTGAGAGAAGGCCACGGACAGAGGATTTCTCCTCTGCTTCCAGAAGGATACTTTAAACTAACTTGCACTAAACAGTGTATAATTTAGCATTTGCAGGTTCTTAACAAAGTTCCTCTGCCATGCCTCAGCTGAGCAATTCTGGTACTCTCATCTTCTGTACATCCTTTATTTACAAAGCTTTCATGTTGCCAGAAACAGTTCAGAGTACTAAAAAAAAAAAAGAAGAAAAGAAAGATTTAGAAAGAAAATAATGCATCTGCGTATAATAATGCATTAGTAATAATAATAATATAATGCCTCTATAGCCCTGTTCTCTAGGCATGTAAGATTTGCATTAAATGGGACCTTCGTCCCATGTTTGCATATGGGGTTTGGAGGTGCACATATCTCTATCCTCATGAGGCTAGGGCGAGGTGAAGCTGATTTAAAGTGGAGTGAAGGAAAACTCAGCTGGCAAATTTGAAGTTGCAGCAGCAGCAGCCTTCAGGCTGCGCACGCTCAGAGCGCATCGCACTGTCAGAGTTGTTCTGAGGCACCAGGAACCAGGAGTGTTACTACATGGTCACATTGCAGCTGAAATCAGACACTTGAAGCAGAGCAGTTGTGTTTGCTGATACTTTATAGGAAATAAACATGCAATATCAAATGTGGCAGGTTAAGCACGTAGAAAACTTGCTCTGTGTTCTGTATGAGAGCTGGCACGTGCATTATTTCTTATGCAATTGCCATCTTCAGAGAAGACCAAGCTACAAACATCTCTGAAAGTGTCAGTTAATGCCACAAATCTTGTATAAAATGGCACAGATTTAATGCAAAAACAGCTAGACCTTGATCACTGGAATATTTTTCTAATCTCTGTGCTCTTTTTCTGCTGATGATTTGAAAATAATTGGAAGAGGTGGAAGTCAAAATGGGGGAAATGGAAAGAGTTCGCAAATAATCCAAGTTTGGATGTATAATGCTCCTACAAAAACCTGTCAAAACGGTTTAGCTGAGTGCCTAACATGCCTTTCAAAAGTAAGGTAAATATAAATGAAATTCATGGCTCTTGCTTTAGCACCCAGAACTACATGTAAGTGTATTTTCTTACCTGTCATTATTACAAGCTCAGGTAACAAGGAGAAACAGCACTACAATTTTTCTTCCATGTGCAGAGTTGAGGGTGAGCCTCTGAGATTAAAACACAGTGGGAATCAAAACACACAGACAATTTTTGAGTAAGCTACACGCAGTCTGTATGTTTAGCCTAAAGCTGGTAAAACAACGGAGATAAAGAACATTTTCTATTAACAGTTACGTTTTTGAACAATATCTAAGAAAGATGCATGAAAATAACTGTCCCTTAACATCCTCCCCCCACACATTGAAATAGAAAAATAAAACTTCATTTTAGTACTGCTTACAGGTGGAGATTTTGATTATGATCCCTGGAGGATAGCTTATTCTTGAAGGGCAAGCACAGATAAAATATCAGCCATAATTACAGCAAGAGCTTAGAATGCTCTGTTATACAATTGAATCAAAAAGAACAGTTGAGATGATATGTAATAAATAAACCTATATTATAACCTTATAACCTATAGAATTGCATAATATAATCACATAATATAATTACATAATATAATAATATAATTAACAAAATTATATAAATATATATATAATTGTATAATAATATAATTAACAAAATTCACAAAACTATGGCCAAACAAACTAAAAGAGTAGGGCAAGACCAGTGCCGTGGGTTAAGCTCCCATTTTTAATCATGAACAGTAATAACTTAATCAAATGCTAGTTACAATTCCTCCAGTTATTAAATATCAGCTCTTAAGTATAACTATCTATTAAATTCCACATAGTTTATTATTTCAGGCACTACAAAGCTCCTGATGCAGGAGGCAGATCAGTAAGGGGGCTCTCAGTGAGCCA
Organism: Tinamus guttatus; assembly: GCF_059628265.1. Taxonomy (NCBI): domain Eukaryota; kingdom Metazoa; phylum Chordata; class Aves; order Tinamiformes; family Tinamidae; genus Tinamus; species Tinamus guttatus. The sequence continues at coordinate 5,768,068 of NW_028288569.1, read as the reverse complement.
CACCAGCCCCCTCTGTTCTCCCCAGGGCCCCACGTAAGAGGACACATAAGGCAGTGCAAGAACAGGGCAGGCACCTGTGATTGATACAGCTTTCGAGCCTCTGGTTTATTGCAGCTCGGGGAGATGGCTGAGCCTAGATCATTTGAGCACATCCTCTCTTTTCCTGCTGTCTCCAAGTTTGAAAGCCTTGCTTGTAGAGGAGACCTGTCATCCAAATGACAAGCAAATTGTGTGTGCTACGTAAAGCAAACACATTTGGGTTTTAATTTTCCTTTTTTTTTTTTAAGAATAATTAAAAAAGAGCTTTGTAGAAGGTTATTAAACTCTCAAAAGAAATTCAGTTTCCAGCAGAGCACTGGATTTTCTTCTTTGCCCTATCTTGCATCCTTCCGTGCAGATTCAGTCTCAGGCTCTGAGATATCAGAAGAAAGTTACTGCACAATAGAAATGTGCCACTGTAAGACAATTTTTAAAGTTACTTTTGTCAGTGCCAAGCAGGAGCTTGGATGTTTGTAGGAGGGGGCTGCTCGGCAGAGCTGTTCTGTGCAGCAGCCTCCTGACCAGCCACGTGAACACAACAGCCAGCCTGGGAACAGCAGGGAGAGCCGTGGGCATCTCCGAAGCAGTTACAGCATGGAGGCAGGCGGGAAGGAGCTGCTCTCAGACCAGAGCGCCGTGTCCAACGCGGCTCCGTAAGGGCCTTGGCGGTGCCGCTGAGGGCTGCGGGAGCCTCCGCGCGGATGGAGGCGGCTCGCGGAAACGCTGCCCTGGCGGCGAGCAGAGCGAGCGCGGTGGGGAGGTACCGCAGAAGGGACCCCTAGAGATCATCTACCCGCCCCCCCGGGCCTGCATGGTGTCAGCATGGCCCGTCACACGCTCCTCCAACCCGTGTCTTCGTCGCACTTTGCTCGTCAGTGTCACTGCGGCCCCTTACCCCGAAGCAAGGGTGAGCATATGCATGAATCTGTCACAACAGACACTACTGCTTCCATAAGGGAAACAAATTATCCACAGAGAAAAACGCGTGCAGGATAAGCTGCTTTGACACAAGGGATTTACTTTGTCCCACTCAAACACATTTGCCCATTTACATTTTAAAAATTGTGGTCTTTAAAATGTTATCGCCGCACTGCAGGAATCTTTCACCTTGGCTGACAGTGAGACTTCGCTCACATTAAAGGAGCAGCTTATTGGTTTTATTGTGCTCAGCTAAACTAAGCGCTTAACTCATTAATTCATCTCCACTACTCATATTAAAGACAACCTGCTCTTCTGAATGAGGCATACTCCTTCTACCCCCCCTTAGACATTTGCACAATCTCTTCTTTACCCAAAGCCTGTCAGTCAGAGCAGCACAGATCTAGAAGACAGTGATTTTTTTTTCTTTTTTTCCCCTAGCATTGCCTGAATTTTCATTAATTTCTTCACAGTTAAAAGAGCCTCCGTTTGGCACGGGCTCTGAAAGTCAATTACTACAAGTACACAAAAGATTGCTATGTTGATAAAGATATGTTAGGCACACGTCCACATTTGAGTACGCCTTAAAGCAAACTCTTGTTTATTGAAACAAGCTACACAATTAATTTGTCAAGAAACATGGCTCTGCACAACCGGTTTTAACCTTACTAAATATTAGCTACAAGCTAGCTCAGAATAACATTGAATTCTTCAGCAAGACAGCCACATTTACACAGGTGGGCTGCAATGCTTCCTGCAGCACTAATTCCAGCCGAGAAGCTGGTGCTTTGGGTCTGTTTGCAGACACATGCAAGCCTATTGCTGTGCTCGGGGGAGAACTGGAACAATTTGCTCTTTATCGACAGCGGAAACTGTCATTAATGTGCGTATAGACCAAATGCTGTAGACATGCAAAAAAAAAAAATGACCTTTTCCTTATAGGACAGCATCAAAACATGTAGACAAAGATCTTGGAAATATAGAAGAAAATAAAAAACTCGAAGAAAACAACCATAAATCTGAAGCTTAAGAGACAAACCGTGTCGCCCGCCATTCCAGGTGGGTGCCGCGTGTTGCGGTGTTCATGCGGACCCGCTCCGCTCGGGAGCGCGCGCTGCCCTGCGGAAGCCGTTCTGGGGAGACACGGAGCTCTGCTGTTAACCTTTTGCAGCGTGCCTGTGCGTGGACTATGCGCGGGTGGTGGTAGAAGTGCTTAGGCACGACACCGGATGTTCCCAGGAGCACCCCCTGCCCTGTATGGAAAACAGCAGTTTCTAGGTCCTCATCACGGCAAGAGGCAGGAAACTTTTCTTAGAACAAAGCCATTCCTTTGCTGCACATTCCAAACGCTGCGTTAAGCCACCCTCATCGATGTTATCCTGGGAACAGGCCTTGCACGTTAAGCTAGCAGCAACGCAGCAGGTTTGCCAGGCTCCCGGAGCGGGACCTGTGCGACTTGGACGAGCAGAGGCAGCAGCGGCCGCAGGGCACCGCAGGGCACCGCGAGGCACCGGCAGCACCGGCCGTGGCCGCAGCGCGGCCTGGACACGGCAGCTGCATCCCGTCCCCGCTCCGAGCAGCGGAGCCTCGTGGAGGTGTAAACTGCTGCTTATTCTTACACTGACTATTGAGAACTCCCCAGGCGGCTCGATGCCTTGCTAGGGGAAGAGGTGGAGCACGGCTGCGGGGGCTTCCCTGACAAATGCAAGTGTTTTCCTACGTCGAGAGAGGGAATCGGGCAGACCAAAATTAGCCCTGTGAATGATGTGAGGTGGGACACAGGTGAATTTCGAAAATGTTGCAATGCACAAAGCCAGGGTTTCCACTTCAGTTCTATAGGAAATTCCTCCACTATCTTTAATAGGGGCTGCTTTGTATCTTTTGTTTTTTCCCTTGGACATCATACCTTCTACAACATTGCAATCTTGAGATGATTAGAGCTGAAATGAGCTGGAGGGTGTTTATTGAATGCAGCCGTTCAAATAATATCCTCAGCCTTCAGCATGGTCTTTTGTTACAAATTTTTGATTTTTAAGACCAGCAGTTCATAAATGAAAGGCTGTCCATAAATGCATTACCTATCAATCAGATGAATTTCCTTTTTCCCCAGTAACAATTCTGCAATTCCACTTTACCAGTAGATACCAGCAGCTATTCTCATCGTGTAAGATAGTTATTCTCATTAAATGGCAGAGGAAAATACTATCAATGTGGCTGTTTACTTGGGGGGTAGATACCTAGCAGTTACCTTAGTCAACATTTTTAAAGCTAAAGATGATTAACTGGCTTTATCTTTTACGTTTGCAGAGAATACGTATAGACCAATTGAAGCATGAACGTGGATTGTATTTAAACCTATACAAAGAAGTGACAGCTCTTCATGGTTCAAGTATTAAACAGACCATACTATCAAGTTTTCCAAGGATTTTAGACACAATTATCTCAAGTTAAAAAAAAATACAACTAATTTTGGCAACAGCCATGATAATAGGTCACCATGTTGTGTTCTGTTTGAAATATTTTTTTGTAAATGTCTGCACTGAAGATTTCTTTTTGTTTGCCTTTATGTAAATTTTTTACGTAGCTATTTTTATACACTGTAAGGCTTTGTTCTGGGAGTTGCTGTTAATCTGATGTATAGTGTAATGTTTTTATTTCAATTGTTTTTATGACACCCTTTGAGCAGGTACATGTCTAATTCTGATTGTTATCAGTGAAGCCTCTGCTTTGTAGCAAGTACCTAAAGCGTAAGATTGTCTTTAAGGAAAATATCAAGCTCTGTTCTTATTCTTTGAAATCTCAATAAAGAGAAAGGATGACAGCTGCGACAAAAATAAATTGTTAACGAAAGGGAAAATTAAAAAACCCCGAGCAAAGCTTAACAGCCAGAAAGGGAATAAAGAGTTTCTGCAGAGAAGGCTGGGTCTCGAACACGGAATGTAACACAAACCTCCCAGCCTGCAGACAGCTGGTGGCTAATGATCCTTTTCTTCTAGAGGAAGACACACCTTTTATCGATAGGTTATCGGTTCTCTTTTGTGTTAGAATTAGGGTAAGAAACTGGAATTCTGGATTGGTTTTGATTCCTTTGTTATCTGCTGCCTTAAAGTACTGTACCTTCTCTTCCTTTCAGAAAGATACCAGTCAGAATTGGAGACCTTTTAAAAAAAAGTCGTCATATCAAAGCTGCATTTTTTTCCACAGAAATAGAATATATATATTTTTTGTGTGTTTTTGTTAACTACGCTACAGATATTGAATGCACCTTGAGATAATTTTAGTGTTTTTAACTGGTACCTAATTTATCAAACAGTACATATAATTGTAACTATGAAATGTCTATGTATCTTTAGTTACATTCAAGTTTGTAACTTTATAAACATGTTTTATGCTTGAGGAAATTTTTAGAATGGTACTGATAAGAAAACATGTTAGGGTAAATGGCCAATAGACAAAACGGACTTGGGAGGGAGAAGGTTTCGTGTTACACAGGAGGTTGTTTCAGGAAGAGAGGAGCTGCCAGTTTCGATGGAGAGAAAGAGGAGAGTAAGCGAACATCAGGTTTCCATTTACAGATATCCAGGGAAAAAGTAAGTTTTTATAGACTGGTAGACAGAAATAAATAAATAAATAAATAAATGATAAAGATGGACGTTAGGAAATGTATTTTGCCACTTTTGCATTATTTAGGGGGAAGAAAACACTGTTACTTGTAAATTTGTAAAATGTTAAATGTCTGGGCAGTAGTGACTGATGTCTTAATAAAAGCTTCCTGTAGTGCATTGGCATGGATTAAATACATAAGATGTCCTATAAACTCTATGCTGTATAAAATATTAGAGGGGAAAATCCTGTTACCTTGCCTCTAAACTTTAATTTGTTACTGTTTTATTTGGCAAAAAAAAAAAAAAAAATACAATCTTGGTCAATATTTAAACCAAAGTAAAATGGGGGAAAAGAACCAAAGTAATTTGTTTTGCATGGCTAAGCCATTATGTTATCTCTGTAAATATTGTGATTTTTTTTTTTTAGAATTTTGTTAAAAAAATTCTAAAATTTTTAAACACCTGTTTTTCCAAAATAAAACGTGAACACACAAAAAAAAGTTACTTTATATAGAAATATAGCTTTTTTTTTGGTGCGAGAACACTGCCAAGTGATATGCATTTTTTTAAAAATGCAGTGGGAATAATTCTAAGAAGGAAAGATTGTGGTAGGATGCTGTGATGGAGTATGCAAAAAATCAAAGGTCTTTGTTTATAACACTACAAAGAATTCTTAAATGCGGAGAAGAAACCTCCAACGATCATAAGGAAAGGCATAGGGAAGGGCTGAAAATTTGTGCACCACTGTCTGGGAATGTGGGGAGAGAAGAAACATATTCCTTCAACCCCCACAACTATGAAAAAGGAGTAAAACCACCTCGCCCTAATGGGATTCTGCTCGATCTTCTATGCACTTTAAATCGTCAGTCCTAGGAGCCAGGTTTTTCCCTGCTCAAAGGTCACTACAGGCACGTTTCAAGAACCAAGAGTGCAAAAGAATTAATGTTTCTATCCATGCCTAAACAACAATAAAACCGGAGTATGTCTTCACTCGCTTGTCTGAAATCTGCGTTTAAACGACGTGCACGAACACGAAGGAGGGCACCGCCGCGGGGCTCGCGCTCCCGTTGCCTCTGATGGCCCCGAGGTGCGTGGCAGGTCCCAGAGGGCTACGTGGGCTGTCTGGGCCTCCCCTCCAACGAGAGGGGCAGGACCGAGAGAGCAGCAGCAGCCGGTCAGAGCAAAGCGGGATCACAGCAAGGCGGGATCAGAGCAAAGCGGGATCAAATTTCCCTGTCCCACTTGGGCCCTGGTAGGAAGCCTGTAGCAGTGAGTCGTAGGGGGCATGTGCAGCTCTAGCATGAGGCCCAACTCCAGGGCACGGGGGAGGGAAAATTCCCTGCTCACAAACTGATGAAGAACAAACCCGTAGGGTGGCACACCAGCACTTTTGGCTTATAGATGAGGAATTAAGACAGTTTCTGGTGTCTATTCACAGCTTCACCGGGAAATGGACCCCGTGCTTGGAACCACACTGGTTTGTCTACACGGCGCAAACACAGCGTCGTGCGAGACCGTCTCACAGGCTTCCCAAGCAGGCAAGTGCATAGAGCCCCCAAAGCAGCAATCGCAAAGCTCTAGGTACACTACAGCGGATACGAGGCCCTCCTGAAGCTACCAGAACAGAAACACGGGCTAGCGGTGGCAATAGGGGAGGCCTCTGAGCTGGTTAGGATAAACGCAGGAAAAGGGAAAGCACTGGGATAATCTCTGCTGATTTCAAGTTCTCCACGATGATCCAGAGTCTAGGATTTTAACACAACCCGTTTGCTGCATTTCAGCTACTAGCAGATGTTCGGTTCCTCCGCAGTTGGTTCTGCTCTAACAGATGGGCTACCAGCCCAGCAACCATCTACGCTGGTCCTCTGTGTAACAGCTAGCCTACAGCAAGCCAACAGCACCGTACTTGGGCAGTATCTTGTGCCTTTCCCTGGACAGAGAGTTTTCATCCTGTCATGCTTTGAAATATATGTTGAAAACAAGTATCTATATTTGGATTAGGACTTGAACTAATTATTCTTGAACTATTATTATGAACTTGAACTATTATTATATACTTGAATTATTATTATGTTCAAGTGTATATTAACACAGGCGCTGTACATATTAGCTACAGAAACAGACAAAGAATTAAAATATGTAATTTTTTGATACATTTCTTCAGGGAATATTTAATGCTCACCTAATATCCTCAGCTGGTGGCTGTTGCAGCTAAATCTGATTTACTTGAACTAGCACATGTAGCTGGATGCTTTCCTGTTGACTCCACATTTAAAACAGCCATATGCAGTTAATTATCTCCGCTAAGATTAGCGGTGACGTGCAAAATGAGATCATGCCCTGCTGTGTCAGCCACATCTGTGCAAATGGTCTCTGGCTTTTCTTTAGACAAACAAACAAACAAACAAAAAAAAACCCTCTCTCCAGGTATCCAGGTGTCTGTGTTTCCAGGAATTGCCCGGTGCAGACTTGCAAACAGGACTTCAGGACGGGCAGGGGTTGGAAATGGTTGGACTAAAGGCACCCTCCTTAGTCACTCGCAACCCTTCCTTTCCATATGCTGAAATTCACACGTTTTCCTCATTTACACGTTAGACATTACACGTGTTCGACGCAAGGCACTCACTTCAATCTAGTAATGAATTGCAGCATGAAAAAATTTGGAGACTGATAAAGTACTACAAAATTTTAGTCAAAAATTAGCTCTTTAGTTAAAAAAAAAAGAAAAAAAAAAGGTCATATACATTTTCTTTTATTGGCCCCCAAATGTTTTGCCCATCGTCACATTTTTCCTGGTAAATGCAGACAGGCTGGCATAGTCCCATAACTCTTAGCCTCGGGCTCGTGTTCCCATCTCCTGTTCTGCACAGAATCCCAACTGCCCTCACCTTCACTGTGTGTTTTTATAGAACATTTTGTTCTGCACCTTGAGAAAAACAGCCGTAGTCTTAACACTGATAAAAAACATAGAAGCCAGGGAAACTGAAAAACACTGAAAGTACTGAACTTCTCATGCTTGCTCTTCTACGGGTTCATACCATTGCTCAAATGACCAAAGTCATTTTGTAAAAATTATCCCAAGGCTAATCCACAAAGATTACAAGGACTCAACTGTACCATATATACCATGACACACAACTACACCTATGTCACCAGTGCCTTTCTAAGCCCTTCCTAGCTAATCCTTCTCCTGTCCCCTGTAGAGCAGACAATATAGATAAGTACAAATGCAAGCATCTCTGTACTGGAAGGCCTGCACAAGTCTTTCATTTAGGGATGGGATGTTTTTCACGAGCTTTGGCCCATACAGATGCGTTCCAGGAGTTTATTACACATTATCTATCCAGGCATTCAGGAGTGAGTTGAGGCAAGAAAGTAACATCCAATTGCTGCAAGTAACAATAAACAGATTTTAAACAGATATTAATCCAGTCATATTTTTTCCACCCATTTTCTTTACTAGGAAAAAAAATTAATCCTTCTTGCAGTCCTAACCTACATTCAACCTCACCCAGAAAAATGTATTTACTACAGTTTACTACTAGAACAGGAGTAAGGCTCCCATCAGCCCAAATTTGCACCATCCTCAGACTTCCCCACCATGAGGTTCTCTTTGGATCGCTCAAGTAATCAACTGCACTAGTATATTTTTGATGACAATTTCTTCCTTCAAAGCTGGAAAGCAAATACAAATTCGAGTTTTGATTGCCAGTGATTCCATTATGTCTACACAACAGATCTGAGGTTTCATTAATATTTGCATCTGTCACAAGAACAGCAAGTCCAGCAGTGACCACAGAATCCATTTAAAAGACCGAACCTAATTCATTTCATTTCCTGAATTTAGATTCAATTAAAGAATCAAATAAAACCTCATATAGATAAAATACTCCACAAACTCAATTTCAGTGAGGTTGATATACAAGCTCTCTCTGTTGTTATTCATCCAAACAAAGAAAAATCACACTCATTTCCAAGAATTAATAAATAAATAAATAAAGAGAAGGAACCAAAGTGATTGCATTTACTAAACGGAAAGCAACAGGATATGGAGATGCGGGTGGGCTGGGACTTTCTGATGCAATTAGAGGTCACCGGCTCCTCTCCCGCGCGCGGCGCCTTCCCCAGCGCCCGCGGAGGGGCCGCCAGGGCCCCGATTCCCACTGCACCCCGGCAGCAGCAGGAGCAGGGCTCTGCAGGGAAGCTTTGCGCACACTAGGGGCCAGGATAGGGAGGCCGTCCGCCGCGGCCAGGGACTCTCCCAAAGGCACCTGGACCGTGTCCTTCCACCGCGCACCTTGGTCCTCCCAGGAAGGGAAGGCAGGGAGGGAAGGGAAGAGCGAAGCTGCACGTAAACAAGAGCGTCACTCACTGAAGTGCAAAACCCTGGGGCCAGGGCTGAGATGGGGACATGCTGTGATTGCACCCTTCACAGACGTCTCTGGGCAGGCTCAGGGCTCCGTTCCTGTGATATTCCTGCTGCTATCTCAGGAGCATCACCTCAAGCATTTGCTTTTCTCTAGATACTAGCTTGAAAGGTGCTAATAGGTACCAGCAAGAATGGATCTGGATCCCAAAGACAGCCAAAACACTATTTTGTCAGCCTTAGTGGCAGTGCTTAGCTCCAAGAGGAGAAGCAACCACAGCTCACACAGCTTCAGAGAGCGGCTACCCCCTCTGAGCAGGGCCAAATTCAATAGATTGCACCACGATGGGTATTTAGATGGTAAAAAGTAGCCTTAACATCACACAAAATGTACAGAGAACTGGCATTTGCACACCCACAGTTTAAACCCAAATGCGTTAAGCAGGATGTGTTTGCTTCCAGAAGCACCTGGAGAAGAGCTTGTTGAAGCACTAACCCCTAGCCTCAACACAGCAACATTTTAAACATTTTAAACATTTGTTACCCAGTTACCCAGTCAGCACAATTCAACTCATCATCAGAGACCAGCTACGAGACAAACTTTTCTTCTTGTGACTTTTGAATAGAATCAGGCCAGACAGGATGAGCCTACACATAATTCTACCTTTGTTGCAATAGTGTGGCTTAAAGTGCAAAACACATTGACGTAAATAAAATACAAAATAGAAGTGAGGGAAAGCATCCACATGCATTTAAAAGTATTATTAACTTTTCGATGGTATTTCAATGCACTCCCTTCTTAAGTTCAACTACATCTTGGCACAAGTCATGAGCAAAATAGTAAGTAATCCAACATAAAAATAAGCATTATTTACTATACCCAAGAAAATAGATCCACTTTTAGAATATGAGGCACGGCTACCTGCTGCTGACTGTGTGTTTAGAAGAGACAGGGCCCAAGAAACTGCAAACGTGGCCCCATAAAACAGCAAAGACACCAGTGTTTCTCAGTGGGAAGCCAGCCTCTCTGTGTCCGGGATTTTGAAGTGAATATTTGTGTGAGGACGCCATGAACAGCACATCCAGTTTGCATTACTGATGTTTGCCCGAGCAGGAAAGAAACTGAATTTTGGCTAATTCTTTGGGGCCCAAAACCCAGCATAGCTGAAGGGAGAAGGCAAGAGAGAAAATGTCAGCTTAATTCCTGTGGAATCAGGATGGAAGCAATGGGAAATGACTCCTCACTCACTAATGCTGAGCGAGCTTAAGAACGAACTGAAGGAAATTGCATCATAAGCAAAGATTTTCTGAAAAAATAATTAAAGTAACATCTGGAGGTTTCACAGAGGGTACAGGAAGCCAAAAACATGTCCAGAAAAGAACTTGCCCACAACAGCAGCTACAAGTATGTAATTATCCTTGGAAAGCTGACTATAAATTCCCAGTACAAATTTGCATTTGCATATTTTTCTATGGAAAAGCAACACCCTTTTGGCCACCAGGGAACTGATGAGCCACAACGGGATTTTAGCAGTGCCTGAACTAAACGCATCCCCTCCAAGGAGGGATTGGGGAGCCCGCAGAGCCCCCTGGAAGGGGCCCGCAGCGCCGGGCCCGGCTGCACGAGGCCTGCGAGGCCTCTCGCGAGGAGGCCCCTGCGGAGCCCCGCAGCAGGGCCCGGCTCTGCCCCACCTGCCTGGCGGAGGGAAAACCCAGGGATAAGGTGAAACATGGCTGCTAGCAGCTTTATGACCGCGGACGGTTCGATTTATTGGCCACAAAGAGCAAGCGACCTCCACACGCACACCCTCCTGATCCATTCCTGGCAGCAGGTGGAATGGCGCCGTTGGAATCAACGGTCCCCCTGCCCTCACCATTCCCTCCCTGCGCAGCCCCGGCATCGGGAGGGCAACGCGGCGGCGCCAGGTTTCTTCTCGCCCTCGCGATGCTGAGCAGCCTGGGATTAATCCTGCTGCCACGGGATCCTATCCTGATGAGGACAGCAAGCTAAGTATTATTCATATTCCGGAATGTGTTAGGCATTTACAGCATGGCTTTAACAGCTGCCCAGCGGACACGCTGAATTCGTGTGACACCGGTTTGCATTACGGCAAGGTAAAGTGACAACTGCTTAATCTGCAGAGAGCTGACAGCCATCCCTAAGCCCCTGCGGAAAGCATCCAGCCCCACAAAACTTACAAGAAGGATTTTCTCCTTTTTCTCTGGAATCCGTTCTCAGCAGCAGCCTGACCTCCATTACCATTCCGGACAGGACTACCTTGGAAGTTGATTCTTGCATATAATTACCCTGTTTATAAGGTGCTGTTGACTCTGTTCATTGTAACCCATCTTCCCCATCCCGCTACTATTTTTGTTGCAATTAAACAATTTGATTCTCCCCGGCTGTTTGCTGACCAACTTCCAGGGTATTACCCTGGTATTTAGCAGTCATCTAAAAGCACCATATCACGTTCAAAACCTCACAAGGAACTCAGCGGCTATAATTTTATTACCAATTTTTCTTATTGCAGGCAGAACATCAGACTGAAGCTAATGTATTCTGTTGATACGACAAGCTTCAAACTCCTGGCTTGTTCTTTCCTAATCAGCGGCCTAATCAAATTTTACCTGTTAATATGATTTGATTATTAACCTGCCCAGGAAGAAATCATCTCATCTTGAGTTATTAAAGCCAGGACCCTCCTCGGTCCACCACATAAATCCAGCCACTGGCAGATGGTACAGACCTGCCCTCCTGCTTTGCCGGAGTGCCTTTTTGTCACCTCTTAAGGAACGAGGCCAAGAATAGGCAAAAATGAAGTGAGCTCCACTGGAGTTTTTAGTAGAATGAACATAATTTAGTCCCAACAGGAGACACATATCCTTGATGCTTTCTTCTTTTGAACAACTACCTTTAATATTTTTTTTTGACATGGAAAAGACGCATTAGGTTTGTGTGTGCAGGGAAGCAATAGAATAAAAAGGAGAATAATATCTGGACTAGAGAAAAAAAATACATTACAAAAAAAATATATTAACTTGTGCTCCTTATTTCTGCTGGCAGGGTTTCAGAAGAGATGAGGTGGCTTTTTAGTCCTCATCCTGGCACAGTGCTACTACTTGGATATTGAGGGAAAAAGGGCTGTGAATCCTTGCGAAACGTGCATTTCTTCTGAGCACAAGCCCACACAACGAGGAAGCAGTGACTAAAGTGAGATAAATTATAACACATTCCCTCCACCTTGTAGCAGCAAAGAAGGAAAGCTTCCAATACCAATGCCTTGTTTTGATATTTTTGAAAAGGAATGGGTAAACAAATCCATTGGATGATAGATGGATGTCACCATGTATTGTCCAGGAAACAAAGTATTACAAAATCATTCTAATTACTGCAGATCTTAGTGGATTTAAGGGATTTGAGGGTCATCTATCAAAATTAAAGCATGCTGTGATTATAGAACCGCATTAGGATAGGATACATCTTGCATTACAAGGAAGGCTTCCAAAATTAAAAACAACATACAGGGAAAAATGACATTCCTTTGAGCTTCTGCTGAAATCTCAGACAACTTGTAATTAATATGCATGCATAATGACTTGCAACTTAGTGGGTAATATCACTGCCATGTCCCCTTCTTTAAAACTTGGTAATTTTAATGCCGTTTTTATTAATATGATTAATGCAAGCCACTTTGTGTAGATGGGGAGGAACAGAAGCAAATCAAAGTTAGCAGTCTGCCTCATTTAAATTCAGATTGGTAGGAAAGTATATTGCTCTCTGGCCTGAAATATCAAAAGGAAAAGAAAAACCTCAGATAAATTGAACAGTTACTTACTGAAGAGGATTGGATGCTGTCACCCATTTATTGGGGATTGTTCAACTGTGCTTTGGGACATAATCATACCTCCTGCAAAATGCCAAGAGAATGGATAAGGATTTCAAGAGAATATTAATAAAAGATAATATTGTGCAGGCTGTAAATGAGTTTTAGATTGACAAATAACATCCAAGAGTGAGATGGAAAAGTCAGAGGCAGCTTAATGCACATTACCTTGATTTAAGCTGAGCAGATTCACAAAATATCAACTTAACTTTGGGGGCACTATTTGTGAAAAGCAAACTTATTGAAAAATAATTTTAGATCCTGTTTTTGAAAAATGTGTGATGCTACAATTTAAGCTCAATAAGAAAAGGAGATAGAAGCTGTTGGCATCTCTGAGGGTTGAGCCTATAGAGTCTTGGATCAAAAACTTGCAGATCTTTTTCACTTGGCCAGAGTATTGAACACCACTGGCCGAAGGCAATCTGCACAGGGGCTGCAAGTCCACGTGCAGATTGCTGTGATAACTGAAACTCACCCTGCACTCCTGCTCCAAGGAGTCTCTTGTTTTCCTCTCGTGGATGTCTTGGGAAGGCAGACAGGAGTTGGCCCCAGCAGCCCCTCTCGAGACGCCCCAGCAGCTCTCCCCTGCTCTGCAGCCGGGGCACAGGGCTGGTGCAGGTGGCTTCTGCGTTCACGCAATCCTGCAGCATCCTGCAGAACGTCCCACGGGTCCTGAGCTTAGGCACATTTGTGGAGCCAGCCCTATATTTCCAGAAGAGTTTTATTCCAGAGTTTGCTAGATACATTCAGTACATCCTCCACACTCGAGCTGTTTCACGTCCTCCTGTGCACACAGGAAGGACAAGCGGACAGAATGTGCTGAGGGATTTTTCAGAGAAGCACTGGGCAGGCTGTGTAGACGCAGGTGTCTGGCCTGTGCAGAGATGTCCAGCTTGGCATACCAAGAAGCTCCTTCAGGACACCGTTGAGCCTGTTCTTTTATAGGACACAGACTTTTAGTAAGACTTTTGGTCCAATAACTCTAAAATCAAGGTGGAATAAAACACTATCTGCATATTCATGCAGTTCTGACCTCTTGGAAGGATCTTCATAGAGCGAAAGCTGAAAGAATAGAACGATACCACATCGGAAATAACAGTCCAACTTGGGTGCCGGTGGACTTCAGAGCTCCTGCACCAGTATCGAGTCTAACGAATCCAGGTGGTCAAGGTCTGGAAAGAGTTTGATAAGACTGACCACATTTTGGTGCTTAAACATCTTCAAAATAGCTGTGCTCTTCCTCCAACAGCAAACCAGTTCTTAGCCCCTCTTTTGGTTGCAGTTTCTTCTTTTATTAGTGAAAATAACCTAAGCAGGAAGAGCCTGCTGTCTGCCTTCCCCTTCTTCCTGCTACTTGGTTATCTTTTGTCTGATCTCCATGCTGGAAAGCCTCCCTTCAGCTAGTTCTTTTCCCGAGATAAAGGGAAGCAAAGAGAATTGGTCTTCCAGCAAAAGCAGGTTTTGTCTGTCATTAAATTCCCTTCAAAGCACTTCAATAGCCTATAAATCACTTCCACCAACTTTATATATTTGCCATAATTTTATCCTTTATCTTCACTACTGCTGCAATTCTCCCTCCTTTCCATCTTCAATCTTCTTTAACTGGTTATTGTCTCCCATTTGTTTTTGGTCTCATGGCCACAGGTTTTGATACTAACAAGAATCCCAGTCTTCCTCAGGCGTGCCTTTGGCACAGGCAAATAGACAAAATGGGTAAGAAAGTGTCTGAATTCTTGCATGGTGGGGACTTGCACGCTGCTGGAAAAGAAAGATCCCAAATACTAAGGGTGCAGATAATACAAACATTGTCAGGAATGACAACATTCAGGCTGTATACAGCACCTTCTGCAGCAGACAGAGAGAAACCGAAGCAGCCAAGCAAGATTATTTTTAAAACTAAATATAACCAGTGCAGGTGTCCCAGGAAAAGGTTGGCATTCCATTAAGAAAACTTTTCCTGTAGCAGTAAAACGGTTGAACAGCAACCAAGTTGAGTGGCAACCAAGACAACATTACCAAGAAGGAACTGGGCCATTTGAGAGCACAACACCTTCCACTGTAAGATGTAAGACTTGATAAGAAGCAGATGAAAGAAAGACATAAAAACGACTCTCTTATTTTCTCAGTGTATAAAGTGAGTCTCTCCTCTTTAACATCACTTCTCTGTATTGTTGCATCCTGCTAGGTCTCACCCTGTGGGGCTGTTTTTCATACATCTACTACGTAGAATACCCTGTGGGGCTCCTGGCTGCAATGAAACTACACGTCACCAACTACATATCAGTGGAGAAAATCATCAAGCCAAATAAGTTTGTCATTCATGTCCTCATCTGACCTCAAGAAAACAGCCAGCCCTTTAGCTAGCACTGACATCTCTATTTTCACCAAAAAAAAAAAAAAAAAAAAAAAAAGTTTGACTCTTTAATAAGAAGGGGGCAGGATCACAACTAACATGCGCTCCCTGAGGTGGCACACCAGAGTGCCACCCTCCCTACTTTGTTGCAACTGCAGTTCACACCACAGGTTCATCACCCGTGGGATAAGCACAGGATGTGGAGCAAGGAATAAAATGGGGATCCTTGCACAGCCAGTAGAATCATAGAATCATAGAATGCTTAGGGTTGGAAGGGACCTCTAGAGATCATCTAGTCCAACCCCCCTGCACACGCAGGGACACCTAGAGCACGTGGCACAGGACTGCGTCCAAGCGGGTTTTGAAGATCTCCAGAGAAGGAGACTCTACAACCTCTCTGGGTAGCCTGTTCCAGTGTTGCTCTCAGCTTTGTAGCCTCCCTTCGTGTAGCAGGGACCAGAACATCTCGGGCTGATACAAGCAGTCATACTGGTGATGTTTCAAATAGCAACGTTCCTCTGGAGTCAGCAGAGAACAGCGGTTCCCTCATCCATTGCTGCTGTACCAGTAAACCACCGCTCGCATCTCACCCCAACCCACAGCACATGCCTGCTTCCCTCTTCCTGGGGCTCCCCTAACAGCCCATGGGACTGGGGACATCCCACATGCTGACAGCCTCAGAGGCCTGAAAGCACCGTGTTCTGCCCATTGGTAAGTTCAATTGGCAAATACAGCATGAATGAGAGCACTGAGGTACTCCTTGGTGACAGTACAATACATCCACACACTCATGTATTTACAGTTACACATGTCAGGGGCCTCAGTATGAGACAAGTATGATCCTATCTGCCAAACATTAAAAAACAGATACAAGCCACTGACATGTTTAAAAGCTTAAAGTTCGTTACTTTATATAGATATTTGACAAACTAGACAAAAAATGATTATCAGTCCTTTTCCCAAGTGCCAAGTGCCCGGGAAACAGCAGCACTCAGATAGCTGGCCTGCCAGGTTCTTCAGGATAGCACAAACAGCTGAGGAGCAGATAATGAACTGCTTGTAACGAAATGACAGGGAGAGAAGAAGAAGCAATAAGGAAGCAAAGCATCATTGCCACTGAATGTTCCCAAGCAATAAAATTGTAAAGGAGGAATCACAGAATGCTTAAGATTGGAAGGGACCTCTAGAGGTCATCTAGTCCAACCCCCCTGCACACGCAGGGTCACCTAGAGCACGTGGCACAGGGTGGCATCCAAGCGGGTTTGGAACATCTCCAGAGAAGGAGACTCCTCAACCTCTCTGGGCAGCCTGTTCCAGTGCTAAGAGAAGAGGAAGAAGATCATATTGACATGATCTTGAAGAGACAGACCAAGATCTCACTAATGCTGGTCCTTTGTCATCAAGGATGGAAAGAGAAGATTTCAATATTTATTGAGGAAAGTCATTAACAACAGAGTTGCTTAATGAGCATGAGGGAAACTCAGAGAACATATAAAATGAACCAAGAGGAAAATGTAAAGCACAACACTGAAGAAGATGAGAGGAGACAACTAACAGAACACAAGCCTAAGCAGTAAAGAGAACTGCAAGACTGTAATTCAAAAAAATGTATTCAATGTTGTTATGGAGGATGGGATTGGAAGAGACAGAGGAGACACTAAGAAAGATTCCAAAGGTTCATAAAGGTAAGAAGAATTTCTCCATTAATGCATTTCAGGTACCTGCAGATTTAAATCTAGTTGCATTCCACAAACATCTGCAAAGATATGTCAACACCCCACAAATTTCCTGTAATGAAATTCCCATGTTACTTTTCACAGTTGCTGATATGCAGAAAACAGAGCCTATCAAGATATCCATTTTCATGTACTCCCCAATTTGTCTGTTTTCTCATCTTTCCTTTTGTCTCATTCTTGTCTTATGCCAATCATATATTAGGATTGATCTCTGCCTTACACTAGAGAGAAAATTATTGGGAGTGCTCCTGGGTTTTTCTTTTGTATTCTCGATTTGTCCAGTGCCTCCTTCATTGGCATCCGGTCTCGACACTGTAATAATGGCCTTCATCATGGATCATACAAACAGTGAGAATGGTACCAGTGTATCTTTCATGTCTGTTTTTTTTTTTCTCTAACCTCTCCAAGATGAGGAAAACCAAAAACCAGAAAACAAGCTAAAAACACTACTTGGAACTACCAGCATCCTGATAGCTCCTTCCTTGTGGAGCTTCATATTATCTACTTAGGATTGCACAGGAAGTCAAAACAGACACATTTTTCTTCCTCTCTACCTAGGTTACTGGGGAAGTGTCTAGGAGGAAACACTTGCCTCTGATACATGTGCAAAACTATATTACTGTACTGGACTGACAATTATTTCTCTCTCTTTTTTCTTTCAGCTATCATCTTCTACCTTATCAAGCAAGGTTTATTTTAACCTCATTTCCCTCCGAGTAGTTTTTCTCCTCAGTTTTTGCCACCATTAATACGCAGAAGGTCATGCTTGTTCCATTCAGCTCTGGACACCTGCTTATGTCACAACAAATGCTTCACAAGAAACTTTTTATGAACACCCCTGACACGTTGCTTTCCAGCACAATGCGAGCACAGACAAGACTGCGGCTTTCATTACATATGGGAAATCAGGAGAAAAATAACAACAACAACAACAAAAAAACCCACACTGCATAACTCGAAGAGAACAAATAGAATAGATAAGGAAGAAAAGAACCAAGCTGTAGATGGCCGCTTGGTAAGAAACAATATCCCTCAGCTCACATGAAGTTTGGTTTCCCAGAATGGAGAGGAAAACACTACGACTTTCACCTGCCTTTTGAACTCTTCATCACTTCTCCTATTGAACCTGTAGTGATGTTTTGACTCATCCTTTAAACTTAATTCATCAAATATTTGTCATGTAAAATGATCCAAAACTATGAGCAAGAGATCTTGGACACAGTGCAACTGACCCTGTAATGCTTTAGTCCATCATTTCTAGTCTGGCCTATCTCCCAGTCATCACAGCTCAACTGCATTAAGGTCGAATTTCACATTTTTTAGACAGAATAAGTATTTTGTAGTTTTCAGTAGGCCTTCATCAGCATCGTGTACAAAAGAGAGAAAAAAAACAACATTCTTTTATCAGAAGTGCAAATAAATGAGTTACATTTATGTTCTATATTTAAATTCTAATCATCACATAATTAAACTACAAATGTATTTCTCAATAAATAATCTAATCTTACAGTATAAACAGGAGATCAGCAAAAGGACTGAACAGCTTATCATCTTTTTGGAGTTAGTTGTTCGTGACTGCAAATATTCGCTCACGGTCATAAACAACCTTCATTCACATGCCTCTAACTGCTTGCTGTAGGGAGAGCCATTTTGTACCCACAGGATGCTTCCTTCCACATACGTGACTCCTGAGACTAAAATGCTCCAAAATGGCTTTCAAAACTCTGAAAAACAAATGCACCATTTCTTGAGGACTTGTTGCCCTGAATCTTCCATGAAAAAAAAAAAAAAAAACAGGCCCCCCTTCCTACCAGGGAAGGGAGTAGTGAGACCCCTCAGAAACTGTTAATTTTATTCAACAGAGTTAAGAATAAAGAAATTCAAGGTAAATGTTTGAAAATAATTGTCAGCAGTAACAACCCCCCCAAAAAACAAAACAAAACAAACAAACAAGAAGAAACCCATCACCGCCAAAATCTTTTCAATCAAATAACCCATCTTTATCTGATATTTCTAGTTTCAGTCTTAAATTCCACTCTCTGTCTAGGCTCAAAGGCAAGCCCCAGCAAGATTTCCTCCTGTCAGAAGATGGCTTTGTAAAACTGATCCCTTGCTTTGAATTTAGCCCAATTCATTGGTGCAAACGCAGAATGCAAAGTGCCCAAGTCTTGAGGACTTTCCCCTTCTTTGCTATTCTCTAATCCAAGAAAGCCCACTGTCATTGCAGCTTTAAATTGGCTGACACACAGCCCGGAGAGCAGGCAAGCATTTCTAAGCTTATTCTAAGCTGTTTGTTTCCTGGAGTGTCTCTCCCTCTCCCCGTTTTATTCAGCGGACATGTAAATGAAGCATTGTCCAAGTTGTCCCCTTCTTTCCTGCACAAATACAGAAGGAGGGTTCTCCTTCGTGCAGTCTCAAATGAGCCTGCAGGCCTAGCCCGTGCATCGCTGAGGTCTCTCTGTGCATTTAAACTGACTGAATTACACATAAATCACGTTTCTTGAGCAATAATACTCACACAAGCTTTACTAGTACCACAGAAAATTGCTTGTCCTCAACACTTGAGAGAGATTAAATATTATAGACAGACATAAACAACAGAACTAGAAAGAGGGCATCTCCCTTCCCTCTCTCTCCTTCTGCTTTGCACACACACGTGCACCCCTTCCCGGGGCACCATTACAGTGTGCAAGCCCTAATAACAAAAAAGGCAAAAGCAGGCTGCTGCACGAATCATTTTTTTCACATAATTTTCGGTGCTCTAACTGAGACATCTTAAAATATGCTGGATGATTAGCAAGTCACTTTTGAACTGTGTCACCCAAAACGGAGGTGTCACAATTGCCTCAAAAATAACTGCATTGTATTTGTGCAATAATAATTTCCAGCACGCAGTCGGCCTTCTGGCTGTAGGAATTAACAGCAATGATGGGTACAAAGCATAACTGCAGCATGACTGCCTGTAATTGAAAAGTAATTGCCGCCACTGCATTGAAAAGCGAAACCCAGATTTCAATTCTGAGGGGAAAAGAAAAGAACTTCCATTTGAAAGAATAACCGCTTCCAAGTTCAGCACAGAGGAAGAATGAATGTGTAACTGCACTGCAGTGCTGGCACTCAATATGGTATAAAGAATAGCCCTTAATATTGTGGGAATTATATGCCTGGATAAGGCTTAAATTCATATTCCTGTAATGCACAATTTCAGTCCCAGATGAAATGCATCTGCTGTGACTCACATATATTATAAGCCTTCCAAAGTCTTAACAGAAGGTCCTGTGCTATAGTAAGGTCTCAACATTTTTTAGATTTAATAGGTTCTCTAAAGTGTGCTGTGATACAAAATTGCCAAATGACCAATGAGGGGTTTTTGTTGCTTCATCATTCGTTTGCAAAACTGGGTGAACTGCAGTAGGTCTTTCTCAATATCAATTTAGAACCCACTTAATTTTATGAATATTTTCTAATCTTAAAAGATGTTATCTAAACATCTCACCAAGAACAAATAAAGGGGCCATCCTTTCTGAGACTAGGTGTTAACTTAAAGCAGCATTAAATGAGATTATTAAGCCATAGCATCTACCGTTTGAATTTTTTGCTAATGATGTAATTTACATTTCTCATTTACTTCTGGCAAAAGAATAGAACAAACTTCTTTTTCTCTCTCTCTCTCTTTAAGCTTATATACTTCATCTGTTTTCATTTTCTCCTTTGCAGGTACCTGTGGCATTCATCCCTCCCCATTTCCTCCAATAACCAATTTTACCCTGTTGTCAATAACCTCCAAGAGATAGATAACAATGTCTTGTTCAAACACCACTAAGTTGGCATCACGTCAGCAACCACATAAAGAGCAGAAGTTTCTTAGTTGTTGATTAACCAAGAAGGAAAAACAGCTGGAGAAGATACAGTTTCCTCAGAGTGGCAGTTCAATATATACCTTGAAAAATAATCATAATAAAAAAGAACATCAGCCTCTCTCTTGCTTTAAAAGTGAATATGATAGCTTCCGAAAACATGAATATTGATAGATAGAAGTACTTCCATCCTAAGAACAATTTCCTAAAATCGGTGCTTCCCCTGAAATCCCATTTTATCCCATAAAAACATGCTGCTAACAAAGCAGCCAGTCCCCCTTCACATGTCTACACAGCTCCCTTGGTAGACTTTGCCATAGTCTTAAAAGGGAGAAGACCAGGCAGCTTCAAGGGGCATGGGTAGTCCTGTAATGGAGGAAGCTCAAATACAATAATGATACACAAGAGCACAAGGTCCCAAAAAGGGCAGGTCGCTGAAAAATAGATCAAGAAAAATCAATCCATATGGCTAAGATGATAGCTTGTACACCAACAGAAACCTCTACACGTTAGCAGCTAGTCCACAGTGCTGTCATCTTCAGTTGCAAGCAGTTGAGCAAATTTCTTGCCAAGAAGAAGCTGCAAGAACCTCACCAAGAACATACGAACAGCTGTGCTGAGTCACTGCAAAGGTCCACCTAGCTCAGGATCCCAAGTGACAAAAGGTTAGAGAAAAACATATAAAAACAGGACACAACAAGAAAGATACTGCCATAGCCCACTGTCTCAGCACTCTGCAGGGTTTTCCTGATTCACTCCTTGCTCTGTATTATTTTTCAACTGTGAAACAGTACCTCCCCTCTCCTGGGAAGTCCCTTTTCTGTAGTACTTCCTTAGAGTGTTTTTTCCCTGTGGCAGGCTGTTGCAGACTCTTTACAGCTTGCTCTCCATAAGTGTGGGGCCTCCCTATCCAGCTGGCTTGTTTGCAGGTGTTTCCATTACCTCAATACATGGCCTCTTTGTCCCTAACGCAGAAAACTAACCTTTTCATACCCTGTGCCCTCCATCCTTCACAAAGCAAATTATATCACCACTAAATAAGCATGGGCATGACTTGGGTTTCAGGGTATGCTGAATTTCATAGCTTCCAGAGAGCATTACGCCCCACCAGTGGTGCCACAAGGGAACGCAGCAAGTTCAACAACCACAGAGAGGGAAAAGCATGCCCATGTAATCTCAGAGAGAAGCCACAGACGAACCCAGTTTGGCGTCGGCGAAGCCCTTTCGAGTTGTCATGCGATGTGGTTGGAAAGGAGCTAAGAGCTGACTCGAGGGCAGATTCGCAGCCTGCGGCGGTGCCCTGGCTGCCAGTACCTCACGTCATGGCCGCAGCGCGGAGCCGTGACGCGAGGGGGCTCGGCCTTGCCTCAGCGCCTCGGGGGCTGCCCGGGCAGCAGCACCAGCGCGTCGAATGAAAGGAAGCCGGTGCCCGAGGACAAACCTGTAACTGCCATGCCAGCTTTTTAAATTGCTAATAGTTTTCCTGCTGTAACTAAACCACAAAACAGACAGAAAAGCCTTGAAGGGCCTGGAAAACACCACGTGGCTAAACCACCAGGCAAACGCTGCTCCTAGGAGCACTGGCTGAGCAGTTTGCCATGGCCGTGCCAGAGACCACACTGTGGTGTGGGTGTGAAGACCAGTACTGTGAGAATAAGCATTACCACAGCGAGGTGGTTAACCCTGCCGTGAGTCACGAAATGCCCTTTCCAGAGGATGCGCGGAGCTCCAGGCAGGGTGAGTCACATCTCCCCTGCCTGGGCCCACTGGGGCACACACCTCAGCGAATCCTTCCTCCACGAGCACTCTGAAAGCTGTTAAAAACTCTAAAAATGGCAGGCTGTCTTTCTGCTTTTTGCTGTCTGCTCCAAATTTCTACACATACTCTCTCCAAAATTCACTCAATACTTTTCCCTCGGGCACCTCCCCTTTACCTCCATTACACTCATTTCCCCATTACACTAATCCTGCTTCCCCAGAAGAAATCATGACTCTAACATGATGCTCACTGCCTTGCTTACTCAGTTTTATACATTCTCAGTCTTTCCCATGCTATGCAGATCTCTTGTCCTTTGAGTTTCTCTTCAGGGTGGCTAGTCTACACTTGTCTGGGATTTAATGCAAACATTCCCCTTTCTGTTATAAATCTATGGACAATCTGTAATTCTATAGTTGGACTGAATGATCTTGAAGTTCCAACCACAATGATTCTATGATTCTAATATGCATCAAAACACAGACTACCTCTTAGCACTGCTCAGGATGCAGCATACATGAACCAGGAACCTTTCATCCACAGTAATGCTCACAAACACGGGATTATCTAAGTGGTACAAAAGTATAATCACCGAAAAAAACAAACAAAAAAAAAACAAATTTTATGCAAGGTTACCTGGCAAATGGAGAATAAAAATCTCTTTGGGGCAGTCATTGATAGAATTATCCATTTTTTTTTTACCTTTTCTGCAGAATTTTCAAGCTACATATTCTCTGCTTCGAAATCAAAGGCACAGAGTCAATCTTTTTTCTTGGCCACTTACATTAAGCACTCACTGTAATCTGCAGGTCACTTCTCAACTTCACTGACATGTTTTACAAATATTTTCAGTGTTCTCCCCTCTCCTTGCACCTCACTCCCAATAATAGGAATAACCAAACATAATGGTGCCTATCTAGGCCACAAATCACTGTGTTGGAAACACTTCGTAATTCTCTTCTTGAGACACAAGCCATCTCAAACACTAGGACTGTTGTTGGGAGAGGATGTCTTTATTGCTTTCTTTTCACATTTCAGAAACATATTAGGGATCTGCTGAAATAAGCAGTGGATTTCATCTCTTTCCCTGACAAACTTACAATCTAAATTCATCATGACACAGAAGAGCATATTTCCAGGCAGAGAAAGGAATAGAAAAAAAAATGCCAGTGATAATAACCAAAAAAGATAACAGGCTTTCTCACAGCATTCTGAGGCCATTTTGGACGACTGTGTTCACAGGGGCAGTTCAGATGTAGCACAGAAAATCCCAACAGACAAGACTAGCAGAACACTATAAACATATGAGGGATTATGGAAGAAAAGAGAGATGTGGTTGCAAGTGGAGATGGAGGCTATAAAGTGTCCTGTCGTTATGAAGACAAAGGGAGTGCTTGCTGGTTGATGTCAGCGTTGAAGAGAATTGGGAAAGAGGAGAAGGAAGAAAAACAGTCTTAGATGGAGAGGACAAGGATGCACAAAGTCAGGGTTGTTGTGAGAGGAAGGCAGGGCTGAACTTGGCCCAAGATGGGATGTGGGTGAACAGAATTATTTAAATTTCAGTATGAGTCTAGATAACAAAGAACATATTAGTGATAACATCTACAGTGAAGAATACAGAGAAATGAAAAACTGAATGACCAGTTGGGGAATTGTACTTTGACCATATTGAATTGGTAATGAAGATGTAAACTTCAAGGGGAAACAGCTGGAAGTCATGATGGTCATGAAAGTTAACAGCTCCAAAGAACCATGCCAGCTGCTAGCTCAAGGTATTGCTGAAGAGCTGATGATGTAGACTTACTTACCTTTGTACATGTTTTGACATTCAGTGACATTCATTCAGTAAATTATGTATTTAGAGAGAGAGAAAAAAAAGTGACCTCTCCTTAGTCCACCTATTGTATTGTGGCCTTATGGAGACCAACATTATTAGGGAATGTTTATTTTTTGCAGCGTCTTTCTCTTCAGCACCCATGATTATACAGAGGAATAGGAAAAAAAAAAAAAAAAAAAAAAGGAACTCTTTTGGGGTAGGCACATACACCTCCCTCCCCAGCTCTCTAGAGAGAAATCCTGGCCTTTGGAGTTAACACAGATGACTGTAGTCACCTGGCACACGCAGTTTGGCGATCCAGAATGGACAGATGTTTTCCAAAGGTAAATGTATGGCCTAGTTCTAAACTCCCTAAGCTGGCACAGTCCCTCCTCTGCGCTTCAGCAGATTAGCATGTGCATATAACCCTTCAAGAACATGAGCTTCACAACCAGCATTTGGTCATTTTGTTAGCATCAGAAAAACATTTTGAACAGAGGGTTACCTCACACTTCCCTTTGAGGCCAAGGGCCTGGCATCCTGTCATGTAATGACTTGTCTTTAAAAGAAGTTCTTGGAGGAGGACCCATTTTAATCCAAGAGTGGTGTAATCCTGCCAAATACTGTTTCATTTGAAATAGATGTTCAGGTACATCAAAACAGATTACAGCCAAGCATTTGGAAACATCAGAGCACTGGAACAGCTAAATCTCCTATGCCCACAGGAGAGAGGGGCTTGGGTTGTTAGGAGAGAATTATCTTTTTCTACATGGTTATCTGTCCCTCTCCCATCTTGCCACCTATCGTGGTGGTTACTGCAGTGAAAAAAAAGAAGCTGATGTTTTTCTTTCTTTTCAAACAAGTATGGGCTGGCTCTTACATGCATCAAGACAGATGTGGGCAGCTTTACTTTGAAGTTTTAGTAATTGAAGATTTGACATTTAAGATTAAGGGACTTGGGATTTAAGATTTATTTGGAACTAGAATTCTCCCTGGTAGTACCAAGCTAACACACAGTGTACATTATTATGTAAAATTATAATTCTCCAGATGGAGATGTATTGCGAGTGATTAGCGGAGGCAGCTACCTTGGTCAGAATCAGATGACTAGATTTATCAACCTAACCTTCGTGAAACATTCCAGGAGCAGCTGGCTGACAAAATCTGTGACACAATCAAGTCACAGCCAACTTCCACAACAGAGGGGAAAAATGAAGAGGCAATCAGATGATAAGTATATGTATGCAAAACAATTAATTTCTGTACTCGGTAACATCCTAGGGAGCCATAAAATGGACAAGGGTTTAAACAAGGACTGCAGAAGGTACCGTCAAAATCTCACCCACCAGAGTCTGAGCCTACCTGTAGGAAATGATGGTGGCTTTTAAATAGTAAGAGTTACATGGCCTTGCAAAATGGTGGGCCTAGCTTTTCTGAACATTTTCTAAATATTGGAATGTAAGGGAAAGAAAAAAATGTTTTTCAACCCTAAAATACACATTATTTGGTCTGCAATGCTTGAGAATGCAAGCGCGCAAGTTTTAAAGCCACATTCCTGCAACTCTGATCATCAACTATTTGTAAATTAATCTGCATTTGGACATACAGTTCATTCACTTTGTATTCTAAATAGTGATTACTATCTTTCTGCTGTACAACTGCTATTTGTGCATTCTGAAGTTACTGTTAATTTTTAAGTTTTTATTACTGGAATTTAGAAAGTGAAAAAATAGTTGAGGATATAGAGGATTTCTAAATGCAGTGGTTCACCTTATTTTACTGCACGGTCTCATTTTCTCCTTTTACAAGACAATCTCCAGCTTTTGCACACGGTAGGCTCTGTTTCTATATGAGAAGCGACTGCAGTCCGTAACAGAGAGCGTGAGAGAGGCTTGAAAAATCACAGACCAACCCAACATTCTGTTAACATTAATTTTATAAAATACCTTACAAGAACAGATAAAGAACTTGAGCTTACATAATTACCAGAATTGAAAAAGAATGTGGAATAAAATATAAATTAATTGAACACATCACTAAGTCTGCCACATGTTAGACAAGTTTATAAAAGGCATTTTCAGATAAAATAGTTATTTGGAAGAAAATCCTTCAAAAATGGAAACTACTGAAGTCCTTTTTCAAGAAGTCAGTCCTAAAGCACTAAATTCCAGGTCAACAGGCAGTACCTGAATCTGCTTAAAATACTCTGTTTATATGTTTCCAAATTTGTCAAGCTTTAAGACACAAATTTAAATGCTTTCAGGTCAGTGCAAAGTAAAGCTTCAAGCTAAAAATTTGAGAAATGCAACTCAAAAAAAAAAAAAAAATCCTGGTACAGAAATTCCTAAATTCACATTATGAAAAAAGTCCATGCCAGATGCACTGTTCAGATATGAAACATTAATAAATTCTACCAGTGGCCATCTTAGGGTTCCAGCCAAGCCATTAACATGACTAATCATATTCAATTCACTTATTTTAGCACTTTTTTTTTCTTCTCTTCTCTACTTAGAGTCTTTGGAAAGGATCCATCCTGCTGATGTTCACTTATTTTGCTCAACTTGTGATTCAGTCAATTTGCTTAAAATGCAGTAATTTCACCAAGGCGAGATAAAAGGTGAGGCCCACACACATCAGAATGACGGTCTAAAGCCTATAATGACATTTAATTGGAGGAAATACGCGTGTAGCCTTTATCATGACAGCAACTGTGCTTCTGAGTTCAATCTACTTGGTTCATCCAAGAAATCTCAACTAAAGTCAGTCTTGCTTAAAGTTATATATGTACATAACACATTGCCAGGTTCAAATCTTCAGTCTTTAGAAGGTTAAAATATTTTTCAGAGAAATAGACTGTGGCTAGATTAATTTCTTTTAAGCCCATTTTAGGCCTGCATAGTAAACATCAACAGTCTAGCAAAGCAATTTCACTCTATTGGATTTTAAATGTATTAATCCAGACATGTTGGAAATAGCCTTCACATTCCACTATTTAAAAGTGTGATTACACTCGTATGAAGATTACTGCAACTTTTAAAGTTACCAAGAATGATATAAGTGGATATGGGGGGGGGGCAAATAATTTAAATCCTTATCCTCTGTCGTTTGAATTTCTCTTATCAGGCAACAATTCCAACTTCTAACTGAAATATAAAGGTGTCATTTACACTAAGTTGCAGCATAAAATTGAGCAAATGAGAGACAATATGGCAGCGTTATCCGTTGAAATACAAAATTTCAAAACAGTCTGCAGACGGTTCACTCATCCTTCTATAGTATCTTTTTTTTAAAAAAAACTATCCCTGCTATTCTGCCAGCTATGCTAGAACCACACTTCAGTAATTCTAGTACAACCTCAGTGTTTAACATGCATCATTCTAAATTTAGTTAGCTGAATGCTAGAGTGTTATCAGGATGATGCAGTAAACAAACCAAATAAAAAACAAAAAAGCTCAAGACAGCATAATATTTGCCCTTGAAACAGAAAACGTTACTCAATCTAAGAGCACAAAAAATAACTTAAAACTTTTTCTAAGTTGCATTCATTGAATGAACATTTAAAAGAAGTTACAAATGCCCTTTTGTAGAATAAACTCAGAATCATTTGCTTAGAACAGAAACTCTTCTTATAGTCTGAATTTGCCTAATCATCTTTCATCATTGGCCAAAGCTGATTAATGCTAAACACATTATGGTTTGCATTACTGCGAAATAATTTATGTATTTTTTAAGAATAAGCTCTCTGGCGAAGTGATGGGCTTTGTGATACACAGCAATTTCCACTGGGTGTTCTCTGTTACTTCAAGTATTGTACTTTAGATACTTGCTGTTTTTCAGATGTTTAAGACAAATGCATTGGCTGCTGAGATCTTACCCTGAAAGTGGTGTTAACTTTAAGCACTTGTTACAAATGAAGGAGAAAACTGACAGTTGAAGGGGAGCAATAAATATATACCCAGTTCTGCACAGTGTAAAAGTTCTCAGATACTGGTCACATTTCAAAATGTGGAAAGTGTTCCATTTACCACCTGGCTTACATTTTGAAGAGTAATAAAGGAAAAGGTGATTTCCAAGTTTCCTGTAAAAATAGGAAAGCAGCAATAATAAGATTTATTCTGGAAATATTTGGACTCAACTCTCGAGTGTACTAAAAACAGACTTAAAATTAGAAAAAGAAATTTGGCTTGCATTAATGTGGGCTTTAAAATAAAACCTCAGAGCCTCACTAGCCATCTACAGCAAAGACATGTATTTCCAACTAGGCATCTGGAAAGTGAATGAGTGAATTTGGGTATTAAACACATACTCAAGCATAATAATGTGTACAGAGGAGATTACTGAAGAGCTTTGCAAAAAAATATTGCTACAGTAGCATTAGGACTTAACAGTGCATCAAAGATTTAAAGTTTCCATGTTAATACAAACTGATCCAAGCCACGATGAACCACAGGATAATCACTGAAACAAAAAATAACCAAATTCCTCTTTGTAGAAACTGCAGCTGGAATTTACCTGAATATCCTTAGAAGGATTCAGAAACATTCCTTGTGGCACGCCTCAGAACATATAAGGCATGGAGAGCTAGTGCCCTTGGTATGTAACAGGAACTCAGTATTATCATGTGCATTTGGCATTTTTGAACACTTGCAATCAAAGAATCCAATTTTAAAGAGTCTTTACACAACATGACATCGTATCACAGTTGCATGAACTGTTTTATTTGTAGGTTGGGATTTCTTGTTTGTTCGTAATTGTGGAAACTGTGGATAAAAGACCTTGAGGATTACAGGTCAAGATATTCATGTTAAACAGAAAGCTGCCCAACATTACTGTCAGAGTATCTTTAAAGAGCAAGTCTGTAGACACAATAATGCATTTTACATTCAGATTTTTCCTCTCTTAAGAGTAAAGGAATCTCAGAAGAAAATAAAAATATCAGTAGTGAAGGCCACATACTTTTTGCATTTGTTTGATGAGCCGAAATGCAAAAACAATTAAAGCATCTTGTAAGAGAACGAAACAAATACAGAGCTTCTAGAAAGTGATGATTTAGTTGATGAGGTGGTCAGCATGGAAATTGTTGTGAATGCTACAGCAGAACTGACCACAAGTACAAGGGAATATGAACAGAAACACAATACAGGCATCATCTAGAAAACTGTAACTTGCCAACTTGTAAACAAGAAAAAGCATTTCACAGATTAAAAGTTCTAGGGAAGTAAACTTCTTTAAATTATTTTGTCAGTTCAACCCTGATTTAAAAAAGTATGGCTAGCAAAAATACATAAGCCTCAGCATATATATAAAGTCTTGATCAGAGCAGCCATGATCCTTTGATAAACTGCTGGAAACAGACACCCTCCTATTAATGATGAGAGAAAAACTTCCCCTGTCTCTTCTTTCTCTCACTCCCCAATCCGCACACGTATATGGAGAATTCACATGCTTCAAGAAAATCTTCATGCTGCTATAGGTTGAGGCGCGGGGAGACCGGTGGAGGAAAGCAGACAAACTCTCTTAAAATACTACGGGCCACGTCAACGTTATTCTGGGCTATTTCAAGTGCCCTCTTGACTTCTTCAAAGGAATAGCCCTCTCCCATAAGTTTTGCAATTTTTGCATCCACGTTTTCTGCGGAATTGTCAGAGCTGTATGCTTTCCTGTGGTGTATTTCTGGTGCAGTCCTCCGAGGAAGTGGTTTAGGGGGCCTGGCTGGTGCTTGTGAACCATCTGTTTCAAATAAAGGAGATAGAAATCATTATGAATTGGCTTAAAATTGTATTACAGGTAGATCCAGCCTCAAGCTAGCTAGCCTCAAGAAGGAGATTAAAAAGGGACTTTGTAAAGAAACATGAAGAATTACCTTAATTCACTGATTTATCTCATTTTAAAATTCTGACAGAAGCTGTAATGCTCAAGAAAATCCAAATGGAAAGAATTTAGTGAGATACTAGATTAAGTAATATGATAACAACATGCAAGTACAGGTTACAATCTGAATTATCTGAAGCTGGAAGGAAAAGAAGTATGACGACACAGGCAAGGTGGGTGGAATCTGAGAAGATTTCCACTCTATACAGTTTGTGGACTTCGTGTTCCTAGCCTGCTTTAACAGCCCGGATTTGGAGGAAATTATAGAGGTCTGAAAGTTGTGCTGATGAGGAATCTCACCAAATGTTACCTTCACAGTTAAGACTGATGCTGACAATCTCCATGTGCTCATGCAAAGACCTAACACTCCGACCCACTAATCTCCTCCAAGTCAAGAGGTCAGGGCTCAAGTAAACTTGGTACTTTCCGGAAACCTCTTTATCCGCATTGATTCCACCATAAGAAGCTTAAAAACAAGCTGGCATACAGAGGAAAACATTTTCAAGAGCAAAGTATTCTTTGAAGAATCTTTAATCCTTCAAAAAGAGTCTGAAAAGTTCCACTCACAAACAGTGGCATTGATAGATAAATTATGGAATTTCTGGCTGGGATGCTTACTGTCCACAATGGCATCTGGCAGAGTGATGCAAAAATGTCGTATTTCTATTATTACTGTTAAAATTTGCTGCTTATCCTAATACTGCATAGAGAGAACATTCAGACTGTAATCCAACAGAGTACATTAAACACTTAAGATGAATAAAAAGAGAGCACATTATTGCATGTCTCCTCAAAGTTCATTTTTCCCCCAACCTGGTTGCTATGCATTCAGATGAGAATGTTGTTATAAATTTAATTCAATTTCTTTAATACAGAGAGGATGAGCAAACAGCACTTTTGGAAAGATGGTTGTATTCATGTAACAAATGAATAAGAGAATTTGATTAAGAATTTACATTTAAGGGCTGAGGTTAATTTTGTTTGATTTCATTGCCTATTTTCTGTGCAATATAGTTACGAGACGACCTGCAGAGAAGTAAGGACTATCTCATATTTGTAAAAGCTTCTGAAGATGAAAAGCATTACAAAAACGCTAAACATTCTAGTAAACACAATTCAAGCAGCATCGGAACCAACTGTGAAGCTATGAAAGCTGTGTGAAACATACTGGACTAAGAAATAAACCATAGCTCCGGAAAGGCCATTAATAATTAAAAACTAACCCAAACCAGAAGCAAGTTCACATATCTAATTTCACTTATTTTAGACAACTCAAAATTGACTACTAGAGAGGAATTATTATTTTTAAATGCTGACATCTTTTCAGTATCTTCACATCCATATAAAATTTTAGCTGAAAGTGGGTATCCCACTGGATCCTGAGCTTACAGATACTAAGCCTAAGCTGCACATCCATTTGGACACAGAGATAGAGGTATTGGAGCAGGACTTTCTTTGCCAGCCCCCATTCTCTCTGATGTGTCAGCCCCCACGAATGCCTAAGTAAGAATTCAAGCAGATTTGCTAATTGTCTAATTCATTTACCAGCTTCCACAGCAAGAGGAAGCTTCCTCCGTCACTCAGGAAACTGATTCGCGCAAAGGCAGCGACAGGCCTTTAGCGTGTGGGAAGCCTCCCAAGGGAAGCGCAGGAGCTCTGCGCCACAGCGGCGGCAGATTACGCGCGGTGGGGCCAACAAGCCAATCTCTCTCTTGCCTGGTTGCTTCTCCAGGGCGCCCCGTGCTCTTGCACTGACGTCCTGAGAGGCGCCAGGCTGCGCCCACCTGGGCTGGGGAGGCCAAGCTTTCCTAGGGGACGCCTGTACTAAGGCACTGAGGGAGCAGCAGCAAGCGGGAAGAGGAGCTCGTGGAGCTACTGGCGGCTCTTCTGTCCCACGTGGCGTTTCTAAGGCAGATGAGGGAAATCGAGATTCGCCCTCACTGCCTGTGCCTGGAAAGCCCGTTTCAGTGCAGGCCCCTTAGGCTTGCCTGCTAAGGCACTGATAAGCTGGATCAGCGAGGAGCCAGCAGGCAAATACACGGAACTAGGCATCTGAATCCGTATCTTCCGGAACGACAGAACTCAGGAAGGCAGAGCGTGCATTGACAGTAAGAGACCCAATTGTCTCCTACATTTTCCCGCATATCATGGCTGTGCTTTGGAAAAGACACTAATTCTGTTAGTGATTTCCCCCTCTTTCCATTTAATGAAACAATTTTAAAACTATGTATTTATGCTTGAAAAAAAAAAGAAAAAAAAAGCCTTGGTAAGAGTTAGGTACATAGCTGAGAACTATTTTCTAACTTTTCTACACTAAATGCTTGCTACATTACAATTAATTTGCCAAGACCTGCTAAGAGTCCGGTTAAGTATCACAGCAGTAAGGCAGGTGTTCCAAACTTCTAAAGAGACAAAACAGAAAAGAGGGGCCAAGGAATTTCCCATGCTACTCGAGGGAAACAAAGTCTAAATTATCATTAGGTTTTATAGTTGACTACAGTGCCTCTCCAGCTAGTTCAATGAAGAAGCATATTAAAGGGCTGGAATGAAGACTTATTTCCTAAGTGAACTGATTAATTATGATTAAAAAATAAAAGAGTTCTGAGTAGAGTTATGCTCTGTACATTGTTCAATCCATACAGTAAAGTTTATCAGCTCATCCTAAAGCGCATCAGTTCCAGTCTACAGAACTACTGCTGCCATAAAAACAATGTTTCAATTAATAGTACAGCATGATCTACCACACAGTTTTCATTTAATTGAAATTAAATCGAAGATATTGCAGTATATCATGCTAATTTAGCACAATATTTATGGCAAAGGTTGACACATACAGCTATAAAGATGAAACAATCTCTAAAAGCTCTTAAATAGCAAACATCTTGCAGTAATTCAGGAAAATTTTATAAATGCTCTACCACAGAATTGAGGGAAAGCACCTTAGTTTAAAGGGTGCTCATACAATTCTCATAATTTGTATTACAAAGGCATTTAATACTCCTTAAATAGGTCAGGATAACATTCTAAGACAAACACATCCTTTCCAGTATCACATTAAAAATGTGCTATAAAACAAGTTTTTTTTTCAAACAGTAGAAAATAATGAGCAACAACGTAACTTTAACAGAGGTGTGTTACCTTTTACCAAAGGTATCACACAGACTCGGCTGTCGCAATGATTAAAGATTCCACAGAGCATTTCAGGCCTATTTAATCTCTCCTGCACTTCAAGCTGAAAAAGACATTCTTTCTTTCTTATACCCCTTAGTGGAGTAGTGGATTACTGTGGGAGAGATTTATCATTATCATTAAAAAGGATGTCATTTTTCCACTTGTTATTTTGGCAATTAAACACAACTGACTAATAATACTGAAAGATTACAGAAATAAATCCTTTATTTCCTTTATGTGTTAGGAAAGAACTTGTATACAGTTCCCCTCTTCTCTGGAGGGTACATTACAGAGCAAGCCTTCAAACCGTGAAGGTACAGAGCACTTCACAGGAGTGGCTCTATACATATAAACAGCTCAATGGTTCATGTCATCACTTGCCTATTTCTCTTTGTGTTCTCTACCCACAGCAAAATAATGCTGATGGGACAATCCCCTCCCTTCCCCATATGCTCCTTCATCCCACGCACATCTATAAGGAGCAGAAGATTTGTCTATAAATTGGCAGAAGTACTTTGGGGTATAGGTAATACTGATATTTTAATTACTTAACGTCAGTAGATTTCCTTTAAATAATACTTTCATTGCGTGAAAGAGTGAAACTTTGATGCCAGAGAATCGATTCTACTGTACCTGTTCTGTTACAAATGGAAGATTGAGTTTTGATTGGCTTTGGTTCTTGCCTTTTTATTAAAAAATGTTCTTAAAATTTCTTAGAATCTCAGATCATTAGTACAAAGGACAGGCAAAATACTAGTATTAGGAAGATTCAAGCTACAGTTTTCTGAGGGGCAATCAAAAAAAAAATCCTGGAATTGAGAGGCATGTGGTCCCTGCAGGACTTCTGACCTCCTATAAACTGAAAGGTGGCAGAAAAATCCCTGTTTTTCCTCAAAAAACCGCAAAGCACTGGAACTCACAGAAGCACTCAGTGGGGCAGTCAGTGAAGTTGAAGACAATAGCATTTTTTTGCAGATTGATGTTTTCCTGTCATCATCCTACCATTCCCAGTCTTTGTCCTGAATGACCAAGACCTCATTGGACATAAAGGAGGAAAATGCCTTGCTTTGTTAAGCGGCAAGTCTCTCCAAGAGCAGTTTTCTACCTTACCTGAAGAGGAAGGAAGGTGATCATAGTCTTGAGATGTCCTATTTGTTTTGATGTTTTCTCCAGTTACTCTACGAGCAGGTGGCAAAGGGACAGGACCAGTTATTGGATCAAAATGCGGATCTGTAAAGCCAAAAAAAAAAAAAACAAAAAACCCAAAACTTTCTTAGAATTTTTATAGTTATTATTTGGGATAGTGCTGACACGTAGAACCTAAACTTACTATAGCCTCCTTTCCAAAAGGGTGGCCATGAATCCAGAGACATTCTTTCTACAGGCCACATCTAACTCAACGCTTTCACAGCAGACACATAACGATGCCTTGAGGGGACTGAAGCAGCTTTGTAGCTCAAGTCTGCTCTACGGACTCGTTCTGCTCTGTTGACCTGTGTGAGGTACCTTTCTATTAGGCAGCCCTGACACTACAGGCAGAGTAGCTGACGCAGAGCCTGCAGCAGCGCAGGCACAAGCATTCTGCTAGTCGCCTTGCTCGGAGCTTGGTCGCACTCCCAGGAATTGCAGTCCACAAGGACCACAGGGCAGACCTGATGACGAGGGGAAACAAAGTCCTGGCATATTTTTTCCTCCTTTACAACTTATTAGGACTCAGCAAGTGTCTAACATCATCGTGGACCTGCCTAGTCTACGGGAAGGTGTATATCACTGTGTATGTTTGTCTGCATTTTTGTGCTACTGATGATGTGATCTTTACTCTAATCTCACAGACTCTAATGGAGAGCTGGGAAACCACCTCAGACTTGTACAGAAACCAGTCATGATAAACTCATCATAAATCATCTGCTATATAAATGCAGTGGTTTATTTGACAAGATGCAAAGTGAGTAATATGGCTTTAGAAATATCATTTGAATTAGAAAACAACCAATACAGGCATGTATTCCTGAGTAGCTGCGTACATTTACAAGATTAATGAAGAATGCTGTTATAAAATTGAAATCCTATTTAAAGTTACCATAAATATACTCTCTGGATTTTTAATTAAAATCTAGGAAATGTTTTGTTAACACTACCAATGATGTTTTTCAGATTACTTGGAATTAATGCTTAATACGTTAAAACTTGTTCACGGGTTTCTTCACATTTCACTGCACGCAGATCTAAAGAGATTGTGGGAGAGCTTTTCATTTTCTCTCTCTATTTCCAGTAGGGCTCAACAGTGTCCTGCATGAGATGGAAGTTATGGCAACCATTTAGACCGGACTTCTGAATCTTAAAGTATTTTTCCGTTGAAGCATAGAGGATAAACTCATTCCTGGCCCCACATTTATGATGATCAACCTTTACAACCTGTAATATGCAAACTCATTCCTATGATTCATGCAGGGGCTTATCTGACAATACATGCACTGAGCTGAGCTCTGCAACACAAAATACACATAGTTTTTGCAAATTATTCAATGTTTCCATCTTGACCGATAGCAAAAAATACATAATAAAACATTTCAAAAAAGGTCACTCAGTTTTAGTCTAATTATTTATACATACTTGTATTGGGTCAAATTTATCTGGAGATTTAAAGTCTTTTATTTTCCCCACTATCAGGACACAAATTATTAAAAAAAAAATTTTTTTTTCTTTTTTTTTTTTTGGTGATGTGTTCTAGCTTTTCATCCACACAGGGCAGGCAAACATTCTACAAACTCTTAGGCTGTTATGAAGTTGCACATAATTCCTTGTCACCTACGTTCCTGCCTTCCTGTAATACATTCCATCAAAACGAGATGGGAGGGGGAAGAGTTCTAATCACTTCACAAAGCAGCTAATCAATGGGAATAATCTTGGGACAGGTAAACCCGCCCATTGACATCCTCTGGAAACTTCCGAAGAGAGGGGAAAGGGGGGAAAAAAGACACACTTCACAGACATGCACTATGAACCACAAAAATCCTGTCGTAACCTGTATAACCCTCATCAGAAACTGTATGAATGAGCTCTGCCAATAAAACACTGCTCAACCCAAGACAAAAATACATAAATTGTGAGCATAACTTTTGCCTTTTAAGAAACAAATACTGGACTGTAAAAGTACTACAGGAGGGGAAGACATAGGTGAAAATCTGACCTTTACTGTCAAAATCTTAAGGACCACAGAACCCTACAATTGCGGTGTTCACAATTAGTACAGTTCTGCAGCAAAATTTTCAGTAGTAGTGCTAACAAAACGAGATATTATTTTTTCTTCTGTTCTCATCTTTCCCACTTATATAAGACAAAAAACATGTATTACACTGAACTATAAAAGACAATGGCTGATACATACTAGTATCGCAGAACACAACAGAAAACTTGGCACTTGAAAACCAACAATCTTTACAAGAAAATCACTGTTTACCAAAATGCGAAGTCTAGTATAAAAACATTGACTATATCTCATTACTTCATGAGAATGAAAACCAGAGACTTTTTATATTCTGATTTGCTTCATCTTCACCATTCCTAAAAACCTATTTTTCAGCTTTTTATGTTGAACTACAGGCAGAATAGACTTCTGAAGCTTGATGACAACTTCATCACAGAAAAGATAAGCTTCCAGAGTAAACAAAAATGAGAAGGCATTGTTCCTTTGGCATTCCTACCAGGGGGATGAAGGAGCAGTTCATGTCCTGAAGGAGGTCGGCTTCCGGAGCCGGCAGGTTTGGGGTGCTCAATGATGCTGTGTCGAGCAGGTGGTGGTGGTGGAGGCAGCGAAGGCGGGGAGCTATCAAAGGCATCTTCACCTGCATTCACAAAAAGACTTATTAAGTAAGCAAGACCTCAGTAACAATACTGCAAGAAAGAGTGACGCCTAATATATTTTTTTCTTGGATGCTAACAGGCCCGTACTCCTAGGCTTCACCGAGGAGTTCAGTGACTCCAGCAACAGAGGTGTAAACCTGACTCTTACTATGGACAAGACACTTCTAAAACATGCTCTGGATCCCCCCCCAGACTGCATACTGCTGCTTTGCTGGGACAGGGGCAGAGACATTGCTTAGTGGCTCATTTGCTGTAATGAGCATCTCACTGAGCATCACTGTAGAATAGCAGAGATGCTTCAGTGGTGAAGAGAACACCTGTATTTATAAACAACAAAGCTGCCTACATCAGATCTGCTACTTTTATACTACGTATCATCTTACTGGAAGATCTGCTGATTTAAAGCTTTGACTCAAGAAATCAAAGTGAATTTCTCTGGCCTTGACCAAAGAATTTCCCTCTATACAAGATGGTAGAGCTAAGACCAGGTTTACGAAGCAGTGTGATCTTTACCTGCTCCTCTCCTTTCAATTCTATGCGCTCCTGCAAATCTGAATGCTTCAGAGACCCCAGAAGGTACAGTGGCAGGAGCATGGCAAATGTTCAGAGGTTTTATGAAGCCAAAAAATTGGATGGTGACATACACAGCACAGCCTAGCAATCATACAGTGAGTTTGTCAATCAAGGTATATGGAGCCTTAAAAAGCTCACTGACTTTTGGATACGAGAACACAAAGCAAGGTTGGGAAAGACTGCTTTTGATGACTGTAGAAAGCAGCGAGTTTTGGACTACTTCTTAATAATGGGGAAAAATAAAAATTTAATTTTCTTTAACTCAGATGCTACCTCTTAAGCCTTGTTCTTTGTGCGTGATAAAATAGTTGCAAACATTTAAGCTACAATATGAAAAACTCCCCACAGCTGCACTAAATTGCAGCAGTCAAACTTCACAGTAATTGACAAAAATTTATAATCTATTTTATGGAAAACATTTTTGCCTTTTTTTCCAGTCTGAATATAGACTGAGTTTGCCTTTTGCCTGTGACTTGCATTAGGGCTTACAGACAAATGCCAAGCACATATTTTGATGAAAATACTGAAGCACAGCTGTGTGATTTAGCCCGTAGATTGTACAGTTCTCCTAACACACATACTGGTTGGTTTTTCAATAGGCACAGCATTTGGCTCATCTAAGCTACGTTCACCATTAAATGTAATCAGCAAAAAGTCTGCAACCTAAAGGGGGCACCAGAAGATCATAATCGGAGGGTGTCCTGTTGAGCAAAGAGCTGTGTTTTGGGTTGTCTCTGGTAGGAGGTCGTGCAGGTGGCAAAGGTACCGGAGCAGTAGGTGCGTCATAGGCATCTCCTGAATGACACAATCACAAGAGGTGAATCAGCTTTCTCGCTGTACCCCTGCAGCAGCACAGAGTAAACATTCTTGTTAAAGAAGAAAAAATAAACAGCTGAAAAAATATATATACCTAGCTCTGGATGTTTTGATTTCTTCATCTCAGCAGCAGCCCCGTGTGTTCCATTCGTTATTCCAGCGCATTGACCGTTCTCACACGCCCTGCAGACAGACATTAAAAAAGAAGTAATCTACCAGTTATGGGAGTATTAATCCCCAAAATGAGAAGTATCTGAGTTGGCGTAATCCATTATACTGAAACAAATGAAAGAACATAGACTGAGCCAATTTTAAACTTTGTTTTTCATACTGAGAGGGGTTACTGGCTAACTCCTAAACAAAATCCCTTTAAGGAACTACATTGCTCTCTTAAAAAAACACTCAAGGCTGAAAAACCAAGTTGAGGAAGAGCTAATATTAAAAATAGTCCTCATTTCAGAGCTGTTTATTTACACAATTAAGTCACAGACTCAATTCTATTTCACCTTCCCAGCTCTCATAATTCCCCTTACAGAAAGAAAGGAAATGTGCATTTTGGTAATTACCTACACTGAAGGACCTAGAAAGAAAAGGTATTAAAAACAATGCCATCACCACACATAGGACACACTGCTGACAATAACATATTTTAACTAAATTCTCAGCCACGCATTGAAAATGGAACATGAACAATCTCTGCCAAAGTAGTTTTACATGAGTCTATTAATTTCTTCATAGAAAAGCTAAGCCTTGCTGATTCTTTGACTACAAGTTTTTAATATTTTAAAATTGGAAAGACATCGCTCCCCTAAGTTAAAAAACAATATCAAATTAAGTTAAAATTAAACCCAGCTACAACAAGCTTAAGAGATCCAGGCGACAAAGTAGACAGGTACCGATAATGCTGTCAGAAAAACATTATCTACTGAAGATTATTTTTATATGATAAGTCAGTTAAAAATCTGATAGACAATATCAGAGGTTGAAAGCCTTTCAATAACAATAAATAACTGTGAAATGACACCTGGGCCCTCCTCATTAAGCTGTGGACCCTGCATTGCTGGCAAAGAACCAGGGAGAGTTTCGGGAGTTGCTTTGGAAAGGGCACCACGCGAGTTGGGATAGGGTGAGGGGGGAGAGAGGAAAAAGGCAGGGGGAGAGACAGAAGAGGGGAGAGAGGGAGGTATCACACACACCATTACTGATAGCTGGTCAAGCTGCCAGGGTAGTTGGGGCGGGAATTTCAGATTTCAGGTTCCACCAACCACGCCAACACTAGTTCTATCTGCTTTGGCCATATGGAAAAGGGGGACTGAATACAGGTCTGGAATCATTTAGAGTATATACACAGGAAAGAGCAAGTGAAATTGTGTTTGTGGTCCCCAGAGTTATAACTAGGGCTAATGAAATAAACATAAGAAATAATTACAAGACTGAATGAAAAAAAAGGCAAAACAAACTCTAATGGTAAGAGCTATTTAGTAAAGTATTGGTTTCCCCAAGGGAAGTGCCAGAGGAAGCGTTCCTGCCATCTCTGAAATCAGACTGGTTCCTCCATCTCTCAAATGCAGAGGCTACGACACTCTTCTTCTGACTCCTCAGCAGATGAACTAAGTAACTGAGAATTCTTTGAATTTGAATTTATTCCTCATTTTCGATAATTTAACCAGCCACAGGCAACAAGGTGCTATCATGGCACCACTGAGGAAATCTCCCGGCCATGGCGAGCCCAGTGATGGGTGTGGGAATCACGCTGGAAGAGCTGTTTCCTTTGGCAGGAGACAACACCAGAAAGAATGGCAGCAAAGTACTACTAACAGCTAAACCTTCTGTCCTACTTGAAAACAGCTTTATTAGGAAAAGACAGTAAATGCAATAATATGTCATTCCTCCAATGGTAACTAAATTAGACTAAAGCTAAAAACCTTTTCTTGCATTCCTTATTACTAAACTCGCCCTTACGTGGGAGGAAGAGATCAGCTGTAACAAACCAGACAATTAAGTTATCTGCTAGAAAACATGACTGAGAATCATATTATGTGCTATTTTTGTACTGGTTTTGGAAGTGTCATATCTACTGCCAAATGAGCACAAAACCTTAGAATAAACACAAATTTGCGGGTAGTTATGGAGGAATTATGCTGTTCATAAATTACAAACCACCCACAAGAAGTCTTGTAGGTTCTTTATTTTACTGAACTCTGT
Source organism: Tinamus guttatus (assembly GCF_059628265.1). Classification (NCBI taxonomy): domain Eukaryota; kingdom Metazoa; phylum Chordata; class Aves; order Tinamiformes; family Tinamidae; genus Tinamus; species Tinamus guttatus. The sequence goes on along the minus strand of NW_028288569.1, from coordinate 5,727,238 downwards.
AGTTACTATCCAAGAGCTAACGATGTAGAATTTAGGAAAAAGAAGTAAGAGAGGATAATACTGCATGACAAAGCTTAAAAGTGCTAAAAGTTTATGAAAAAAAAAAACTACACTAACTTAGTGTTCTAGTTCAAACAAAGAGAATGATTTTTCCAAACAAATCTCCTGGTCACCCCTACTTTTTAGCACTTTGATTCACATTTGATTCACAGAGGTATCAGAGCACGCAGACTGATTTGCCTCTGGGTGACATCAACCTAAAAGATGCCCTGCAGGAGCTGACCTGGTGTGCTGCAATTCCTCAAGCTTACTCTGCCTGCAGGACCACAGCAGGGCTAGTCTGAGCTTAAAACCTCCCAAAACACGCAGTGTGGATGTCGGCTTCTTGGAATCAATTCTTCCACTCTGCAGACCCACTCCCATTCCACCACGCTGTCAGGACCTGCTAAAGCAGGGTGACCTGTCCATGTACTGCTCTCTTCTCCCTATCTAAGAAAGGTAACAGCCTGTGCAACTCTGGTCATGTAAGCAACTCAGTCCTCTCTTAGATGCCTGACATGGCAGAGAAAGATATTCCCACATAGTAGTTCAACAAATCCAGATTAAAAAAAAGATAGATGTAAATAAAACTAGGACCCTGGATTTTTTTTTTTCATTTTATCCTTGGCTAACATAGTATTTTATTCATCAGATTCTTTTTCTAAACACAACAACAAAAAATAATCCAGTAGATAGGATTTAAGCGTGCAAGACCATAAAGCTCAAACAACTGCTTAACATTCACTTATATGCAATCAGCACTTTTGGCAAGGACAGCCCCTGCCCCCCACATCTTGCAACGAGCTCGCAAGCAGCGCTCAGAACACGACCTTTCTCCACTTGAACAACACCTCTGATTAGCAAGGCCTACATTTTATAACTGGCTAATTTTAGAAAGAGACATAAGCTGAGATGCTTAGATGGTGGGTCCTTTCAATTCTAAAAAATAAACCAAAAAACAAGTGGCAATATGTTACCAGAGTTTTTAACAACAGAATTTGCTTTGTAGATCAATAATTGATTTTAATATCATGCCTTTGACTTACAAGACCAATAAGGAATTGCCCTCTTTTTTTTCAGGCTTACTCTTTTCATTCCACCCCTTTGGATTTTATGAGTCTAGGACCAAGAAATTCACCATGATTGACAGAGTCTCCTGCCATGTCCCTTGGCTCCAAATCTCCTTGCCACAATCCATTAGTAATTCAAAGACTATGACAGTTTGGGGATATGATTTTAGAACATATTTAAAGCAAAAGAGAGAGATTCCATCTGAATAAAAAAAAAAAGATTTTCTTCCTGAGAAAATGTGCTGTGGAACAGGCTTGAAAAGCAAAAAAGCATTGTACAAGTGTGACAAAAACAGAATAAAAGTATGTTATGTACAGCTGCTAGACACAGCAGGATGATTCACATATTTTTCAGCACTGTGTTGCTTCCTAAAATGTATTAAATAAAATGTGAAAGTTGAAGATTTTCAAAGTTGACTTTGGTGTTCCTAGTCACACAGTTCTCCTTAAAATTAAATCTACAAGATTTGTGAGGTTGAACCTCCCAGTCAGGTCTGAAAATCCGTAACCTAAGGGTGAAAAGCATTAACTACAGGAATGGTATTCAAAACCTAAAAGCACTGAGTTCTGACACAACTGAGATACAATACAGTGAACTTCACATGTTTATGAATGTGGTGGGGTTCAAATGAAACAGAGGCATAAATAATCCAAGCTTGAAAATATAAGACATTTTAGAAAGCACGCAAGCATAACCATGAATAGAGATGTTGAACCCAAAATAATTTTTGGAGAGAAAAAAAATAAAGTTATTTCTCTCTCTCTTTTTTTTTTTGTCTTTTTTTTTTGTAAATTAACTTCCATCAGATAAATGACCTTACCGAGCAAGAGGTTTTATATTATGACAATGAGGTGGTTGTGAGCTCAGTGTTACAGGATGGGAAGAAGGAACTTTGTATTCATCATCATCATCTGTGTGGTCTCTTGATTTATCAGAGAGGGTATTTGCTAGAGGAACAGGGCACCTATGGAGATTTGAAAAAGATCAGGTTTAGTTTAATTATTACAAAATCTCCTTTAGCCTAAATGTCCTTAGTACACGTCTCTCCGTATAAGAAAAAAATTATATGGTTACTGCCTTTTCTGTCATTTTAAGAAAGTACACCACAGCAGAGAATGCACAGAATTAGACTACAAAACAAACACTTAAAAGGCGTTAACATGCTTGCATTTATCAAAAGATCAAAATAAAAACTATTTCAGAGCAAAGAATATTTAGCAGTGCTCAGGGAATCATCCTTTCAGTGAAGTCTGATTTTGGATATATCATTATCAAGCTTCAGGAATTTACCTATAATTTAAAGGTATTTGTCCTCTGAACTGGAATTGTCACCATGAGCAGTAACTTGTACTACTCCCCGCAAGAAGTGGGACCTCAAGAGAGAGGCAGACTGTACAATTTCCACTCCCAGCTAACAAGTGAGAACACTGCTGGAGGTGAGATTTTTTTTAAAATTAAGAACCCTACTGTCTGATTTCTGCTCTGTGAGCTTAAACAAACTCATGGGCAAACCTTCAGTTTAGGTAGCACCATCTAGAGTGAAAGTGATTCTGTTGGACATTAGCAAGATCGACATCTTATTTTTGTAAGACATAACTAGCTAGATCAACTTTTTTTTTAATATAGATAGCTCCTCTGTCTATAGTGATTATAATACATACATTCAACTATATAAGAAGCTCACAAAACATTTTAATACAAAAGGTCACATTAAGGCTTGATTCATGTCACTCATACATGGAAACCACAAAAGTCTGATGCTTAAGTTAGCTGTACACCGACAGGAGCCAGTGTATGACTGCAGAAATTACAAGGATATTAAAGTATGCAGTAAACAGTACATTCATTCTTTGCTTAAGGACCTATAAAAAAAAGATATGCAATGCATTTGTGCCCATTTTGATCTATGGCTCGGCAGTACGGCTAATGGCCCCCTGCATACCACATTACAAGACACATCTACTTAATGTGTCGTTTTCCTGAAGTTGTTAAGGACCATAGGGAAACCTGAGAAGGGAGTGAACATAATTTCTCTTCCGGTGATCCGATTAGCTTGATTTTATCATAAGGCAAGAAGAGCTGAACTGACAGGCTAGGGACATCTCTTTTTTCCCAACAAAAGCAGCATTTGACACACAGATGTTCCTTAAAGAAAAAATGTACATTTTTCACCACTTACACTAGATGATGCCACATGACTTCAAAATGTCCAGGTATTGTGAGAACAGAAATGAATAAGGGTAGCCACCAGGGGGGCACTAAATTAAAATAAATATAAAAAAGATGATGGATAAAGAAAGAAGTATAGCAGCAGAAGAGTGGATGGGCTGCTTTTGTTCAACCATAATTGGGGTCTAGAGCTCCCTAGGTATTTTTAACTTCTCAGACACTCTTTTCCTGCAATCAGTAGTAGTAGTTCTTTTGACTTAAAAGAACAAGCTTGTGAAAGATGGGAATCCAATTTCTTCTGTAAAGATCTACTAACTGAAGACAAGATTGAAAACCAGTAAGATTTACATCATTGAACTGTAAATGGCACTGCAGTTTTCAGCCACCTTCTGTAGAGGGAGCAAAAGGCCTTTTGTAAATACAGCATTGCCTCTTGAAATTGCTTTTTCCAGCTTTGATTTCTATTCCTATTTTAACAGACAAGAGGTTTGTGTCACTGCTGCATGGCCATTTAAAGAAAAGGTGGTAAAAATGCATCAGGACACTAAGAATTCTGTAGACTGTCAGATTTCTTTACAAAAACTAAAAGCCCTACATGTTAGGTAGACTGCTCAGGTAAAAAGCCCAAAAGTCCACACAGTGTAACTGTCCTCACTTTTGCAGATGCCCAGGCATCCTTACTTGGCAATCCAGGAACGGAATCCAGGAATCCACTGCAACAGACTGATGTAGCAGTAGCCCCCCACCTCCCCCCCCCGCCCCCCCAAAAAATAGTAGTTCTCAGATGGAGAAGCAGGGAGATTCACATTACCAATAACTGTTTATTGTCACCAACCGTCTAAATAAATCCAAGAGACTCAGCTAGCTTATGCCCCTGCTTTTTCCTTACTTACTTGGTAACCACAGGAACCCGAGCACTCTGTTCACACAAGGCCTGTCTGCACGTGCCAAAATCTTCTTCCCAAGGTCACCTCCCTGCTAAAGAGCCACCACTGGTTTGGAGTTAGCAGGGGCACAGGTTTTAACCTGCCTCTGCTTCTGAGACACGCAGCTGTAGGCAAGTCCTTCAGACTGGCCAAGTCTCTCTTTCTCCATCTTTCAAGTAAGGAAAACTTTTGCCAGATGGCACATATTGCGAGTTCATTATTTGAGAAGTGCTTTCTTTTTGTAAAGCATTAGATATTTTTACAATACTACCATGGAGATAGCCATATCTTTGTCCTACATGTGCATCTTATATTTTATTAACATTTTGTAATTCATAATTTAAAAATATCATTTTAGTCTTCAGTTTGCACTTCACTTGTAATGATATTTGACTGCCATTTGATCACAATGTTTAAAAATAACGCAATGTAATTTAAACAACGCATAAACAGTCCAGTGAAAGAATAGTCATTGCCACATCTGAGGTCAGCAATGCAGGTGCTGAGGGGAAAATATGGTTCATTTCCTTGGTTGTCAGCACCCACTTTGGAGAGATCAGAGTAGGACACAAATGAGAATCTTGCATGAGACTGCAGTAGAACAGCTAGGGAAGGAAGAGCATTTTGAGCAAATACATAAAATAGTCCAACGTATAAGTGGGGCTACAGTCTTAACTTAAGAAAAGGAAGAATAGTCTGTAAAAGACATTCTCTCAGGCAGTTTCAAATTACATCATGCAGAACATTGTTTGGGTTGTCTTTTTGAAAGCATTTCTTGGGATTGGGCAAAATATAGTTGACAGCTTGTTAAACTTGCTATTTTTGAAGAAAAAAATTCCACCTACATTTTGCCACACTTCATTATAGATTATATAAAAAAACCCTGAAAAGTATTTAAAATTATCATATTAATGGTTCAAAAATAACATACTGTGATTATTTTAACTATACCATTCCTTGTGACAGTTTAGTAGTTGCTTTTGTATAGTAGGAAGTATCAATACTGTACATATTTGAGCTTCCTATCCCTACATTTTATATATTTTTACAATCAAAATTTGAATGTATTGCACACTTTTTAAAAGGTATATAAGAAAACTAAACCAGAAATCAAAATGAATTCGTTCTGAAAAGTTGATTTGGTCTGTTTATAACCAAATGCAAGATATTCTTGCTGTTTCTACTCTGAAGATTGAAATTAACAAAAATAGTTCTTTCGATCAACCTGAATTTACACATTTTAGTTTTGGAATAGCTTAATATGATGTTGTCTTGGCTACACTGTCACGGTATCTTTAGGGAAATTCCAGTATGGAACATTGTATGGTATGTATTGCACTCCGCGATCTTGACTGCGTTTGTAAAAATCTGAATAAATAAAGGATTTTAACGAAGCAGAATGTTTTATCATTTCAACAAATGCCCTGGATGAAGGGATAGCCTGCATTCTCAGCAAGCCTGCAGATAATATGAAACTGGCAGGAGTGGCCAACACTCCCGAGGGCTGTGCTGCCATTCAGAGACCTGGACAAGATGGGGAGTTGGGCAGAGAGGAACCTCATGAGGTTCAACAAGGACAAGTGCAGGGTCCTGCACCTGGGCAGGAATAACCTCAGACACCAGTACAGACTAGGGGTCGACCTGCTGGAAAGCAGTTCCATGGAGTCCTGGTTGACAACAAGTTAACCATGAGTCAGCAATGTGCCCTTGTGGCCAAGAAGGCCAATGGGATCCTGGCTGCATCAGGAGGAGCGTTGCCAGCAGGTCAAGGGAAGGGATCCTGCCCCTCTCCTCAGCTCTGGTGAGGCCACATCTGGAGCACTGGGTGCAGGTCTGGGCTCCCCAGTACAACAGGGACAGGGAGCTACTAGAGAGTGTCCAGCATAGGCTACAAATATGATTAGGGGACTGCAGCATCTCTCTTATGAAAAAAGGCTGCGTGAGCTGGCCTGGAGAAGCCTGAGATGCGATCTGATCAGTGTGTACAAATACCTTAAGGGAGGGTGTCAAGGGCATGGGGCCAGACTACTATTTTCAGTTCAAGTCAGCAATAGGACAAGAGGCAACAGGCACAACCTGAAATACTGAAGTTCCATTTGAACATAAGGAAAAAACCCTCCATTATGACGGTGACAGAGCACTGGAACAGGTTGCCCAGAGAGCTTGTGGAGTCTCCTTCCTTGGGGATATTCAAAAAGCTGCCTGGACACCATCCAGGGCAACATGACCTAGGAGATCCTGTTTGAGCAGGAGGGTTGCACAAGATAATCTCCAGAGGTCCCTTCCAACCTCAAACATTATCTGATCCTGGGCCAATATGAAGAATAAAAATAAAATTTATCCCTCTTTACAATTAAATAATTTGATTTGGAACATTAAAATGTTTAGTCTCTCCAGAGTTACTCCTGTTTCTTTCTGACTGACACTGTGTGGAGCATTCATGAGTTGAATGTATCATGGGAGGCGTAAGCAAGCCAAGGAATCCAATCTGTAGAGGGAAACAAATACATGAAATATCCAAACTAGGACTCCCTTGAGACCCTGCAGCAATCAGGTTTCGTCTCAACATTCAACTACAAAAATGTCTGGTTAATGTCCTAATGTCCTAATTTGCTTCTGAAGGTAAACATGGAGAAATTCAACTCAGCTCCAATTCCACCTGAATATGCTTCTGAATAAAAGAGCTACTGCTCCACCACACTTTTACTCTAGCTCTTCCACAGAAGAAAAACCAACGTATTAACAAAATGCTGGGATAAATAATATCAAACAATGTAATAGCCTCTGATTGCCTAATAAAAACACAAGCACAAGATTTCAGATCACTTCCAAATTTTCTTTCTTAAAAAAATCTCTTCTTCTGTAAAATAATAATTATATATATATATATATATATATCTCCTACGGGATTCAGAGTGCAAAAAATACTTGCTATCCAGAACAACAAATTGGTAAGAAATAAACAGTCACATTACTGACATTACTGGAAGACTAGGAGTAGTCAGCAGCTTGAAATAATATTTTCTAAAACATGTTTGGTAACTCAGGGAGGTTGCCTCCATTTAAAATGGAAACAACTTTTTTTTTTTTTTTTAAGCCATGACAAACGAAAAATAAATAAAGCTTGACGTGCAGAAAGCCCAATCACACTTTCTCTAGATCTCTCATCTCCTGTAATACATAACTCCAAATCCGCTGCTTCAGTAGTAGTAGGAGCAGAAACAGAGAGCATCTGCTCCCACTGCTAAATGCCTATGAGCAATATCTGCTGCAACTCATGCTCTTTTGCTGTAAAATGCAATATGTTAAATTAATATTAAAAGTGCTGCCACTTAACACAATTTACTTGCTCTTTGTAAAACATCAAATTCATGGAAAATCAATTACCAAGGGATATTTTTTCTCTTAGTCCTATAGAGCTTCTTTTACAGATATTTATTTTACATGCAAAGTTAACTTACTTTATACTAGGGATGACGGAGGCAGCTGGAAGAGGCGGGGAAAGCCGTGGAGGGACATCATATTCTTCATTTACCAGATGACCATTTGAAAATACCTAAAAATCACAGAAATGTTACAGGGGTGTCACCTCTTTCTCAACACAGATGTTCATCAAAGAGACACTACAAAGCACACTTCAAGGAGGCTATAAGCAAAGGCCTTTCTAAGAGTTCACAGAACAGAGCTACAAAATGGCTCTTCTCATGCGTGCTTCAGCTGAGCGCAACTGGGATTTGTACAACACATGAACGCAAACCTTCTCCAAAAGAGGTAGCTTTGTATCACAGTCAGAGGGACTGCTCAGTTACAGGCGAATGGCTTAGACCCCTCCCTACCTGCAGGACTTCAGCAATAACAAAAGATTATAATATAACTGAACCATGAGCCAAGGATGAAAATCCATGTAATGCTACTCTTCGGCATATGCATACAGCTAGAAACAGTAACTCGGAGCTGTCAACTGCCCTCTTTAATCAAATGGCTTAGATCTATAAACTGAAGAAAACACTTCTAAGAGCAACTGAGGAAGGAAACAGCTAAGAAACTTCTCCAGAGTAAAGTGGTACTTTACTCCAGAGGGGTTATTATTCCAATTTGAGAAGTGCTCGTTCCAACAATCTCAATACTGGGTCAGAGCACATCTGGAATTATATGTAAAGGTAGAGTTGAAGATATAAACCTGGTATCCCTTTTAAAATCAGATTAAAAAAAATTGTAGTATGTTAAATGAGAGTCTAGCTGGAAGGAAAATCTTGTTGCTTTGCCTCAATTCTGATAAATAGACATCATAATTAGGTACAACACCATGAACTTCTAAAACACCTTTCTTCAGATATATCAGTGCTTAAGAGCAAGAACACAAATTTTAAGGCATTAAACAAAGTTCTTGGACACCGAAAGATTTAGATGGGATCTGTAAACAATAAAATCTCAAAGCTGAATATTTCACAAATTTCAAATATTTCTCAGGTGTCACAGTATTTTGCCAGATGTATCAGGCAATGGAATATGAAGTCAGTTAAACCACATGCAATCTCCTTCAGGGAAGGAGCTGCATTGAAAAGACAGTTTCATCACATTCTGAGAACAGGCATATTCATCACTTTGATGCCAAACTTCTGATCCCACAGCTTAGGGTACACAGAAGCAATGAAAAAAGCTGTAGAGAAACACCTTTTCCCAATTCAAAATGCATTTTCTTTTAAATCCATTTGAAAGCCAAAGAGTTATTAAAACGGCAGCTGGAAAGTTTCAGTTCAGTCATTTAAACTACATGATTTTATGTGCCCATAGAATTTTGTTTTATGCTATTAAAGTCATATCTGGTGGAAAGTATCCACATTTCCTTTATTCTTTGAAAACCATCTGCCTTTTCCAAGTTTTTCTTTAATCATTCTGACCGAATGTGCAAATACTACAAAACATACTGCAGAGTTTTTGCTTTTTTTTTCCTTTAAAATTACAAAAATAATCATTTTCTCCTTTTAAAATTACAAACAGAAACAACAGATATACTCTTTTTTAATGAAAATATCCTCTTCCTAAGTTTTAGAAAAAAAGATATAAAGTAACTGAAAAACTGAGAAGAAAAAATAGCAGTTTAAATTAAACTGATTGCATGATTCACAATTTTCCAGTCATATATATATAATAACAAAGGCCAAAGACCAAGTGGCTATAACCTACAAAGCTTTATATTTAAAGAAAAATGGGATATACATTTTGTCCAATTCTGAAATTACATTTAGATTAATAATAAGAGGAAGTGGCATATCTGTGCATTACTAATGCAAATATAAGATTGGCTGCTCATGAAAACATGTTCAGCTTAAATTTCCAGTGCTGTTTCATAAGTAAACTGAGGTAGTTTTACAGAACTACAGCAGTAAGAAACCCTTTGCTGTGCAGATTCTACTGGTATTCACTCTCGGCAATGAGATTCCCCATGAACTCTAACGTTGGACGCTGCTACTGGAAAGCTCTTGGCCAGTGCAGGAATACAGGCGCCCTCACAGCACACAGAGATGCACCTGAAACACGCTCTGCTCAGCCAGCTTTTCACCTTTGCTCATCTGGCAGAAGGCCCAAAATGGGAAATACGCAGTGCTTGCGGTGAAACCCATCGCATGCACCAATGCACAACGGCCGGACATGCTTCCAGAGCACACGTGCAAGCGAGAGTAGCTCTCCTGCATGAGCACAGAAGCCTGCACAGCTTCACAGCACAGTAAGTCAGGGCAGTCGGCACCGGCATCATCTGCAGCCCCCAAAGCTCCTCCTCTTGGTGCGTGGATGGCAGAGTCTGCGCTCCTCTTTGCCTGCCCCACCATGAACTCTCCTTAGAGTCCCTACCTGGCAGCAGCACCACAGGCACCCTGAGGTGGCACAAGCAGAGCCCTGTCCTAACCTTGGTGTGACACTACCTCTGGCTTGAGCTCTGCGGGCTACAGGGGACGGTGGATTCCCTGCTCTCTGTCTTCTCCAACCCCCTCGGTTGTTCTCTCAAGCCAGAAGGCATTATTAGCTGCTTTCCTGCCACAGGCTCATCTCCAGAACCTGAGCACTGACTGTTACCATGAATTCAGAACAGTCCTCTGCTCTCTACTAGCTTCAACCCTGTCTCTCTGGCTCCAAAGCTTTTCTCTATTGCTCCTCCATCTTTCAGCACTGCTTTTCCCCTCAAAGCTACCATATTTTTATCCAGAGATTGCTCACCATGTCTCAGACAGCAGCCTCTTCTCAATTTAGAGAATTTATTAAGAAAAAAAAAAAAAAGAAAACACAAGGAGCAGCAAAACATAGCAGTGCTTCAAACGCAAAGCAGCAAATGGAAGCCCAGAATTTGCAAATCTGACAGAGATAAACAACTCCCTCTACCTGATCACTCCTTTTTGTGAAAGCCATCACCAAAACATCAATAATAAGACAAACACATCCCTCTAATGTGATGATTTGGGCTTCCTGGAAATCTTGTCATTATCCTCTTTGATTCCGGCACCAGAGATGCTTTATGCTCGCCAGTGTAGGTATCAGCAGACAAGAGGTTAAACTTTAGGTTTTACTTGGAAATTCTATCTTCAGCAAAAGCACATATTACAGAAAAGATTTTTGTTGCCAAAAGGCCAAATTCTGCCTTCAGAAATGCAACTCAATAGGGTTCATGGGTGCATTTGAAGATCCTTAGGGTGGAGAAATTCTGGTATTTTGAAATGTCTGTAAATACTCCAAATCAAACTGCAAAGAAGAGGATTTATAATTTTATCAGAGGAAGAAAAGTAAAACCCTCGTGAAAACAGAAAAGCACAGCAAGAATGTCTGTACCTATATCTAATGTCTACTTCTGTGGTCTCTACAGGTAGTCCTGTGATTAATGTTCCCCAAAACGATGGCTGAAATAAGATAAACATGTGCGATTTCTTTTACAAACTTTGGGAAGTGCTACATGTGAAGCACAATCTGTAACTTAAACATAATGCTGGATTTTATTTCCTTCTAAAATTTCAATAAGGAGTCAGCAGGGATGGCTAGTATATTTTCATCAATTTGTGTTTCTCCTGTCTGGTGATCTTTTGATAGCAAAATGGCAAATCAGAGCATAGCTTTCAGTGGTCAGAAAAAAAAAGCAACAGATGTTTTAATTTTCAGTATGGAGTACTCAAATATACGTCAGTAGTTGCCAGTGTTTCATGTACATCTCATGGCTGAGCTTTTTCCCTTCCACTTCCTCTTCCTTTTCTTTACCCCTCCCCATACCTTCTGCACTCTGGCCTCCTTATTCCTCATTTTCTACTCCTTTCTCTCTTCCATATACTCAAAGCACTACAGGTGCCCTGTACTGGCATGAAAAAAAGACGATCCATTTTGTACTTCTATTTCTCCCTGTCGCTACTTGGTGGTCCTGTAACGCTGCGCTGAAGGTGCAGCACGTCTCAGCCTCTCAATACATCAGCAGCATAGCATGACTTACGGGACATATTTTGACAAGTGCAAGGAAGATGTATAACACTCGTATAAAATTTTCTTTCAAGAAGGTTAGGGTCAGCAAACCCATAATCGAGCTTTTGCTTACTTGCAAATTTGGAGGCAGAACTGAGACATTAATCACGATGCTACTGCGCTTATTAAACCACCTGATTCTTGTTCATCCTTCACAGCTGTAATTGAATGGAGAGTTTCTACATCTCTCTTAAAGCTGAAGGAAAACCTCCAAGGTATTTTCCTAGCAGAATTTGGACTGTTTGTGATGGCTTCCAGCAAACTTTGCACAGGTGGCTAAAGCCAAAACTACCCCCTCTACACATTCCTCCCCCAGACATCTTTAATTTATAAACGAAAACAACCAAATGGACAGAAGAAACACCGCAGTTACAAACATTCATGCTGTCCATTACAGACAGGCAGACACACTTCTCCTCTGAGTGACAAACAAAGGCCAAACCAAGCTATGTAATCCAGTGGAAAGGTTGTAAGAGGCAAATTCAAACTCCCTCAACACTGAAAACACGTTAGATGTCCAAGCGAAGTCAAGAGCTGTTGTGGACAAGTTACAGTCTTTGCTCCATTAGCAGCTCTGTTCATTATTACAATTCTAGCAGCTCGAGCTCTGAGATTTGACTCCACCTAAGGAGGAAAAAAGCAGGCCTACACCGACCAATATAAAAGAGTATTTTCACCTCAGGCTTCGGCACATCTCTTACCTTGGCACTTTCTGCAGGCAGTTCGTGACGCCTGTGTTTTCTCATAAATCCTGACTCAGAACTTATGCGGCTGTGCCTTCCATTTAGGTTTGAAACCGCTGTCAGTCCTGCTTTGGGGGAGGCATCGCTCCCTATTCGACATCCTACCAGCTGACCGGTGCCAAACACCTCCCTGGGGCACCAGGCCTCGAGGGGCACGGGCTGGTCCCGGGAAGGCACGCTCTCTGCATGGTGCAGGTGCCTGCTGAGCCTCGTGTCCGGCGGGATCGGGGGCGGCCTTTCCGGAGGCGGCGGCGGAGGGTCTCTCAAGGGAGGCGGAGGCGCTGGCAACGGTTTGTCCTGTTTCCTCACCATACAAGGAGAAGACTAAACAAAACAACAAATATTGATTACATACGGGCATACCTAGGCATGCGTATCTCTCTCACGACTAAGCTTGGCTTTACACTTTCTAACTGAGATCCTTCCAAGGGATCGGGCTCGTCTTGGCCTGTGGGCGCTCTCTTCAGGAGGTGTGCGTGCTCCAGGCCTGAGGGGCCCCGGGGAACCCGAGCAAGGAAGCAGCGGGAGGAAGGAGAGACTGCTTCCCTAAGGCTTCCATGGATTCCCTTGTGCAGCTGCTGGAATGCATTGTGAGACACGCTTGGGAAAGTGGAATGCCCAATGCAGAGAAAACAAATAAATACACAAAAACAAATAAATCCAACTTCCAAAGGGGGATGATGTGGTGACAGGGAACAAGCACAAAAAGAACAGTGATTAGGGAGCAAGCGGAGGGAGAAGACAAGTATAGAGGGAGAAGACAACACACTGTTCATTTTTTCAGGTAACATGCTAGGTATTCATTTATGTTTACACTAAGCTCATGTGTAAACAACCTCCAGCAGCATACTTCCTTTTTCAGAATCGAACTGTGTCATAAATGGGGAAATGTTCTTGAAGATTATGTGTACTATTACGAAAAAGCTGAAAAACAAGTTATCAGGAAAAATACATAGCAGCACATAAAGCTTCTAAGTGCACACATCTCAGAGAAAAACAAAGTATTCTCATTGGGAAGTAATTACTAACAGCAGTTTAGAAAACTATGCTTACGTCAATTGAGGTTTTCAGGAAGTGTTTTTCTCCTCCATCAGTTATAATAATAAATATTGGGAAGATTCTCTTCCTTGGAAAACATTACTTTCATGGCTCTTGCTTCAAGATATTACCATTTCAAGACAATAAGCCTACAGAAGTTTTGAAGCAAAAGTGGTATTTGGTCTCACTTTACAGGTTGACCTATTCATTTTTGGTGCAGTATCTTTACACATTAATTACACTGATAAGTGAGTTATTCTACCTGCAAGGCTATTAACACAAATAGGACTTTTTTTTTTAAAGTTTAATCCTCTTAGTTAAGAAAAATAGTTATTCTCACTGTCAAGACTGCAACAAAAACAGCTAGGTCCAAAAAAAAATTAGTAACTGTTCTCCAGTGCAGAAACAAAAACTCTTGACTATATAATCAGTGGTATTTCTGATCTTCCTTTTTTTTTTTTAAAGCCATGAAGCTTTTATAATATTGTAAAATATACCTATTTTACATTATACATACTTGTAAAATATACAAAATTAATGGATATGCCAAATGTTTAGCAGACATTCTCAATGTTATAATTTTCCTTCTATACTATTAAAAAGTGAGAGATGACTGATAAAAAACCAAACATCCATTAAACATCCAAGCATACAGAACTACAATTTTAAAAAGTAGTAGATATTCAAACTTAATGGTAAAAAAAAAATATGGTACTTAATATTCAATTATTATCAAAACACAGGTTTCAATTGATGTTATATTTGAATTCAAAATCAAAAATAAAATTAATTCATTCTCCTTATGCAGCCATTACAACAAAACAACCAACTTATAGAAGGGAATAGTACAGCACTTGCTTTCCCTCATCCTTATCCACTCAAAAAAAGTTAACTCTTTAGTATAATTTAGTATAATTGTTTCCCAAAATATAGCATACAATTTCTTAGCTGTTGTCATTAATATCTCTAAAGCCTGAGCCCTAATCTATGCCACTTGAAGTTTTGAAAGCAAGGTGTCTGCACAAACTTTTCTTGTCAGGATACTGTGTAAATGAGCATAAATTGCCATCAGTGCCCAGCATGTAAGTTTAATGAGATAATGACCTCTAAATCTACTTTCAGGAAACTGTCATTTCCATTTATTTTTGTGAATCAAGTTTTATTAGAGAAATGATCCATTACAGCAATGTCAAACCAATATCTTTAAAATTCTGAGCATAAGCAAGTGCACTATAACCATCAGATTACCAGGGGTCACATTTGACCAACACATTTAACAGCAATCATTCGACTGAGTAAGGTTTTATGCAAGGGGACAGGCCTGGCCAAAGTCAACTGAAGGAGCAAAGACTCTTCCGATGACTAAATTAATACTGATCTAATCTCAAGTTCTTCTAAGCTATGAGACATTTTGATCTTTTGGCAAGAATGGCTCAAAAAGAAGTCAAAATTTCTTACTTGTCGATTTTCCAAAATAAATATGCAAGTACAGTTTCTCACATACAAAGAAATATGGCTCAGCACAAATTACCTTTGGTGATCCAGTCGGACTGGCACATGGTGATCGTGCTACTCCCTTCTGAATAAGATCCAGACGAGGAGGTACAGGTGGAAGACCAAGATGTGGGATTTGCAGGGGGTCTGGAAGTGGTTTTCTTCTTTGTGCAAGTGGGGAAGATCCAGGAGATGTCACTGGTGAATTCTGTCTCTCATTGCACTTCAAGACAGAAAAAGCATTATTAGAATTTACCTGATCATGAAGTAAGCAGCTTTCATTCCACAATAACTAAAACATTTGGTACTTGTCAGGTTTTCGCTCAGAGTCACTTATGATAATGGACGCCCTGCTAGTCTTCATTACTGGGTAGTGTAAGCATTCAGCCTCTAGGTACAGCACAAAAGAAGTCTGTAAGTCATTCTATCTCATAATTAACTAAGATCCCCCTCATTTATTTTCCCCTTCATTCATTAGGTGATTTACAAAAAAAAATATTTCACCACAGCATTCAGTTTACCATTTTAGCAAATATTAAACTAATGACACACAAACATACTAAACATTTCAAATGACAAAGGATGACTTATTTTCTGGGCTTGTCCTTTCAAATGCACAGGTATGATGAAAATTAACTAGATCTCATCTAAAAGAGTATGTTGACTCTTTAAAAATAAGAACTTATGTTGTATGATGATCAGAATCGAAGATTTCAGTCATCAGTGTAGGCAGCACTCATTTTTGCTACCAGGTCCTAAGCCTTGTGTGGTTCAGTTTCAACAAACACGACTGACTTATTTAAATACTCAGTGAACCCACTATGTTTATATCACTGCACTGCAGGTCGTTCTGGGCATTTATGCTCTCCTGGGCTCTCCTGGCTCACAGCCTGAACAGCTGGAAGCCGTTCACACCGAACACCCCAGCCTCGGGCCATCCAGGCATGGAGGCTTTCCAAAACCTCCCATTAAACCTGGTTAGAGAGGACTATTTGCCATCACTCTAAATCAAGCATTTTAAAACACTGACAAAAATTAATGCTCCGATCTCTAGGATAAATCTGTTTTTTGGGTGACATGTTTTGTGTCACTTCAAATTTTACCATCTAGTAAACCTGTAAATTCAGTCTCACAGCTACACATTCAATTCAATTTTCTTTGCAATGCAGAAGTGGTCACAACGTTTGTATTAAGCTGTTAATTTTGGTACCCTCTAACTGGTGAAATGGAGCTGCCTGGAGGATTGGGAGGATAAACACAGGAATGATTATGCTCATATTCTCTGGATATCACAGAAAAGGAACCGATTGAATAAGTTAAATTAGAATAAAATAATGAAATAATATAATAAATATAATAATACACCTAATACACAGATATCCATATATAATTATATATTATCATAGAATATGTTATAATATAAATAGATATATACTAAATATCTTAGAAGCATGCCTGAGCAACCAAATATAATGACTATCAATTCCTTTTACTCAACAGAAAGAATCCACTATTGAATGACATAATAAATATTGTATCACTTTATAACATTAGTTTTCAGAGTTCAGTTATACCCTCACCAAGCATTTCTAATAGGAGACATGTAATATAGTCAAAACCTTGCCTTCAGCATTAGAGAGGAAATAAATTTATTTCCCAAACCTCTTAAAATAGAACCAAATAAACAGGTCTGCATCTCCAGTAAAATATATTTAAAAATAAAAGACAGTGCTGTAGTAAGTCTTTAAATTATATGGTGTTACATATTGTGCGGTGTCTCAGGCAGCAATGAATTGTTCCAAAACATCTAAGAAATAATCCTATATACAATGGAGGATGGACGCTAAGAATAATAAAAGCAGTAAATGCAGAGTACTAGGTGGGAAGGAGGGCTGAAGCTTTTACAAGTTCTAGTTGCTGTCCCACCACGTTAACAGACTTCCTGAAGGAGCAACCCGAGAATGTCAGACCCCATGTAGCTACGGGAGCTCCCAGCTACTCGCAGCAGCACTTCACCAACAGCATTTTCAGAACATCCACCGTTTTTATCTATTTATCCGGGGGTACCACCTTCTCTTACACAGTTCTGCCCTATAAAATCACTAAGCAAAATGATCCACTTTTTCTTCAATGAGGCCCTGTTGAAACAGGAAATTAATTTAACTTCCACAATAAACTCTCAGTTCCATGTGTATTTGGTATTTAGTTATTTCTAGCAACTATATTCCCTGGATAGGAAGTCACAACTGCCAAAATAAAATGGAAAGCCTTCCAAAGCATTAACAGTATAGAAGGATCTCAATCTAACCTGACAGCAGTTTCTTGTTTCAGCACTGCAAAATCTTTCGGTCTCCCTAAAGCTACCCTTTCCTACTGCCACAACGCTCTCACTATGTGCTGGAGTCCCCAAAGACGTCAGGAAGGGTACTGGGGGCAGTCAAAGGGCTAAACAGTAACTTCTGAGTAAGAGAAAACAAACACAAAAACACACACACACACACACACAGAGAATACACAAAGACCAACTGCTGATGAGAAAAGCAGTTGTCTCCTAGAAGGAAACTGAATCCATGTCACTGCTTGGTCCTGGAGAGTGAATGCTTTGCTGGGAGAATCTTAAATTGTGAACCCTCATTTATTCCTACTAATACTAAATTGAAACAAAAAAACTCTGCCGTAGCAAATGCGCTTTCTTCAGCATTCAATATTGCATTTCTATAGATAAAAAAAATTATAAATGCTTTCAAAACGTACATTATTGCTTTATGTTTGTTGAGAGCTACCTGCAAGATGGCTATACTTCATGCAGATGCAGCAATAGATTTGTATATAACTGCTCCTCTTTTGGCATGAAGTATCATCTCTCAAAAAGGCACTTTCCCTCAGGTCTAAGTGACTTATAGATTATCCTGTTTGTCACCTATTGAAGATTTCTCTGTACTTTCTATTCAATGAAGGAGCAATGAGAGTATCATAGTAAAAAGAAATAGTAACAAAAAGATAAAGCAAGCAGGCAATTAAGACACAAGCTAATACAAGTGAGCCTGTAGTGACAGAGGAGAGACCTTCTGTAGATAGAGGAGCTCTGCGGTGACCCACCCTGTGCAACAACGATATAATGAAGGAGAAGAAGAGAGGAGCAGCATGGACATCATCTGGCTGGCATAAATGCTGCCCAGCTGTGACCTATTTTGCTATTGTACTGCAGAGCGGACCACAGTTATGTTATTTAATCATATATGCTTACTACCAGCAAATATTGGTATCGGATTGCCCCTAGTGGCAGTGACTTTAAAAGTAAGGCTGCTTCTGACACGGATTACAGCTTCTAGTGAAGCTTTGTATGATGTAAGTGTTAACAGTCAGGTTACCAAATCCACTGTTTTAGTTTCAAATCCCTTTTTGCTGGACAGGCAAATACTAAAAACACGCTAAACGAAAACCTCAAAGAGTGACTGCTGCAGCAGTGTTATCTTGGTTGCTGGAGTGCTGCTGGAGCTAATACAACCATCTACAGACTGCAAAACGAGACCTCTGAGAAGGTCCAGGCAGACTGACACCAAAAGAGAACTTTTCATACAGTGCCCTGAAGCTTCATTAAATAAGCCTTAGTTATAGTCGGATAAGAGTAACTCGCATTTTCTTTCTTTCTTGTGAAGGCAAGTTGTGACCTCGGCAGATTAGTACCAGGTGGACTTAAAAAACATGGATGAGGATATAAAGCAACACCGCTTACCACTGATGGCTGCAAACATGCTTTGCCTATGTTGTTTCATTTTTTTCATTCAATCTTTCATTTGTTGAACCAACACAACACACGTGAAGCAGGGGAACGGAGCCGACCTAAGGCTGCGAGAGTCGGCACGAGGCCGACTGCCCGTGGGGCCGGTCGGGTGCTTTTGAACCAAGCGGGGCACGCTGTTTCCCAGCATTTACACCTCTTCTTCAAGCACCATAAACTAAGTACATGAGGACCCTCAAGTCATGCAGCATGATTTTAATAAACTCCTAAGTGACGTAGCCTAAGAATTCATGGTCAGGGAAAATGCCTGGATAAATATTTGAAGCCTTTTTTTTCAGAAGCTTCTGTATTTTGTATGACAAAAGTTGAAACTCTACTGAGTTGAAACTCTATTACTATGTAAACAACCATTACCACAAAAAAAAAGATTTGAAAAGGGGAAGGGTGGGAAATGGGTAAAACAAAACAAAACATACCCACTCTCCTTCCCTATTTTGAGAACTAAAAGTCTTTTGTCTTGATTTGTTAAGTCCATACTAACTCATCCTTTGGAAAGAGCGAAGTCATGAGAAGTAGTAGCTTTCAGTTTTGCTGACCTAGTCTAAATATTTTGAAGCCAACAATGTGAATCAAAGTCAGTTTTTGGTGGGCTTCAACAACTGTGAAATTCCTTTCAGAGAGGTCAGTAACTCCATGGAAAAAGTAACTTTTCATATGGTTTCAGAAGGAAGTGTCCCTAGAGAATGTGAACATACTTCACTGAAAATTTCATGGTGTCCTTACACTGTTAGGGCTTCCCTTTATGGTTTGATGTGATAATAATGTTTCATTTGGATTATACAGTTGTCTTAGCACCTATATATATAAATATATATATAGCTTTTAAAGAGAACTCCTGCACTATATAGTTTTCTTTCCTTCTTTTTAAGCCAACTGTATCAGGCTAGATCTTGCTTAACATAGAGGGATAGACTGCGCTTAATTCACTCAGACAATGGAACATTTAAGACTAAGCAGTAATACAAATGGTCTACTGGACTCAAATGCCTTCTATTAAAAAGAAAAATTAAAAAAGCTCCATTTTTAATGTTTACCTTAATCTATAATCTGCATATTTTTAAGGAGTATTTTATGACCCACATGAGGTTTGCAAAGCCTGGTTAGGCCAAAAAATACAGAGCTGAGAAAAATAAAACTTCAAGCAATAACTGCATTAGCTGATCTAATACCAAGTGGTTAGAAATTTCTTAGCAATAAGTCAATGAGGTTTTGGCACCGCTCCTCATCTTTGAATGAAAGAAATATCTGAAGACAATTTGAAATAAAAAGTTGCTGGATAAGGCAGATACACTAATTGCAATAGATTTCTCTGAAGCCTCTGTTACAGCTGATCATCTGATCTGCAAGAATGATTCATTTTCCTTAAAGTGGATCCATTTACTCATTCCATTAAAGAATGAGTAAGTAGCTTTGTGATTATTC